>NC_091694.1:54865984-55169015 GCF_041296265.1 Equus caballus | reverse complement strand
GTTCAATAAAACGTCTTTATACATACTTTCTGACAATGTGTCGAAACATTTAAATGTGTATTGCTTACTAAATATCAATAATCTCAGAGCTCTCTGTGGGCATCATTGGAAGGAAATCAGTTTGCCTATGGGGATGTTAACTCCCCTTTCTTCCTTCTATCGTAGTTTTCCCAGGTCCACCCCAAAACCTCTGTGAATGAATTCAGTGCACTCAGGCTGTTTGAGTTTATTTGGTCTCAATCGTTCAAAAAGTCTACAAAATGATTTTACACAGTTTATGATAGAATTAATGTTTATGTCTCCTCCTTGAGTATTTGTACCTCACCCTTTTAGAACACATGAGGGTTGTCAAAGAGTTTTCCCGTGCTTATATAACCTGAACCTCACTCCCAAGATCCTATGAGTTGGGCCTAGTGGATATTGCTATCTCCAACTCAGAGAGGTAAAGGGTCTTGGGAAAGCCTCGACAACAGCAGCCAAACTGGGCTTAGAGTTCAGGTCTTCTCACTCAGGTCCAGTGCTCTTTCCACTCTAGGAATCCACTTCCCTCTAAAAGAGGAAGGCTAATGAGGGCCGTGACTCCTAAGTGATGGATCCCTGTAGAGGAGGTATTTTGAGGACCACCTCAAGTCGGGTTCTCAACCCGTTTGACTAAAACACAAGTGGTCTATGTTAACCTGACCTTGGAGGGTGAGTAGATGAGAGTTTCTTCCTCACTCTCAGGACCTCTGGCTATGGGGAATGTTCTGGGACAGCAACCCACAGCATGACTCTTGTCTAGCGAGAGACCCTCACCCCCAGTGCGCCAGCCTGTCAGCGCCATGGCTGCCCTCAGACCTTGGAACACGGAGAGAAGCGTGCCATTTGTTGTAACTACCTTTTATGGCCTCTTTCACAGCAGAATCAACAGGGAGTATGTTCTTCTCCACCAGCTCCAGGGGCCCTGGCCGGAGAGCAATCTTTTCATTGAGATCATCGGCGAGTCGGGCTCTTTTCAGCTTCATCTGAGCAGTTGGAATAGACCTCTCTGCAGTGGAGGCTGAGGGGTTGAAATGAAGAGCATCAGTTCTAGAATTCAATGTTATTTTTGGGTGTTTTTTTTTTTTTTTGCTTTTGTAACCAAAGCATTGCATCACATTGTGCTCTATCATCCTAATAATTTTTCAATGCAATCATCATCATCTCCCATGGATTAGCAGCAACACTAGACACTTCCAAATAAAGGCAAATAGAGAGTCAGATGCCTGGAAAAGTTAGAGAAACTTGCTTTGTGAGGATTTTTGAAAAAATGTGAAATTTGGCTATTCTATAAGCAAGCAGTCCACAGAGCCCACGTTGCCTGCTGACCCTAAGCTCCAGCACTTGGATGCACATCCTGTCTGTATGTTTCCCGGCACAGGCCGAGCCTGCAGTGAATATTATCTATTATTATAATTAGTTGTAGTAGAATGACCTCTTCAGGGTCTTGTACTTGTCGATGTTGTGATACTGACTGATTCAAATGTCCAGGTCAGATGTAAAAGAAAACAAATTCCTTTCAAACAGTTATTTAATGAAACAGAGGGATTTTTAACAGTGAATTTATCCAGCAGGCAGTTTCCCCTCATTCAGAAGGTGAGCAAGGCCACTAGCAGAGCCCTAAATCACCGCTCTGTGCCCCTTGCCGTGAGGCCCTCACCAATTTCTGTGGAAGAACTTGGAGCAGAATCTAGTCACCTGGTTGGGGCTCTAATGCAGAGCTGTAAGTTAAGATTCCATAAGAGTTTGTAGCTTTACTGTCAACTTTGCAAATTTAGAAGGTGAGATATTGACAACACAAGTCTCCCAGCCCCATTGTTCTATTATTATCAACCTACTAACCCAGGCCTAGTATCTGGCAGCTGATCTAGAAATCTCCGAACAGGAGAAGTCTAGTGATGTTTAATTGCTGCAACAGGTCAGACTTATCTAGAAACTGCATCTGCAAAGCACTTGACGTGAGATGGAGAAAACATCAATGCTCCAAACCAAAGAATGGGCGTGCCTAAGCCTAAACCCTCTCCAAGTCACCCTGCAGGTCATTGCAAGGGCTTTTTGCTAACCCCTCTGCCTCAGGGATCTTTCTGAGCCATCCTGTGATGGAACACAGGATTAATCAGAAAACACTCCTTTCTTGCATCTCCCTGAAAGATGGTCGTCTTCATCCAAATGTCTCGGTCGGGTTTTGCAAGCTCGCCACAAACTCAATCCACTCCCCTCACCACCTGAGGTTCTCCCTCACCAGCCCACCACCCCAGCAAGCCTCGTCTTCTTCCTTCTCTCCCTCATGTCTTACTGAGTTCACTTTCGCACCTTTGTTCACTTAGCTTCCCCACCCTGGAGTGCTTCCCACCTTCTCCCAACCACCACCGTCTGACACTTCTTTCAGATCTCAGCAAAGAGCCTCTTAACTCCTCCTGCTGTTACTGGATCCCTTTGGCTGTGACTGCCTGTAGCAGTTATAAGCATTGGCCATTACTCTTATATTACTGATTCTGAAATTAGATAGTGAACTCTTGGATGGCAGGCGTCATTTTGTATCTAGGGGATTCTTGGTGCTCCAGGGGACTATTTCCCAATTTCTGTTGGGGAGAAGAGAAGATTCCATGGGAATCACCAGAGACACACAACTGGACTGAGACCTCTGTGATTCACAGCCTGATATTTTAATTCAAGACTGTAATAAATAACATTTCTTATGCTTTTTTATTTGCCAAGGAAGATTAACCCTGAGCGAACATCTATGCCAATCTTCCTCTATTTTCTATATGAGTCGCCACCACAGCATGGTTGACAAGTGGTGTAGGTCTGTGCCCAGGATCCGAACCCACAAACCTAGGTTGCTGAAATGGAGTGCACCAAATCCTACCTCTAGACCATAGAGCTGGCCCCTCTTATGCTTTTTTGATTATAGTATTACTACAGACTCATTGTCATAAGTGTGGAAAATGCTAAAAAAGTATACAAAGGAAGCAAGGCATTAGAAAATTCCCCACTTAGAGTCAAATGTTTTTAATAGGTAGGTGTCTTGCTTAATTATTTCCATTTATCATTAGGGCTATTTTTTTAAATCACAGAATCTGACTGTGAAGCCAGTTGATGTTATGTTTTTTCATCCCAGAATTCGACTGTAAATACAGGGTTTTTTTCTGGTCTTTTCTCTGAACGTCATTTTGTAAGCCTCCTTTTATTAAATCATTATTCTTTTAAAGCTTTATTTGTAGTGGCTGCAAGGGTGATGCATGATTTATTCATCGAAGCCTCTATTGTTGGACATCTCACTGTTTCCAATGTTTCACCATCTAAACTAACTTCACAGTAAACATGACTGTACATAAATCTTTGTATGTCTGATTATTTTCTTTGGATACACTACTAGAAATTTATTACTGTGCTAAAAGGTGGACACATCTTAAAAGAATTTGATATATGTTGGACAATCCTTCTGTGCTCAGAGAGAGTCAGAAAGTGGCACAGCTAAGATTGGAACCAAGGTCTGATACCTTCTTAGCCATTACATGGCTTCCCAATTTGATTGTCTACTGGGGCCGAGAATGACTAGATGACTGCTCAAAATTGCCCCTTTGTAATGGCACGGGACACTTTTTAAGAGGACTTAGTAACCGTACAGAGACAAAGAACTCTGGAAAAAAGGCCCACCATTTGACGGGTTTATGATTTTGCGCAGCCTTACCTTGGAGTATGTGCATATTAACCAAGTCACCACGGTCGGACCTGTTTCTGACCTTGCGCTTCACGGTGTCTTCAGTCTGGAAGCACAATCACAGAATAAATTCTGATATTAACCTCACACAGGTGAATCACCCAGTTTTAACTTTAAAAGAAACCCAATTTCTCTCAAAGGGGAAAAGTATTCTTTTTATGACAAATGGAACATAAAATAGAGAAAAATATCTCTAGTCTCCTATCTTTGATGCAGGAACACTTAAACAAGACTCCCCAGTAATTTTAGGATGGAAAAATGAGATAAATGGTAAAAAGCTTGGGTCCGCATGAGGGCTACAAATTTAAAGGCCAGGCAGGTACATAGCAATAAAATATTGATAAAACTGTGACGATACTAAGCTGTACTAGAATCAATTCTATTCCATTACTTCTTAAAACAGCACAAAATTAATGAGGGTCAGAGACAAAATGTAACTGAGTCCCTCTAAGTACAACATGACAACACACGCGCTCCTCCATCATTTGCCCGACTTCTCTCTTAGCACCTGTGAAAATGGTGAAAATGTCAAGCCTGCAGATGGATTCAGACCCACTGTGAGTTGGAAGGACACCTAGAGAGAGATTATCTGCCGAGTCTCATCATCTCCCTGAGGATGGAGCTGTCCGCAGGGATGATGTGAGCTGGGGCAGAGCCACGTCGGCACCTCAAGTCCCTGATTTCTAGTCCGGGAGTTTTTATTCCACTCTATGGGATCTCCTATATTGTCCCTCTGAGGGTCAGACCTGGATCACTCCAGTTCCAATAAAAAAAGGTATTCTCCAGGTAGTAGGCACCACAGCCTCTCATGGGTAACTTTGAAGAGTTCGAGAGCTCTGCCCTTTCTCCACCCACAAATGAGTTGTGAGGCTAGAACTCTTAGACAAAGAAATCCCAGAAGACACCTCCTTTGCGTTTCCTTCTCATTTACAGTGCTGATGCTTGCTAAATAGTATTTATATGATTGATAAGTTCAGGTTGCAGAGTTATGCTAAGACGGTGCAGGATATATGACAATTTCCCCCGTGAAATGCTAACAAAAACCTCTAGAAGCAGGAAGAGAAATAAACTCAAGGCCTGTTGCCTTTAAGTAACTGCGAATAAACTTGGTATCCTCAGGCCCTCCCTTACCACTGAATGGGATTTTAAAAAATCTGACTGTTGCTAAGAAAGGACTATAATGAAAGGTAAGGCAGCTTGTAAACCAACTTTCCCTCCTTTTTTAAAGTCTCTCAGATTTCTACGAAGTCCTTGCAGGGATTGCCCAGACATTAGAAAGACTGGGGATACCTTTTTGAAAGCAGTTTGAAAGCTAATGTAGTTGATCCCATTTCCACAGTTTCCAGTTCATAGGAGTAAGATTCCATATGGCATGGGGGCAGGGAACCAGCAAATTGGTTGAGTTTCTTGTGGAAATTCTACCTACTTCAGCCAAAGCTTGGCATTCAGAGATCCGTAACCTGGAATCCAAGTTCAGGAAGAGGGCAGTTTGCAAAAAATTACCTTGTCACTGTCCAAACGTTTCCTCTGCTCATGGGACTCAGTTGGACTCTTCAGTGCTGAAACAGAAAGACAAGACGTGAGCAGAGGTGGGCTTAGGGGCACGGAGCCGCATCACAGTACTTGCTGGTGCGCTTGCCGAGCTGTGCACAGTATGAACGTGATCGCCTTTATTAGGCCACAAGCAATTGAAGAGGAAAGGCCTGGAGGACACCAGCTTCCCTGAAGCCATAGGATACAGAGGAAGGTGGAACTTAGGCCTCAAAGAGAAGGAACAGCAGAGGCAGAATACGCGACAGGAAGAGCAGTGGCGGAGACAGGGCATTCCAAGTTCCTGAGGAAATACGGGGGCCTGTGGAAAACTGCGGACGGAAGTAACATTCTAGTTTGAGGGAGACGGGTAGACTGGGGTAAGTAACACCCTCTTTGACTTTGCTCTGCCCTTGAGTGCAAAAGCCTGGGTGGAGGCTGTGGTCCGTGAGAGAGGAGTCTCACACTGTAGAAAGGGACGTGCACTTCGGATAAGATATGTGGCTGGCTGGCCAGGACATGCAACTAAGGGTGTGGAGTGAGAAGCACAAAATTTTGAGACTTTGAGGGCTGGAAGGGACCTTGGAGATAGTGAAATACAACTCCAACCCTGCACAGAATGGGGAAACTGAAGTCCACAGAAATTGGTTGACTTGCCCAGGGTCACACAGTTAGGACTAGGAGCCTTGGTCCCCTGACAACCTAACTTCTTTCAAAGTGTGATGTTCATAATATTAACAATCAGAAGCGGCAGGCCCTGGTCCATCATAGCACACAGCAGCCATAAACAGCCTGGACCGAATGCCCGCTTCCATTCTTTCCACTGTTCGCTGTTGCTCCTCCTCACTGTTTCACAGCGCTCTTCATGATGATTTAGCAAACTCTTTTGACTTAGCAAAGCCGTAGGACATCATTCAGCAAAATTCTACGTTTTTTTATTACTTTTCCTGATCCCCTGGAACGATCTCAATCAGGAGCCACAAGGAGTTGCTTTTCATTCTAAGTAATGAGGTTGATCAGAGGTTACAGAATCGCACTGAATATTTTTCTGAATTGTAAGTCTGGACAAGTTCATGAATCACATGATCCAGAATTCTAATATTACTCCAACAGATGTCCACTCTTAAGCTGCAGGCAACGGAATACTCTTCTAAACTTTGGCCAGCACAAAAAATTGGGTTTCTGGCCAAATTAGCACTGGGGCCCATGTGTGTGTCATTGTGTATGCCTCATTCCGTCCTTAAGATCGTGTTAGCGTGAGCATAGTTTTTAGAAAGACTTGCTGGGCATCAAGCAAACTCCATTGCAGTCCTGGCGGCTGGTGGGCCATGTCATCCTCTATTGAGGGCACTCTTTGGGAAGCTACTAAGGCTCGATCTCTCTAAATCTCCCTGCCTCACCCCACCATTAACAACGTTGACCAAAGGAACGTGCAGAATAGCCCCAGCTGGCTGCCCCGTGCCAAGTACACTGGACAAGCACACTTCTCCTCACTTTGAGCAGAGATCAAAAGGCTTCCTTTCTCACAGGAAAAAAAAAATTAATTATGTTGCTTGAATATGACATTTCTGATTGATTTAACGCCAGTTTCTTTTTGCTGCTTTCACTCTTAAAATGGGCTTTTCTGCAAAACCTGCCATTTCAAATGGCCCTTCCTCTCCCGCTCCCCTATTTGTCCTCACTTGGTGGCTCTGAGAAATTTCTCCAGTGGCATCTGGAGGAATGTGCAGTTCTACTGTGTCACTCATGCATTTTCTCTGATTTGGGTCTGGTTGCCATCCTCAGTAAGGAGGCTTGCCTTTTCCAACATTTAATCAAAGTTGCAACTTATATTGATGGTGTTCTGAGAGCAACTCCCATTTCCCCCGGCAACTAGATACTACAAGTCGGCTTGAAGTCCAGCGGGCCCTGGTGAATCTGTACGATCTGAACTGGTAGGTCTTCACCTCTGACCTGCAGTCTGGCGAGCATCTAATTAGGTATGATGTATTGGTGTGGCTTAATGACTTACATAATCCAGAAAAGGAATCCATTGTAGTGTGGCCTTATTAAGTGGTTAAAAAGAATAACACATCCTTTTCCTGAAGAAGCAACCCTAAGGGAATGGTATGAATTGAGATATCACTTACATTCCGTCTCAATTGGTTTTAATTGGACTTGGGACTTAGGAGGAATTTATTCGGTTCTCTTGTATCTGAGGCTTTTCAATGCTTATTAGTGTTGATTACTAATCATTCTAAGAAACATCATGTTTCCTGTATCTTAACCTGTAGAGCTATAATTCATCACTTCTTGGTGTTAACAACTCCTCTGTGAAATGATTCTCACAGTCTAGTTCTCCAATGCCAGAAGCACAAAGGTCTTCTGGAAACTTCTACCACAGGGTGGGAGAAGGCCTGTTCATTTATCAAGAACTTGGGAAGAAAGCCAAGGAGGTCCACACACTGCATTTTACCACATGCTATTCTCCTCAGGGCTTAAGAGATGTTATATGGGGCATTGGCTTGAGGTCACAATGGAAAACTACCCTGCCGTGGTCCTGTGATTGCCATTGGCCTTTTCTCTGACTCCTGAGAATGTGGGTTTTAGCCACTTTCCCTAAGGGCCAGCAAAAGCCATAATGCACCTCACCCCCAAGGTTGGCTTTTTAGAAAATACATAAAGGACCTCCTTTGCTGCCAGCCCTGGCAGCATCAAATGGCAAAGTTTTGTATTTAAGGGACATTGACATTTAAGATTGAAAAGGAATTTGAATTTCTAAATTAAAAAAAAATACGTCCATGTGATTTCAAATTAAAATATGGTTGTAAATTCAGTCAGCCACACATCTAACTTATTCCCCCTGGAGGAAGATTAATCTCTTCTCACAAGGGAATTCATGTTCTCGCCTCAGAATTCAGTTACGGGCTGTTCCTATTTCTGTCCGTGCAGCTCCAGCTAACTTGGGTCAGCTGTGTGTATAAACATTTGCTTACTTAGAGCTCAAAAAAAGATCCCAAGATAAGAACAGGCCTCCTACAGTCCCCTGCTCTCAACTTTAACCTCATGCCTCCAAGAGGAGGCCAGAAAAAGGAGAAAATAGGCTGTGGGGCCACTGAGAACTCAGTTAAGGGGAGGGACCCGACTCTCTAACACAGGGTAGCGGGTCTGGTGTTGGTGCAGCTGGCCACAGAGACAGGGCTGTGCCTGACTTCTCTCATGGGGCTGCTCACTCCCAGGCTGGGAGGGGAAGAATCCAACTCCTTGAGTATTATGGATAAGGTCCTAGAGGCAGAATCAAAGAGCCAGTGTCCTAGGGTAGCAACGGGAGCAGTGGTTCTCAAAGTGTGGCCCCCAGACCAGCATCTGCAGCATCACTTAGAAACTTGTCAGAAACGTCAATTCCCAGGCTCCACCCCACAGAATTCCACACGCTGGGGGTGGGGCCTGGGGATTTGTGCTTCAACAAGCCCTCCCAGTGATTTTGATGTGCAAGTTTGAGAATCACTGCTCTGGAGTGTCGAAGGCCAGTGGGTCCTGATCTAGGGTCCTTGGGAATCTAGGAATTCAAAAAGGGACTAACGGATTTCTAAGACTGATATTTGGCATTTCAAAAAGCTGAAGAAAAAGGGTTATGTTTGCCCAGAGAAACACTGCTTGGCTAATGCAACTGTCACTTTTCATTGTTGCTGCCTAGGATGATAACAACTTGGTATAGTTATAGTTATTCTGATCAAACAGCACTGGCTGGTAAGCATAAATGCCATTAATTAATCAAAAACAGATGTATGGATTAATAATTCCTAAATGTAGGGTTCTTTGGAGGGAAGACAAAACTATTTTAAACATAGGCTCTATGGCAGTGAGGGGTATAATTAGAGAAGTCTTGGGTGACTAAAATTTGGAAACCAGCCACGTGGACTCTGTCTTCGATTTGCCATCTATTTTTGGTATAACCTTAACCAAGTGAGATAGTCTTCCTGGGCTCTCAGTTTCCCATGTATAAAATGGACTTAGTAATGCTTGTCCTCTCTTGGTCTCACTCTTAAAGACAAATTGGATCATGAATGTTTTTCTTCCAAGCAAATGGGTGCATGCTATGCGTAAGTGATAATACTCTGGAAATTATATTCTCTCTCTAGGATGGCAATACGTTGCCTATTCAGTACCCAAATGACAGTCTCGGGGGCGGTCTGCAAATAGCGCGCTTTCCCAACGTAGCTTTGTAATATTTAAGACCTGGCTTGCACACTTGGAGAATTTGAGGCAACGTACGTGAATACTTTGGAATTTCTCAGAAGAAAGACAAATGCAAAGTGTGCCTGTACTTACTGGTTTACTAGTTTCGAAGGAACAAGGAACTGGAAAATTGAAGGAGGAGGGGTGGAAAGAAGGAGGAATTGATGATTGTTGACCCAAATGGGCTTGCCCTGAAATTCCAGGGTGCCTTTTCCTATCTCTGAATTTGAGATGTTAGAAAGAAGGGAAGAGGCAGACAGATTAAAACCCTTGTGCCGTGTTCTGCTCAAACAGCCAAGAGTGTGTGGCAGGGTGCTGTAGGGAGAAGCCAAGTCAGATGAATGCACGGAGGAAAGGAAGAAGACTTTGCCCAGTCAACTTCTCAAAACTATCAAGAAGCTGCATGTGGTGTGGGGACAGGAGCTGCCCCAGTCATTCTTCTTGCTATTCAGGAGAAGGATCACAGAATTCAGGGATTTACCAAGGCTTTGCAGTAAGTATGTGGCTGCTGTGGCTTGGATTAGTCTGCAAAACAAATAAAGGCAGCACCATTCATAGACAGCTCATCGTATCTTTAAATTCACTTACATCGATCAGATCATGGAACCAAGCTGCCCAGACTTTCACTCTGGCCAGCGGCGGCTTTCTCTGAGTCTCTGTGGAGAAGTCACAGCCTCTCTGGGTCCCTGGTCCTCCACAGTCCATTCCAGTTCCCTAATCTTGTTTTGTATATTCCAGGAGAATAAGCTAAATGTTCCTCCTCTTTCCCCTGGGTTCCGATAAAATATTAGCCCCACTTTAACAGCAGAGGGAGAGGGAAAGAGAAAGTAACTTCTTTCCTTCAATCCTCCCAGAACTCACTCCCATGTAGTGGTGTGACGCTGTTCAATATTTTTAAAGGGGACAATTAAGCAGGGGCAACTTGGGGCCCCATCTACACTGTGACTGCTTTGAAGCAGAATTCATGTCTGACTCCTCTGTTCCGTATGGCCTTCCTCACAGCAGATGGTCAAAATATCTACTGAATTGCCCTACGACCCTCGATTACATCTAATTCATGTAGCTGACCATCCTTCTGCACTAAGGCTTCTGGAGTGGTTGGAATACAACGGTGGTGTTTAAGATTCTACCCAGGAGAGTGATGCCCAAGGAAAAGAACTGTAGTGGAGAAAACTTGTATGAGATACGCTGAACAGATCCAAGCCCCTTCGGTCTACAAGGGGAGGAGGTTGGGCTCTGTCCTGAAGTCATGAGAAAACGGAGAACCTTGATGTCATCTTGCAGCCTTGAGCCTGAAAGGGAGGGGCAGTGATGCCATCCTTTTGAATTCTAGTTGATGGCAGCAAAGTAGGCAATTTGAAATCTTCACTTTGATATTCAGACTTGGGATTTTGGAGAGAAGTCCAAACAATAAATTCTTAATGTTTCTAAGTTAACTTCGAGAGGATATTTCATGACTATTTTGAAATTGTAAATTCCACAATTGATATTAAAAATATGAAAGCAATGTTAGAATCTGGCCTGGACACATGCTCCTGGCCTGAGAACCTTTTTCCACTGTTTAAAGTTGTTCTAGGGGTTCTGGGCTGGCCTCAACCCTGCTTTTCTTGACTAAATTCAAGCAACACTGCCTTTAAATTCATTCAAAGCACCTGAAGGGGACAATCCTAAACCCATAATGTATACAAGTAAGAAATAAGTAAATGCTTAAGAGAAATGATTAAGGGGGTTATAAAAGAGAATTTGTCCCTGTTTGCGGTGGACCCTTTGTTAATCATCAGCACTTCAAAACCTGCATGGCCAAGAAGGAGGAAGGCATTAAATTCAATCCATCTGGACTAGTTTCACTAGTTGACTGAAAATTACACATGGTTCAGTTCATTGGAGTCAGTGAAGGGAGAAACCTTATAATTTAATCATCAGTTTGGTGTGCAGTTGAAGTGAGATCTGCCATACAGCCAACTCAGTGGAATTTTTCAGTCACTCTTGGTCATGGTGACGCATAGATTATGATGTAGAACCTGAAGTTATTTCATTAAAACCATTGGTTTCCCTGGGCATTTTCACACATATATATTTTTTATTTTCCAAATTCCAACTGAATTTTTTGGCCACAAATATTTGATGATAGAAACTTAAGTAAGTGCTTTTAAAGTTCAAGTAATTCCTTTTGAATATTTGAGGAAAGAGCCCCATGCATGGATCAGGACACACGGGGTCCGGCCTCAGCTCTGTCACAACAGGAGGAGAGGACATTTTTTTGCAATAGACAATGTCCTTGAAATTTAACCTAATGTAAAACTCAAGACTGATTCTGCCAAAGGATAACAGGCGTTTCTGTTGAGCAGCTAAAGGCAGTCGTGCGCTACAATGATAACACGAGGACAATTAACAATTCATTTGGACGTGAGCTTTCAATTTAGCTAAATTTATGACAAGTTTTAAAATTTGGGGAGAGAATTGCAATTATTCCAAATTTACGGATACAGTGAGATTGTATTAACAGTTTTATTGTGCATACATTTAAAATCTCACAGTTCAAATTTGCAGAAAATAGGACCACATTGGGACCTGGCTTGGGGACACTGAGAAAATCTCTTGGGACTCTTCAACCTGAGTTTCACGACCATTAAAGACAATGGAGCTTGAATGGGGTCAGGGGTTTTCAAACTATTTTGAAGAGAGCCAGCTCTCTGGGTGGATAATCAGGGGCATCTACGAAGGATGAGGGGGCTGAGTGAATGCGACAGAGGCCCCTGACCCTGTTTCAGCCAGTGCATATATACACAAGATATCTTTAACAATTAAAAAAATTGAAAATCATGGAATGAGATGATCTCTAATGACTATTGACTTTTCTTCCCTCCACTCTACCCTCTTCCTTTCTCCTTTCTTCTTTCCTTCTGCTTCAAAAAATTCAAATAATAGAATGAAGAAATAAAAGGCCTTCTGGTGGAATGTAACAAATTCCACCTTGAATTATACTTATGTGTATTTCTTTCACCTTTTCCCCTAAAATCTTGAGTCTCTCCAAAGGACTGTCTTGCTCATTGTTGTCCCTATAGTACCCGGCACACTACTGTGCATATAGTCTGGTTCATAATAAAATTTGTTGAATTTGATTGAACTGAAAGGACCCCGAGACTATCGGTTCCTCTTTCCTTCTCTCAATTGGCTGCAGTTATACATGTTTCCTTAGCTGCCTGAGTAAGCACACGCCACTCTGCGCTGCATTTAGTTGCATGTTTAGTCTCTGATGGGGTTGAAGATGCCAACCATCTCTGCTCTTAATCTCTCAGCAAGTTAAGAGACTCATCCTGAGTCGAGCTTTCTGAGAAGAGCTAAGTAGTCAAGGTCTGTCTGGGCCTGCAGTGTGGGCCTGCTGTGGCTTTGACATTTTTCCACAGCAGAATCTACACTCTTGGAGAGCCTAGTTGAGAGGCGCTGGCTGAAGACTAGGGATAACTGATGATGCTTAATTAAGCTTTATCATTTTGCTGAATTAGAAAGAAAAATCATTTCATTCCTCATAGGACTTTTTTTCCATTAATTATCTTAACGATACAATGGACTATGGATGCAAAATTTCTGTCAAGCAGTGTACTCTACTGGATTCTGGAAAGCTTGGAGAACAGAATAGTATATTCCTATTGGGCCCTACTCCACAAATGGACATTTAATTTACGCAACTTACATAGAGATGTTATTTAAAAATGTATTGTAGGGTTCATTCCTACCTTCATTGGGTGTTTTTACTGATGCCCAGAGATTTAATCCCATGAACCTCAAAAAAAAAAGTTTATTCTCATCCATCATCCAAATACCAGCTGCAAGACCCAGGTTCAGAGTATTTAAGCTCATGAGTAGAACTTTGAATCAGTTGTGAAGAGCTTGAGCTGATGAAAGGCACTGGGTCTATCTGTTCCGTCTGCCTTTCCAGAATTGAGGGAAAGAAACACCAGTGAGGGGCTGGATTATTTTCCTACTACTCAAATCAGTGTGCTCATTATATACTTGAGGGCACATGGTGTAGACTATGGTCTGCCGAGAGGATCCTGGTGGATCTACACTTAGCTACAGTCCACTCTTACTGAATAATTCTTCTAGATAATGGTAACCAAATTAGATTCTACAGATTTGCAAGAGGATTCAGGAAAAAGGATTCAGGTCAGCTCTGAGTGAAGATGCATTTATCTGCAGACCTTTGGTCTCTCCTGTGTTTTCAGCACCTCCACTAGTGGGCTGACTAAGATGAAACAGGCCACACAAACTTGCCCCTTTGGTTTTTTATAATAGTTGTACCTATTGTTTAAGCAGCCTTTAAATTGCAGGGTGAGCTGTGTTTTTTTGTGCTTAGCAAATCTCTAAAAAATTATCCCACTCTAAGGTCACCTGCTGTTTACTGTTTGTAGTGCTTAGCCATTAACCAAGAGCTATTTTTGAATTACAAAAGAAAAGGCCTGAAAAATTCTTAGTTTTGTTCTGGCTCTGAAGCACAGACTATACTCAAAATTTTTAGAAATTGGCTCATAGGGCTCCAATAATACTAACTGCCAGACAATTTATCAAGGGCAAACTTCTGCTTGTTGGATACTAAACTCTCAGGTAATAGTCACAACAGGGACCTGGATTTCTGCAAGAGTCATTATGAATCTTCATTTCTAAACTTCATCAGGGGAGGAAGTTAGAAAGTATAACTTAAAGGAGCTCCAAGTGTGACTTCATCCATCCAGGGCACCCTTTTGCCTACTTCTATAGATAATCAAGAGTTAGCTTTAAATGCTAAATTGATTGGAAATTTCAAACATATCTTCTGAAAGATATGGTAATTCTTTTCTGATCCAAAATATGGCCAATAATTCAACACTATACTATTTATGTCGGAATGATATTGCTATTTGGTATTCCAGAAAGGAAGCACTTGACAATATTCGACTAATTGTGGACTCAAGTACCCCAAACAGGACTGAAACTCAGGAGGTGAGAAAAAGGTGATGTGATTGATGTTTCTGGAATGAATAGAGATAATATCCAATTCCAAAAGTAGGAGAGGGTAAGGGATGCCCATAGCAAATTATGTTTACCCTAAAAACAAACCCACCACTTTGGAAGTTTAAGTACAACCTATATCATTAAAGGGAAGTGCTTGCAGGTGAGTAGCATTTGGGGCAAAGCATTCAAAGTCTGGGATTTCTGCTTACACAGATTCCATGAGGATCTCGGGAGACTGATACATGGGCTTAGACTAAATGACCTCTGAGGTGCTTTCCAGCTCCCAAATCGCATGGTCCCATGGGTAAATATCAGCCAATAAGAGATGCAGCTACTCACGTGGTATTATGCCTTGGTTAGCCAGTTGTTCCTGGGTCCTTCTCTGTTGAAGTCGTAACTGCAAAACTTAGAAAAGGAAGGGTTAGTTGTGAGTTGGGCTAAGTATAGTTAGAATTGCTTACATTTGCATCATACTTTTTTTACACAGCACTTCTTATTTTATTTCTAGAACAGTCTGGAAAGTTTGTGTGAAGTACATTTTTATTTCCATAGTAGACAGAGAGAAAGAAGGTGGAGAGGAGCTGAGGCGGTTGCAGGGTTTTGCAGCAAGGAGGTAACAACCTAGGATTCGAGCCCTTGTCTCCTCTTTGAAGTGAATGTTATTTTTACACCACCATGCTCTCTCTCTCTGCCTACTATAACACTTGGGAGATGAAGACCATCAAACTCTGCTAGAAATTTGCCCCTGATTTCGAAAGGCGAGAGAGAGTGAAGAAAGCATAGGCTTTGGAGTCTCACCTGGGTTCAAGTCCTATCTCTATCCCCTCCAGAGGTGAGTAAATCTGGGCAAGTTGCTTAACCTCTCTGACCCACAGTTTCCTCACTTGTAAATTGGAACTATGTCTACCTTGCAAGATTGCTATAAAGTTTGATAAAACAATGTATGCAAGTGGCTTAGCAGAGTGCCTGGCCATCAATAAATGGTAGTATTATGAGAATCTGGAATCCATCTGGAAATTCAAAGAAGGACTATTCGAGTCATTTTTTGCTAGAAAAATTAAAACATTGTAAATTGTCAAAACCATATATTATAAAAATATGTTACTGTCCTTAGCACAAATAGATTATATATAACATATATTTACATATGTATAAGAAGAAAAAATATATATATATATTAAATTATGAGTGTAGTATTTGTGATTTTCTCCTTCTCCTCACCCTCTCCCCTTAAGAAAATTCTATCTTTGGACATTTAGTCTCTTCCTCATGGACATTTCTCTTTCTCAGGGAGATTCTAAGTTTGCCATCTCGGTTCCTGAGTTTAAGTTGCTCAGAATAAGGATAAAAAGAGCAGAAGTTTGCAAAGAGAGAGATTAGTTTAATCAGCTTAAAATGAAAAGAGATAACAAGAACTGCTTTTATGAAAAGAAAATTAGAACGGAGGGAAGAGGCACAAAAATGAAAAGGCTATGTGGGCTGATTTTCAAGTTTATTTAGTATCTCAGAGTGAGGCTCCAGGGAAAATGCAGTCATAAGACAAACTGACAGAGTAATGGAGAAAGATAATTTTAAAAAGTGTTGCCATGGGTTCTGAATTGAATTCTCACCAACCTTCTTTGGGGGAGACCAATGTTGTTGAAATGCTTTTAATTACTTTTGGTTGCTAGACTGTGCTTCATTGAATAACCTCATATGACTCCATGTTCCGACTGGACAACAAAGAGGACTAAATTATTTTACTTTGTGAATAAATGAAAACGATATGAGAGTTTTTTATTTAAGCCCTCCTTCAGACAAACCCTCACACTAATAAAAACTGTAAACTCTGAACAAAATATAAAAATAACTACCTGAGGAATCTGAATAGTAAACAAGATCAGGCAGATTGTAGAGGAGAGTTGAAACTTGGAGAAGTGACTTGCATGGGGGTGAGTTTCTCACTTGGGGGGAAATTGAGGGTGACCTGTAGTCATGAAGTGGTGGGTCACGGGCAACTAAAATTCCAAGAGACAATGTAGTCATCTTTCTGGCCAGAGAACTCAGGGAAAGGTACTCAGATACCATGGCTGACCAACAGCGACTGAGGGGGAATCACACAAGGGAGAGAGCTGGAAAAGAAAGCAACCCCTTAACGCTGTGTATGAACCCCCACAAGTTTCAGGTTGATCCCTTAATGATGTTTCTATGGGACAGACTCAAAGCAGCACAGCAAAGGTTTAAAATAAAACTGAAATTTGAAGCTCTGTGCATATAGGTAAGAGAGAGCTTCAAATTTGAATCTACCTGGGTTAACTGTGTACTAAAACAAAAAACATGAGCATTCTTCAGAGAACTGTAAAAGAACTCAGAGTCTATGTAACATAAGACTTGTAATGTTCAGGAGAGACTCCAAAATTGCTTTACACACAAAGCACTAGAAAAATGTGACTCATTCTAAATGGAAAAGACAATTAACTGATGCTATCCTTGAGGTGACACAGATGTTGGAATTATCAGAAAGAACCTTAAAGTCATTACTTTCAACTATGTGCAATGAAGTAAAAGAAAACAGACTTGAAATGAATGAAAAGATAGGAATCTCAGCAGCAAAATAGCACACATAGAAAGAAACCAAATGCAAATGTTACAACTTAAACTAGAACATCTGAAAATAAAAATTCACAGAATGAAGTTAATAGAAAAATGAATATCAGAGGAATGATTGATAAACTTGAAGATAGATCAAACTGAAGAAGAGAGAGAAAAATGATGAAAAAACCTGACAAGAGTCTCAGGGCCCTGTGCCACAATACCAAAAAGTCTAACATCAGTCAACTAGAGTCCCAGAAAGAGAGGAGAGAAATAAATAATGGCCCAAAACTTCCCAAACTTGGTGAAAGACAAAAATTTACAGATTCAAAAAGTTCAGCAAACTCCAAACTGGACATATTCACAGAAACCCACATTTAGATACATCATAATCCAAAAGCTGAAAACAAAAGGTAAAGAGAAAATCTTGGAAGTAGCCAGGGAAAAACAACATATTATATAAAGGGAAACATTGATTCAAATAACCACAGACTTCTTATCGGAAACCATGGAAGCCAGAAGGTAAAACAAAAACAAAAACACATCACAGCACAAAACAAAAAGCCTGTCAATCCAGAATAAAATACGTCCTCTAAGAATAAAGGTGAGATAAAGATATGTTCAGGTAAAGAAAGAATAAGATAATTTGTTGGCAGCAGACTTCACTACAAGAAATGCATAAGGAAATTCCTCAGGGTGAAGGGATATGATATCAGAGGGCACCGAACATTTAGGAATGACTAAAAAGGATCAGAAATGATAAATATCTGGGTAAATATTAAAGATTTTTCTTTTTCTTCTTAAGTTTTAAAAAATACATATAGCTATTCAGAGAAAAATTATAACACTGGCATGTGGATGTAATACAGACAACAACTATAACATAAGGGGCCCTTTATGACTGCAAAGTTTCTACACTTGACATTCAGTGGCATAATATTAACTAGATGTAGATTGTGAAATATTACTGATGTATATTGTAATCCCTAGAGCAACTAATAAATAAAAATACAAAGAGGTATAGCTGAAAACACCAATAAATTAAAATGGAATGTCAAAAAATTTACAGATAATACCCAAAAAGGGCAAGAAATGGAGAATATAGAAACAAAAAGTAGAGGGACAAACAGTAAACAAATAATAAAATGGTAGATCTAAATCTGAAAACATCAATAATTACCTTAAGTATAAATGGTCTAAACACTCAAATTAAAAGGCAGAGATTATTGGAAGGGATAAAAAAAGCAATATTCAATTATATGCTGTCTACAAGAGACACAGTACATATATAAAGACTCAGACTGGTTAAAAGCAAATAGATGGAATAAAGATATACCATACAAATGGTAAGCATAAGAAAGCTGGAATGGCTATATCAACATGAAATAAACTTGACTTTGAGTTAGAGTATTACCAGAGATAAAGAAGGGATATTTCATAATTTTAAAAGGGACAATTCATCAGGAAGACCTAGGAATTATAAATGCATAGGCATCTAATAAGAGGCTCCAAATACTGGAAACAAAAATTGACAGAATTAAAGGCATAAATAATCTCAAAATCATACTAGGAGATTTTAAGATCCTTCTCCCAAAATTTGATAGAACTAGATAAAAAAATCACTAATGACATAGGGGATTTGAACAACAATGTCAATCATCATTATTTAATTGATTTTTAGAGGGCTCCACAGCCAGACCTGGTGGTCTAGTGGTTAAGATTTGGTGCTCTCTCCGCCTCGGCATGCGTTCATTTTCCAGTTAAAGAACCACACCACCCATCTGTCAGTTGTCATACTGTGTCAGCTGCATGTTGCTGTGATGCTGAAAGCTGTATCACTGGAATTTCTTAACACCAGCAGGCTCACCCATGGTGGATAGATTTCACCCAATAACTGTGGAACAAACATTCTTTTCAAGTGCACGTGGTAAACTCACCAAGCTGTACTAGGCCATACAACAAGTTTCAATAAAATTTTTGAATAGAATGGAACTCAAATAGAATATGTTTTCTGATCACATTGGAATTAATCAGAAATTGAAAGCAATATGCTACTTAGGAAAATATTTGGCACTACACTTCTAAATAATTCATGGGTCAACATAGACGTCACAAGTAGAATCAGAAATATTTTGAACTGAATGATAATAAATATATAATATATTACAATTTATGCAAAACAGCTAAAGCAGTGCTTAGAGGGAAACAGAGTTTTAAGTGCTTATGATAGAGAAGGAGAAATTTGAAATCAATGACCTAATACCATGAATAAAAAAACGGGTTATTACTGAAGACCGTAGATATTAAAAACGATAACAGGAGAATATCATTAACAAATTTGTGCCAATAAATTCGACAACTTAGATAAAATGGACAAATTTCTTGAAAACTACAACTTATCAAGATTTATATTAAAAGAAATATAAATCTGAATAGTGCTATATTTAATAAATAATTGCTTTGATTACCAGAAACCCACTCCCCTTGCCAAAAAACAAAAACAAAAACAAAAAACTCCAAACCCAGATGGTTTCACTGGTGAATTCTATCAAAATGTTGTGATTGGAATAAGTTATTTTCCAAGTTCCCCATCAGATAACTTTCATATTCTACATATTATACCTGTAGTAGATAAGAATCCTCAATTATTTTGTATTTCAATATCCTAGATCTCAATCCAGCAAAGGATAAAGTTCATAGAGCTATCCCACTGCTAGACTCAACCATTTTGAAAACTGTTTCAGTTCTTTAGACATAAGTTATTTTGACTTAGGTTTAGTTTTATTAAGGCAATACAAGTGAAAATAGAAGAGAAAAATATGAAAAAAAATTTGAACAAAAGAATTGGGAGAACATGGTGATATGAGGGAAAAGAAAAATATATATCCCCACATGTGGAATTTGGTATACGGTTTGAGGCTAACCATAACTTTAATTTATTCCCAATAGTTGGCAAACTATATATATATCTGCCATTTATTAAAGAATTTTCCTTTGCTCACTGATTTGTAATGTTGCCTTTGGCATTTATTAAAGTTCTAATATAAGCTGTGACCTGTTTCTAGGTACTTAGATCTAATTTATACTTCCTATCTTTTTCTTTCTTCTTAGCAGTAAAAGTAGTAAAGGTTTTCTGTTTCAAAATGGCAGACTGAGTACACACCAGATTCCTATAAATAACAGAAATGATAGTTTAAAAAATACAGTTTAAAAAAATCTATACACAGGAAAAAAAAGACAGGGATTCCTCAGTGGATTGGAAGTACAAGTAATCTACGAGATGAAAAGAATATGGGATTGATTGGATTGGAAAACTACATCCCAAGACATATGCAAATGAGTGATTGAAAGCCATACCAAGAATCCTCCTTGCTCTGGAGCAGGAGGGGATTTAAGGCTCAGTCTAACAGAGTTTTAGTTGGGGTAACAAAGCAAGAGGTCAGTCTCTACCATGTCCAGCACCATTCCCCATATTAGACCAGGAATTGGTTATGGGGGATGCAACTGTCTGTCTCCAGATGGCAGCAGCAAATATGGCACCTTGGGAGACACAGAGGTGGGCTCCACATTGTTGGCAATACCTAAGGGGTACCCTTCATTGGCTGAAACTAGCTACTGGTCATCCTGTGCCCCTCTCTGAATCCCTGAAATCAGACCAAAGCATAAGTGTTAGCAACATGTCTTTTCCCCACAGACTGTGCTCATCTGTACATCAGACAGTCTAACAGGTCTCCACAAAGGTACAATGTGAGGGTACGATCGAGACTCACTTCACCTGAGACAGACATCAGCACTATGAAAGAAAGACTCCAAACTCACAACGAAAGAACGTATACCCAAGGTAACAGTGTGAACACATGGGAACAGTTGTTTCTCAGAGAGAGGCAAGAGAATTTTCATTAATTAAAAATAAAATTAAATAACCATCTCACATCCATTAGGATGGCTATTATTAAAAAAAAAAAAGAAAAGAAGTTTTGCAGCGAGGATGTGGAGAAATTGGAACCCTTGTGCACTGTTGGTGGGAATGTAAAATGGTGCGGTTGCTACGGAAAACAGTATGGTGGCTCCTCAAAAAATTAAAAATATAGCTATCATATGATCCAGCAATCCCACTTCTGAGTATATATCCTAAAGAAGAAAAAAGCAAAGACTTGGAGAGATAGTTGTACACCCATGTTCATCATTCACAATAATCGAAAGGTGGGAGTAACCCAAGTGTCCATTGACGGATGAAGGGATAAACAAAATGTGGCATATATGTACAATAGAATAATAATCAGCCTTAAAAAGGAAGGAAATTCTGACACATGCTACAACATGGATGAAGCTTGAGGACATTATGCTAAGTAAAATAAACTAGTCTCAAAAGGACAAATATTGTATGAGTCCACTTACGAGGTATCTAGAGTAGTCAAATTTATAGAGACAGAGAATAGAATGGTGGTTGCCAGGGGATGAGGGGACGAAAGAATGGAGAGTTACTGTTTTAATGGGTATTGAGTTTCAATTTTGCAAGCTGAAAAAGATCTGAAGATGGATGGTGATCATAGTTGCACAAAAATGTGAATGTATTTAATGCCACTGAACTGTACACTTAAAAATGGTTAAGAAGATAAATTTGACATTATGTGTGTTTTACTACAATTAAAAAAAATTTAAAAAACAAAGGTCAAAGTAAAATTTAGTTCATTAAATAAACTCAAATGGATTGCTGAATATCAGAGTGAATATAGTTAAAAATGAATTAGTAAGCCAGAGGACTGAACTGAGCTGTTCTCTTAGATATAACACAAAGGGATAGAGAAGTGGAAAGCAAAATCAATAGGTTCCCAATGTAGAAACACTGCAAAATATAGAAAAGCTGCCAGGAAGAAAAATACTTACCCCTGACCTGAAGATAACTATTATTAATATTTGATTCATGTACTTGAGGTCCTTTGTCCTATATAGTCATGTGAGAGCGCATAAGTTTTCCTTCACTAGCTGCTTTTTATTAGTAATATATCGCAAATATATTCTCATATCATTTCACATTCTTCAAAACATACTATTTTAGTAGCTGCAAAGTATTTTATTTTTTTGTTATTCTATGAGTTATTGAACCAAATTCCCATTATTTGGTATTTAGTTTCCAACATTTTACTATGAAAAACAGCAGTGGGGGGCCTGGCCCAGTGGTTAAGTGCTCATGTTCTGCTTTGGCGGCTCAGGGTTCACTGGTTCGAATCCCAGGTGTGGACATGGCGCAGCTTGACAAGCCATGCTGTGGTAGGCATCCCACATATAAAGTAGAGGAAGATGGGCATGGATGTTAGCTTAGGGCCAGTCTTCCTCAGCAAAAAGAGGACGATTGGCAGCAGTTAGCTCAGGGCTAATCTCCTTCAGAAAAAAAAACAAAACCCAGCAGTGGACAATCTTTGTGTTAATTTTGGGCCACATCCTCAATATTACTTTAGGATACATTCCTGGAAGTGGAATTATTTGGCTACAGGAAATGTCAAAGTTGAGGGCTTTCACACGTAAGGCAAACAACTCTCCTGAAAGATTGTTCTGATTTTCTCGTCACTGGTAAAGTGTCGCAGGGTTGCCCACTGCCCTTGGCCTTGCTGCTCTTATCACTTGGATGCTGCTGTAATCCTTCTCTTCACTGAAGCTGGTGGCTTGGCTGCCAGTTCAGTGCTCCAAGCCAAGAGAGAGTGGCCAGAGGGCCAAGGCCAGAACGATCTTGGCAGTGGAATGTGTCCCTGGGTGGCTTCTTCTCTAGGTTTGGCAAAGCTCCGATGCTAGAGGTGGAGCTTAGATGACCACATCCCTTTCTGTGGCTGCTTCCCCCACACAAGGAGAGCTCTGATGCTTTCGGCAGAAACCTTGCATTTGGTCAAGGAGGCTTTCCTGCTGGGCACAGCTTTCCTCAGCTATTGCCCGGCCTCCTTCCCTGTCTTTCTGTGCTTTGCTGAGCAGCACCTCCCTCCCTGCTTTCAGCTTGCTGTGGCCCTTTGTGTCCCCAGAGCTCCTGGCAAACCTCCACTGATCCACCGTAGCTAAAAATACTCTGAGCAGAGGCTGGCTTTTTGCTCATGCCTTCCCCCGGACTCACAGTTCTAACCATCTACAAATTACAGATGTTCATGGAGTTTCTCTTCATTCCCTTTGAGGCCATCTGGTTATCTTTGGGAGGTGAAGATCTGGTTATCTTTGGGAAGTGAATTCTTGGTGTCCTTTCCATGTCATCCCAACCCAATATGTTCTCTTATGGTTCTGGTATTTGGGTGTCAGTCTTTCTTAGTTTCCAGAACCAAAGCAATTCCTTTCCTCTGTTTTTGCATTCTTTGGCCATTGCCATCAGAATCGGGAGTCATACGTTTGCACCCAAGTTGCTTCTTTACTCAGAAGTCCTGGGCTCCTGATTCTGATTTGCTCATCTGTCTGGCTATTCTTGTCCCAGTACTGCACTATTTAAATTATTCTAGACTTATAATAGATTTTCATGTCTGATAGGAAGAATCTTATATTAAAATAATGCTTCTTGACTACTCAAGCCTATTTTCCCCCCCCAAATGAATTTCAGGACCAGAGGAGCAAGTTCCACCACCGCCCTAAGCATCTACCTCCCTAAAAGGAGACGGAATGTGTTCCTATAATATTCTATAACCATAGGTATAAATCCTATCCAGGCAGAGAAGCCGCCCCTTGTTTAATGAGTATTAAAGAATATACAGAAATTTCTGGACTAGGAATAGGTTCCCTACGTGCAGCTTGGGCTGGGACTGAGTACCGAAATCAACAATGGGAGCTGGAACATCTCTACACGCCACTGGGGTGCAAGCAGGCATGTCACTTGCCTGTGCCCAGGAGAGGAAGTAGAGCCACCCAGAAGAGCGAGGCCAGGTGCAACTGTGTAGGTTTCTTGGGAGTTTCAGGTTGAAGAGGCAGGAAATATCAGAATTGATGGACATTGTGAGATTTCTCTTATCACACAGACAGCCAGCTCTGCCACATGCCCAGAGCTGGTGAGCAGACCTTTCTGGATGCAGAAGGGAGGCAGCACGACGGAGGCAGCAAGGATGTTGGGAATGAAAAACATCGACTCAGTTGTGACTCCACCAAGCTGTGTAACCTTAGGCAAGTCACTTTTCTATGAGTCCTAGCCTTCTCATCTGTATATGGTAATCACATTGACATTAATAATAAATCATAATAACCAATTTCACAGGGTTATTGGGATGGAGCTAATCACTTTCTAAACTAAATAAGGCTATCAAATACCCTTCTATTTTATATCGATCATGGTTGCTTCAGAAAAAAACCCCACCTGTTTGGTTCTGGTTATAGAATCTGAAGAAGAAAAGAGAGCCTTATGTTGTAGTGGGAGCACTGACACGTAACTTTTAAAAAGTCATTGCTGCCTTAAACTTTGGCCATGCCCATGGCTGCCAGTTTCTGGGCAGAGGAGGTGCAAATTGGAAAGAGGAATTTGTAGGAATCTTGTAGGAAGAGGGGACTAAAGACACAGGGGTTAAGCTATGCATAGAGTGAAGTGGGAAAAGCAGAAGACAGGCAAAGGGGCGAATAGAAGAAGCTGAGCCATTAGCTCCTCACAGATCAGCTCTTTCATCTTCCCGTTCACTTCTTTCATTTCTTCTCCCTGTTTCTCTGGCACTGATAGAACTGAAAAGTGCCAGTCTGTGGTATAGAGGCTTTTATATAAATCTCTTTGAAATCTCCCACTAATCCTGTAGGAGTATGAATTATTATCCCCACGTTACAGCTCACAAAGCCCAGAGAGCATAAATAGCTCATTCAAAGCCGTAGAGTTATGAAGTGAGGGAAGTGAATTTCAAAGCCATGACTTTGGACTCTAAAATTTTGCCTCTAAAATTTGGGCGCAAATTCCAAATGGAATGATATGGATGATACAGTAACTTTCGCCATGTTTTGCCTTATATTTTAATGCATTTCCCCTATTTGGGGGGATTCCTTCAAATGAAGAATCAGGAGCTACTAGAACATAAGGTGTGTTTCATGCTCCCTGCTTCCTAGATAACTCAACATAAAGGACCCTCAGCTCAGCATCACTGCCCACAGTGTCTCCATAGCAACAATCATGTAAGGTACCATTCTCTTTCTGGAGACAACCCGCAGCTGGGGGACTGTTCACCTATATAGGTGATGGGCCCAGCCCAGTCTCCGATTAGGATGAGGCTCCTGAACGATGCCAGACTCTGACGGCATCACACAGAGTTGTTGCCATGGTTTTGGTGAGAAGTATTGCTTTTCTGAGGATTGCAAAACACTTTATGTTCCAACCCCATACTCGCTCATTCCTGACAGAGTGGAAAATGCGTCTCCTTGGCTGAAATGTTCCTCTTGAGTCCAGCCCAAAGATGACATTTTAAGGAAAGTTTGAGAAGAATCCTGTGGCTGTTACTGAGTCACGATAGAGTGGAAATGGATCTTTTCTATTTAAAGAGTTTTGTGCTACTGTTTGAAAATGTCACATTGCTAGGGAACGGTGGAAATGGAAAACTTTCCATTTGCCATCAACAAAGAAAGATCATTACTGAATATGAAACAATGGAGTTGAAGAAAAGTTCTGTTACCTGTCTGACTGAAGGAATAGGAGATTGATGAGTTTAATTTAAGAATATCGGTTTGAATAAACTTGGTGTTCTAGAAAGTGATCATTCATCTGGAATCCAGTACACGTAATTCTAGACCCCATTCTGCTACTACATAGTTGTGACTTTATCCAGGTCCCAGAATCTCTCTGAATCTCAGTTTCAATATAAACCCAAAGAAGAGATTAGACTAGATTACATTAGATCAGGATTTCCCCAATTTGCCTGATATTCAGCATCACCTGGGGTCTGACAAAAAACATCTATTTTTTGGGTCCCTTTCCTGGAGACTATAGTCCAGCAGGTCTGGGGCATATTAGAAATATATTTTAACAAGTATTCCAGGAAATTCTGAGGAAAAAGTAGGTTTGAGAAATAGAAATAAGCAAACATATTATGTGCAAAAATGAGACCACGTTTTAATACTGTTTTGTGCTTTGATTTTTCACTGGCAATATCTCGTTACTTTTTGTGTGAGTGTATATACGTAGACTTCATTTTTAATGGCTACAGAGTATTTCATCAGGTTCCAACATCTGCTTAATGAATCCTCTTTTATTGTACATTTAATTTTTTTTTCCTCCAGAAACGAGGTGTCATTTTGTCTTCCTCCTAGGTCTGTTGGAAAGTCTCCATTTCACTACGCCCGCCCATATTAATAATGGATAATGCTATTAAAGAAGCAAACAGCCTTGCTAATTTGATAAGTAATAATGGTATCTCATTATACTTTTTAATGAGTCAAACATGTTTTCATAGATTTGTTGACTATCAGTATCTTTTCTTTTGCAAATTCCCTGATAACATTCTTTGTAAATTTTTCCATTGGGATTTTCTTTTTCTTACAGATTTGGGAGAGCTATTTATATTTGAAGCACATTAAATGTAGCCATCTAGGTTGTAATTTCCCCTGGTTTTTAGTTTGCCATTGAATTGTGTTTGTGATGTTTTTGGCATTTAACATTTCTATATGCAGTTCTTTTAAAAACTCTCTTATGATTTCTATCTTTGGTGTATACTTAGAAAGATCTTCTTGATATCCAGAATATACATCCACTTAAATGTTCTTCTATTTTTATGGCTTTGGTTTTTGCATTTGGCTTTGTAATGAATTAATTTTAGTATAAAGTATTAGAAAAGGATCTAACTACTTTTTGAAATTGTTAACTAGTTATTCTAACATAATTAATTTCTATATCAAATAGATTTTAGGTAGCATGTTTGTCATACTTATCTGAACTCGAATCTGTTTATACTCATTCTTTATATTCTGACCTCAATATTTTGTTTTGTTTGGTGGCAGGCTGGGCTTGTCCTTGACTTACGTATGCACTTTATAGGGTGTGGGAGTCAAACTTGGGATACCTCGAACTCCCCAGTTATACAATCCTAGTTTAGATTCCCCAAACCCAGCCTTCAGAATGATTTCCAAGTAATTACAAGGTTTCAAGGGACCCAAACAGTAGAAAGTAGCTTCTACCCACACCAACAACAGAGGCAATGTATCAAATGAAGACAGTAGTGCCATGTGTTCATATGAATATTTACATTCAGCAGGTAGGGAAAGTTAAATCCAACAAACTCTGAGTATGAATCAGTTCTGAATGTACTGAGGATTTTAGGGGAAAGTCAAGCAGACAAAAGAAGAGAAAGCAAGGATGGGGGAAAGGTAGAAGCATGGGGAAAAGGTAGAAAGATGGGGGAGAGGTTAAAAAGAATGAGAGTAGGACAAAGGTTTAATTTTTTTACTGTAAGAAGAATATTTGTGTGTGTATGAATATCTGTTCCAATGATGGCTATTAATTCATGTGTATTTAATAGAAAATAAAAGATGTGTTAAGGCAGGGGCACACCAGGTCCTGTTCCAGGAGCAAAACAAGAGATAGGCCAAGTGTCCTGGCAGAACTCTGGATTTATAAGGCTATACTTTCGGCCACATCATGAACTGTCTCCCTGGGTCCAAGGTAGAGGTAATTCTAATTCTAAAATAAGGAAAAAAGAAAGAAAGGTAGATAGAAAGAGGGGAGGGAGAGAGGGAAGGAAGGAAGGATGGATGGAAGAACAGAAGGAAGGAAGAAAGGGAGGGAGGAGAAAGAAAGAGAATAGAAGAAAAGAGATAAAAAGAGAAAAGAAACGTACTTCTACACAAAAGATTTGCTGTAAGAATTTCAGAATGAATCTGGCTATTTGTTCAACTGTTTAGACAATTTGGAAGCAGCAAAGTTGGGGCCAGTGCGCTATCGATCCTGCTCCAAGAAGCTGGGTTGTTACCCATCCGTACTTCAGTTTGGGCTGTGCTGATAGAGCTGGAAGGTCCAACTGAAACCTGGAAATCCCTCCTACTGTCACTCAAGATGGAGAACAGCTGCTTTTCCTCCATTGGGTGTAGGAGACTTTCCAGTGCTTCTAGCAATATTATTGTATCCAAACAGTAGTACTCGGTATCTTAGTGTTTCCCAACTCTTTGGCAATTTTCAGCTCTGTTTATTATTTTCCATCTAGAATATTACATGGGCACACGAAGTTTCATCATCCAAAGAATCTCAAGGAAGTTACTAGGATCTGCATGTTAAGCTTCTATTTGGTCCATCCAAATAAATCATCATTGCTAAGAGCATCATCCTTACTCATTACATTCCCATTTTGCCATGGATACACTGTCTTTTTTGTTTTTTAAAGATTGGCACCTGGGCTAACAACTGTTGCCAATCTTTTTTTTTTTTTTTTTCTGCTTTATCTCCCCAAACCACCCCGCTATACACAGTTGTATATCTTAGTTGCAGGTCCTTCTAGTTGTGGGATGTGGGACACCGCCTCAACGTGGCCTGTCTAGCGGTGCCATGTCGCGCCCAGGATCTGAACCCTGGGCCGCCGCAGCAGAGCGCACAAACTTAACCACTCGGCCACGCAGCCGGCGCCTCACTGCCTTCTTAAGAACATCATATTTAACTGATTTTCTGTTCTATCTCCCCTCCACTCAAACGTTTTGGTTTTTTTTTTTTTTCCCTATCAAATCCTACATTTTTCTTAAGCAAATTCCCCTTAGCCTCACTTGGCCTTTGATCTCTGTGCAGCCTACTTGCCACAACCTCTACAGCCTCTAAGAATGGTTCTATTTCTAAAGGAACACCAGAATGTATGGTTGAACAAGATATTCTTTCTGGATTATAAATTAATGTGTATTTAAACATTACCAAAGTCATAAAATAATATATGTTTATTATACATTTAGTAAATAATCTTTTGGGGGAGAAGTAAATGTAAAATTACCAAACAAATGGTGACTGATAGAGAACATAAGAGATATGTGTTCACTGTACCAACCATATATTCATCATCCACAGAGTCACCTTCTTCTCTTTCTTCTAATATTCCATGGATTCTAGTCCCCACAGGAGTAGCTCTGCCTTGATGATGGAGAAGGTAAAAATAACTCCCCAAATCTTACTAAATGAACCTAAATGTCTTCTTCCAACAAAACATTCAAAATAACACGTTCTTCTTCCAATATTCAAGATAATCATACAAAAAAATCATGTCTCTGGGCTCCAGCCTCCTTATCCACGAGAAGAAGTAAGTTAGAATTACGTGCTTTTAAACTTTTTTTTAAGCACTGAAAACATTTCTTAACTGAAATATTACATGAAAGGAAAAAAAATAGCACAAGGGTGAGCAATAAAGGCAGAACTTCTCCTGAAATGTCAGAGTCCCGTTTAGCAGAGTTTGAAAATCATTGGATTGGATGATCCCCAGATCCCTTCCAACTTAAATATTTTATTTTTATGATTTCAATCTAAAAAATCTCAAATCTTCTAAGAGATATTGCTTAGGAACAGATGGGAGTGGTTTTCTCCAGGATCCAGGGTTGGGTAGATTATGGTGTCACTGTACCAACATAACCCTGTTCCCCCAGCCCATCCTGGCTCTTGAACACTCCTTGAGGGAGAGTGAAGCCTGGATAGCACAGGAAAGTGCCCGATTCCAGTAGAAGACCAAGCCCAGGTTCCTTAGCAACAGCAACAGAGGGAAGCCTCCCTTTACATCAGCAGATGGTGGCGGGTTTTCACTACTTCTGCAGCATCTTCTTGCAATGAACTCTTGGCTACTATTAGAATCTTTTATACCCTGCCTAGCAACCAGCACCCTTTAGTAACCACAAGAGCAGTCATTCCATCAAACCCATAATGCTGCTTATATTCTCACTGTTCTATACTTTTTCCATGTTCTACATATGTAATAAGCCCTAGGTCTAAGCGTAAATCCTTATTATAATTTACACATTGGATAGTTAGATGCCAAAGTTCAGAATTTTGTAGAAAACCAAAGTGAATTCTATTTGAAAAAAAAAAACCTGCGTATGTATTCAATTTATGCTTTGCACCTAGGCAAACACCTATGAGTAGTGATTAAAAGGTCTCCTGAAGTTCTGTCTGCCACAATACATCAGCAGATGTCCCCTGCTAGTCATACAAGAGTTCAGAAGACAAGGCCCTGTTCTTCTCGTTAATTGGCTATGTGACCTTGGTCAAGACCCTTCACCTTTCCAGACTTCAGTTTCCTCCTTCGTAAAACAAGAAAAATGAACTGATGAACTTGGAGGCTCCTTGGAGTGCTAACATTTCATGACACTTGGCTTCATTTGTGACCAGGGTCTTTCTTTGTGTGTCTCCAAATTCAGGCCTCTGAGATTTTTCTTAATCTCTGGAGTTTTCCCCATGAGATTACAATATTTCTTGTTCTTAGTATTATGTTCAAAGTGCAGGAAAGGGCTGCAAGATTGCAAAGCAGGACCCCATCAAGAGTTCTAAGAAGTCAGATGTGAAATGCAGGGTCCTAAAGTGATCCTCTAGAGGGAAATATGAACTATAAGAGCTATTACTTTTGTGAATCCCACAGAAATCTTTAGGATCACCAGGCCAAACTGGTGATCATGCATTCATGCATTTATTTACCAATTTAGCCTCTCGAAAAGTATTTAAAAATTTCCTGCTATTTGCTGAGGCATCTCTACACATTGAGGATGATACAAAGCAAGGCATGAATAATGCAGCGGGGAAGAGAAGACATACACACTTGAGTTAGATAAATTGTGTTATGCAACAGGTGATTAGAGAATACATATTCATAGAAGACCCCCCCCAGGGTGGAAGAACTGGACCTTTACATTTCCAAGGGGAATCACATGGGTGAAACAGTTGGTAAAGGGCATTCTTGACCAAGGGAAGAACATGCGTAAAAACTTGAATGTGGAATAGACATGGCATGTCCTGGCCAGGGCCACCTTCACGAGCATATGACTTATGCTGTCAGAGTCCCATGGTCAGAGGGCAATGTGTTTGGTTTAATGCCATGCTGTCACCATCTGAAATTTTAATCTTTTTTAAACAAAGGGCCCCACATTGTCATTTTGCACTGGGCCCCACAAAATATGTAGTGTCCCCCAGAATATTGCCTTGTTCAAGGAAAGAGATACTATTGTGGAGTGGTAAGAGATAATATGGAAAAGGAAGTAGTGATTCACAGACAGAGGGCCGTGAATGCTGTGCTGAGGTGTTTAGACGTCATTCTGTAGAAAGAGGGCATCACTGGCATTTTTTTGGGCAGGAGAGTTATACGGTAATGTTGAGATTTTAGGATGACTAATCTCATGCTAACACGAATGAGGGAGGCAGGGCTGGTTTGAAAACTCTTATCATGATCCTTAGGTAAAGCAAGAAAGTCCACTTAGAAACAGTGGGAGTGGAGAGGAGAGGGAAGATTTGAGAAACAAGTGGAAAAGAAGAATTACTATCTCTCGATAATAAATTAAGGAAAGATGGAAAGAGAGAGCCAGAGACAGGTGAATCAACTTTACGTGACAATTTCTACAATAAGACTTTTGCAAAAAAGAAAAAAATCCCACAACAAACTAAAGCATTGTTCCTTTGATTATTGGTAAGGCTGCCTGGAGCCTCTGAGGCAAGGCTTCACGTGGGAACTTGGCAGTAAGGTGAACACACACACACATCGCTCACCCATTCATTTCACTCATTCAGTATTTATTGATCTCCTACTTTATGTCCAGACACTGTTTCAGACACTAAAGATCCAGCAGCAAACAGAGCTGTCATGGGCTCTGCCTATGTAAATTTCACAGTCTAGGGAGGGAGAAAGACGTTAAACAAATAATTACAATTGTAGGAATGTCAGGAAAGGGGAGCTGCATGTAGTTTGGGAATTAGAGAAGGTTTTTCTAGTCTTTTCTCCCAGGAAACTTAAACAAATAAATGGAGTTGCTAAGTCCACAACACTGAATTTGCTTCCTTCCAGTTTCACTCAACAACGGCTCATGTGTGTGCGTGTGTGTGTGCTCATGTGCACACTTATGTGGAGTAATTTTCATTTCAGAAAGACTCGGCAGGCCTAATGAGAGAGAGGGAGATACTGACAACAAAGTTACAGGCAGAGTGAGGAATAAAAGAAGAAACGAGAAGCAAGTGATACTGGCCTTCTGTTCTCTTCTGAATGGTTTTCCACTGGGCTTACAAGGAAATGCCTTTTTTCTGCCATGGATGTGGTTTTTGTGTAGCTAAGATGTTCCCACTGGATGGCCTCTCTGCCTGATCGCCGTTTTTCCCCAAGGATGGACATATTCCCACTCACACTTGGCTTTTCCCTAGGAATTCTGGAAATGGGACTGGGAGAGAAGAAACTCAGTCTTTGTTGGGAGTGGCCATTTCCAACGATGTGAACTAGGAAAACGATAAATCTGGTTGATGGAGGGAAGTAGAATGGAGCATGGATGAGAGCCAGAGGGAGGGCCTGAAGGTGTTCAAATCCCCAGTTCCAGCTTAGTTTCCTCCAAGTCCTAACCACATTCCTGTCTCTGACTTCCTCAAGGCACCCCAGTATGTTTATAATAAGTGTCCATTTTTTTTTGCTTAAGCCTGTTCGAGATTTCCATTATTTGATTCTCTATTGTTTGCAAACAAAGAGGCTCCCTACTGATCTCTGTTGAAGGAGGCATCCAGCGGTGGTAGAACGCTATCAGTACAACCAAGCAAAGCTTTGAGATCTGTTTTTAAATCCTGTTCTACCAGTCAAAACTCCTAGATGTGTGGACCTATAGAGTCTGTAAGGGTGGCCAAAACATACATCTAATGTCAATGCATGACACTGGCAGACCCAGGAATCCGGGTTAATCAGGTCACAAAAAAACATCTTGTACGGCTGTTTACACTGCATCCTCTCTACACAGTGCCAGGTAAAGACCACAAGCTCTGGACACAACAGAGCATCAACCAGCTAAGGGCTGTTCTCTCAGAAAGGACAGTAGTACCTGTCCATAATTTAGTCCTTGGCCTTCCCCTTTTTGTGGAACCTACCCCAGGTTTAGCTGGATCGACCACGCACGACCCCGCACTTTGACATTACTGCCTTCAAAGACACTGTCAGACAAAGGCCACTGGAAAGCTGTTGACCAATGGATGCTTTCCTAGAAAGTAACAAGCAGGACCACCGTTGGAGGTTTCAGGGCCCTTCCAGAGCTGAAAGTCGATATTGCAGGACACATAGTATAGATATAACTCTACTCTTCCTGCCCAACTCATGGCCCACCCACAAAATTCTTCTCTCTACCTAATAATAGTCAGTCTATTATCTGACTCTGGGACAAAGCCGCCCTTCACATAAGCAGCCCAGGTCAATCGTGGGTCAGACATGTTCTTTCTTGGGGTACACAGGCATCAAACCCCCTGGTAAAGAGGAGACAGGGCTGCCACTGATGTAAAGCCACAAGAACATGGCCTGATATGCCATGTTGTATATGCTGTTCCTGCCCAGATCTCCAGATCTGGCCATGTTTCCCAAACAAGACTGAGAGCCAGGAATTATTTTTGTGTGTAGTCCTGATGGCTGAGCACACTCTGCTCCCTGCCTTCTGAGTCCTGGTACCAATAATAACCATTCCCTGGCCAAACATTGGCCTGCGTGCTGATGCCTGGTCAAGTGGTAGCAGTGACTAAGAATGACATAGGCCCAACTGTCTACTCATCTATCGCTGGGAGTATCCAGAGAAGAGGAAGTGAAAATGATGATCAGGTCACTGATGTAGTCCATTGTGGTCTGAAAGGAGAAGGTGAGCCTGAGGGGGTGCTGGACTGGCCTTAGTTGCCCTCACAAATGCACAGGCTTGTACACAAGAGAGTGGGACGAGGCACACATTGTTCTTTCTTAATCCTAAGAGATATCTGACTCCTTTAAGGAGATTGAGAAACTTTAATTCAGGCCAGCTTCCAGCACTGAGCATTCAGAGGGTAAAAACCAGGAGAATATTCAAATGCAAAGAGCCTGAACTCAGAATTACCACGCAGTAATTTCAATGGTCAAGCCTCATGCACGGTCCAAAGTTGTTGTAGAAAGATGTCTGTTCACACAAACACTGTGAAGCTATTCTTTCCCTAAGCACCGCACTCTCAGTTTGTCAAAACATTTGAAGAAGACTAATTCATGCCTCAAAAGGAATTCTCTCTCACTCACAAGGCTGCCAGGTTTGTGAGCTGAAGGCTTTCATGTTACAACATCTCAAGATACTGGAGAGATGAAGAATGTGAGCCTCAAGTGGAAACGCCTTGGGGCTTACAATGTCGCTAAGGGGGCAGAATTCACAATTTGCATGCTCTCTGGGACGACGGGATGAGAAAGTCAGATGTCTCAAGCCAGCTCTGGCCAGTTTAGGTGGCTGGGAGAAACAGGACAGGGTCATAGTTGAAAACAGGGGCTCTGAAGCCAGGGGTACATGAATTCAAGTCCCAGCTTTTCCATTTACTAGTCATGGAATCTCATGAAATTTCCTTAAAGGCTGGATGCTTCAGTTTATTCATCTATAAATTTAGGGAGAGGGTCGGGGGCGACGGTGCCTCCCTATAGGATTGTCGTGGGAATTAGTTAGCGTGTTACATGCTTAGAGCACTGCCCATCAAATAGTGAGCACCAGATAATTCTTGGAGGGGCTCTAGTGGGGCTGGAGTGAATCTCCCTAAACCCCTTCCTGTGTCAGGAGGACGGGCAAGCAGCAGGCCACACTGTCACCAGAACTGCCCGGCCAGGATAGCTGTTCAACTGCAGGGAATTTTTTCTTCCATCACAAACAGGTCCCTGAAGTACAGAAACTCGGCAACTGACATAAACAATTTCAAACAATAATTCCAGAAGACAAATCACTTCATTTGGGCATCAAGATTCCTCTCAGAGGCTTTCCCCACTTGTTTATGTATTCCATGGCGTAGAGCCATGAGTGAATTAAGCAGACAGTGTGCACACACCCCGGGACCGCAGGAGGGGCCTGTGGGGGAAAGAACCTGCCGTTTGCCCTGCTTTCCTTGAAAGCTTTGCTGGGAGAGGTCCCTGAGAAAAGGGACTCTCATTTACGCCTCCTTGTGTCCACCCGTTCATTGAGAGAGGTGGTGAGAGCTGGTGCCAGAACATCCAGGTTCCAGTTCTGTGCCGCCATTTTTGTGTGTGTGTGAATTTGCGGGGGCCATTAACCCTTTCTGAACCTTGGCTTTCCCATCCCTATAAGGAAGATACCCTTATACCCATTTATAGAGTAACTGAAGTGACAGACTAAGACTCCGTCAGCAGTGGTAAATTACTACACAAATATTAATGAGGTTCACGTAGGCACCCAGTGAATAACTGGATAATGGGTAATAAAGGGGAATTAGGACTTGGAACAAAGGGTGGGTTTTATGAGGGCAGGGAAAAGGAATTCTCTCTAAATTAAGAGGAAAATGCTCATTCCACGTTGCTGTCGTCCTTGAATATAGACATAATTCTTTTGAGATCCTAAGTGAAGCCTGTGGCATACTATGCTAGCATTTAGAGCATATATTGCCTTTCCTGATTATAAAACAAATGCATGTTCATTACAGAAAATTTGGAAAACATACAAAAGTTTCAGGAGGGAAAGTGAAATTAATGGTAATTCGAGTCTGCAGGAATAACCAACACCCGCTAATACTTTGTCTTCTTTCTTCCAACTCACACACATGTACATGGATATAAAGAATATCCACTCCACAATTTCTCAAGAATTGGCATAGGATTAAATATGCAATTTTGAAACGTCCTTATATTATAAATGTCTTCCTATCTCATTAGCTATTCTTTGAAAGAACCATATTTAACATGGATGTTATTTCAATGTATTCAAATATTCTTCTTTTGTTGAACATTTCAAATTTTTCCTTCAATTTTTCCGTAGCATATATAACACTACAAAGAACATAAATCTTTGATCTTTCATATGATATATAGCATATACATACATATACAATAGACACATATGTGTATATAGTATACATTACATACTCATACTATTATATACATAATAGTGATAGATATAATAGTTATATATATTAGGGTGAGTATATAAAATATATGTGATACATATATGTTTTTATATATATTAGTATGTCTATTAGTATATAGTGTATATGTTAGTACCCTAATATATACATACTAATATATGTAAAGACATATATATAATAGTGTGAGTATATACATATGTGAGTATATATATACATATAGATAGATACACACACACACACACACACAGTCATGAGACGCTTAACAACGGGGATATGTTTTGAGAAACATGTCGTTAGGCGATTTCGTCATTGTGCAAACATCATTGAGTGTACTTACACAAACCTAGATGGTATAGCCTACTACACACCTAGGCTATATGGCACTAATCTCATGGACTGCTGTTGCACATGCCGTCCATAGCTGACTGAAATGTAGTTATGCTGCACATGACTGCATATATTTATACACACATATACATGCATATGTGTATATATGTATGTCTTTCATTAGTGTACTGATACACTACCTTCACAATTGGGAAAACAGTAACTGTAGGCATAATAAATCTTTTTAAATGATAGAACACAGTCTTGTTCCCGCTGTTAGATACAGGTTTTGAAGCAACCAGACATAATATCTAAGAACATTTTCTGTCTCTGGGACATTGCATGGCGTTGGGTTCTAATCTCTGTGTTAAGACCAGAGCCTCTACAGAGGCTGGCGTTCTGCTAAGCCAAAGGTTCCTCTGCCATCTCTATGTCTCATTCTGTTTTCCTCTCGCAGCTGACACTGTGCTAGACTTGCTTAATTTTCACCTCTCCTTCTAATCTAGTTTTCAGTCTTGAAGCCAGTACAGATGGCTACCATGTGCAAAGAAAGCCTTAGGCAGAGGCGCCATTTGGTGGAGAGAGCCTCTGGCTTCAGAGCCAGGCATCTGCCTAGCCAGCACCATTTGTGTTCCTCTGGCTGCACACTCCTCGGGGGATCACGTGGTGAACTTGGTTCTGGGAGCCCGGAACCAGAATTCTGGTTCTAAATCTCCTGGCTGACCTTGCACAAATTTCTTAGCGTCCCTGGCCCTCAGTGTTCTCATCTCTAGGGCTGGCTGTGCAATCTCCCAGAGTTAGTATAAAAGTAAAAACATCATAACTGATGCGATTCTTTTTTTCCTTTTTGGTGGGGAGGGTGTAATGCACCATAAAAACATAAGGTGTTAGAATTCAGCAGACGGCTCCACGAGCTGTCTGATCCCCAAACTTGGCTCCGCTGGAGAGAGCACTTCCCCCTGGTTTTAGTTTTAGACAGAAGAGTATTTTCAATTATAAAGGTGTAGGATTTGGGCTCTCGGATGAGCCTGAAAAGCAGCCACCAGCCTTTGCTAATCCTTATAGCCCCAGGTAACCTCACGAAGGTCCCAGCCAAGACCTGGCCAGGCTCTCTTCGGAAACACATGAAGACCTGAGCCGGACAACCACCACCCTCCTCCAGAGAACGAAAATGATAATAATGCCTTACCCAGAAAATGTTTTGAAAAGGACAGAAAAAGTGATAATATGTGTATAAATCACTTTATAGAACACAGTGTAAATTCTATAATGATAATAATCATTTTCATCATTCTTAAACACAACCTGGGGTAAAAAGAAATGAGAATAGCCAATAGCAGCAAATCTTAAGAGACAATCACAAGAGGCTGGCTGTTGCTAACTTAGAAACAACATATGTTATAATAATACTTAAATTATTTAAAAATATCGTAAATCAACATACTATAGCATATTAATATAATAATTAATATTAATCTGTGGATAAAATGCTACCATTTATAGAGTTCATAAGCATGTTCCTGCACTACGTCAAACACTTTTTATCTACTTTTTCACTGAAGCCCCACAGAATTTCCACGGGGGAGGCATTTTTGTGCCCACATTTACAAATGGAGAAGCGGAGGTTTGAGAGCTGGCAGGACACGCTCAAGTTGCTACAAGCAGGAAGGGTGGAGCCAAGATTTGAAGACAGGACACATGACTACAGGGCTTATGCACAATGGACACATTCAAATTTTCCAACATAAATTAATATTAGGGTTGTCAGTTTTCAGTCTCTGCTGAGGAGCAGTTTTCTTGGTTGTAGTCTGAATGTGAGCACGCTCTACGATCGGCGGAAATTCAATGAGAACTTAAATCTCCCAGGTGTTCAGCCAGCTCCCAATTTAGTGGTCCCTCAGATAAGATATCTTTCTCCCCCGTTACACCATGACTTTAAATAAGCAAACATTGCTCACTGCTAATTAATTTATTACCAAAGTTTTTCTTGTTTATCTTAGAAGATATAGGAGACCGAAGAGATAATCAAAATATAGAATACATAAATATAAGAAAGAATATAAGAAAAATTAAAATTTACTCATAGTCTCACACCCAGAGCCAATCACTTTGGGAATGGGTCTTTCCAGGCTTTTTTCTGTGCTGTAACATTTTTGGTAGGTTTGTGGTGTATTTTGATGCCTAACTTGTTGAATTTAAAATATGTCAACTTTAAAAGTATTTTCTTTTTGTTAACTGCCTTATGGTCAAGAAATGAGCCTGATATTTAGAATTTATTGACATTTCTGTGTGTATGTGTGTTTGGGGAGGGCACTAAATTGAAAATTGTCTTCTAATATTTTATGTCATGTAAGACATTTAAAACAGATAATCAATTTAACTTCTGTATTCATATCCTACAAATCCTAGTTTGAATTTTTGTCTACTTGATTAGACTTACAGATATGTGTTATTTTCCCCTACTGTTGTCAATTTCTCCTTGTACTTTAGACATATTTTTAAATTACATAGATACCAATACATTCTTATTTTAAAAGATTCAGATGGGGGGGCCGGCTCCGTGGCCTAGTGGTTAAGTTCGCGTGCTCCGCTGTGGCGACCCAGGGTTCGGATCCTGGGCGCGGAGATGGCACTACTCGTCAGGCCACGTTGAGGCGGCATCCCACATCCCACAACTAGAAGGACCTGCAGCTAAGATATACAACTGTGTACGGGGGGTGGGGGTTTGGGGAGATAAAGCAGAGAAAAAAAAAAAAGATTGGCAACAGTTGATAGCCCAGGTGCCAATCCTTAAAAAAAAGGAAGATTGGCAACAGTTCTTAGCCCAGGTGCCAATCTAAAAAAAAAGATTCAGATGGTAAAGAGAAGATAAGGTCATGCCCCCCTCCCACCCCTGGATGTCACTGTGAACACTTTGACTTAGATTCTTGAAGGTTTTTTTCTGTGTATTTATATCTAAATAATTTTTTTAAACTTAAATGCAAACATGTTGCCTGATTGTTTCATAATCTGCTTTTCAAAAAATTAATTATACGTCTTGGAGATCTTTCCATGTCAGTTCATATAGAAATTTATCATTTCTTCTTTGCTTTGCATTGTAATATATTTCATAGTATGAGTGTATCATAATTTAATTAACTATGCCCCAGTGATGGATGTTTTTGTCATTTCCATCTCTTTTTTGCATTATAAAGTACGATGCAATGAAAATCCCTGTACGTACAAGTACTTCTTTAGATTAGATGCCTTGAAATTTCTTGGTTGATGGTGAGGCTCAAAATTCACTAGAGACTGTCAAATCATCCCTTTACAGATGTGCTCACCAACAGGCTATATGAGCCTATTTCTCCACACTTGTCCAATACTTGATGCTATCAATATTTCAAATTTTTGCTAATCTGATGTTTGAAAAAAAATCTTGCTCTTTCAATTTGCATTTTCTTGAATGTTAGTGAGTTGAGTATATTTTATGTACTTATTGACTATTTTCCCCCCTTAAATTCTCTTCCTACTAGTTTATGTGCTTTTAGTCTTGTTTCTAGAAGTCCTTTTAATAACTTTGTCGGGCATACACATTTCAAGTATTTTCTTTCAATCTACTGTTTGACTTTTAAATTTCTTTCGGTGACTTTTTTTTTCCATGTAGCATTTTAAACTTTTTAAGTGGCCAAACATGTCAATTTTTATTTCTACTCTGACCTTAGTGACATGCTTGTAAAGGTTTGTTCCATGCCAAGATTATAAAATTGCTCCCCTCTGTTTTCTTCTAATATTTTAAAGATTTCCTTAGTTCTTTAATCCACATGGAATTTATTTTAAGATATATTATAAAATAGCTGAATTCATTTATTTCCAAATGGATAATCAATTTCCCAACAAACTGTCATTACATATTTTATTGCTGACTTGAACAGCCACCATTATTAGTAGAGATTAATAATTAATAATTAACTAGAAATTAAAGTCATACATATACATATAAATGTAGGTGTGTGTATACATACACATACACAATTCTGACCCACTGATAATAGTCTGTTTTACTCAATACTAATTATTAGATATTTATTTTATTTTTTCAGCTTTATTGAGATATAATGGACAAATAAAATCATAATATAGTTAAAGTGTACAATGTGATGATCTGATATGTGTATACATTGTGAAAGGATTCCCCCACTGAGTTAATTAACACACCCATCACCTCACATATTTACCTTTTTTTTGGGCAAGAACGTTTAAGTCCTCTCTTAGCAAATTTCAATTATACAACACAGTGCTATCACCTATCGTCTCCATGTTATACATTAGATCCTCAGACCTCATTCATCTTACAGCTGAAAGTGTGTATCCTTTTACCAACCTCTCTCTATTTCCCCACCCTCCCGCCCGTGGCAACCACAGTTCTACTCTCTGTTGCTAGACAGTTCTTGTTCAGTTATGATTACTGTCTTAGAGCAAGTCTACTTTTGTTGTTATTAGTTTTCAAAATTTTCTTGAATTTTTTTTCTCAAACTGAGATTTAAATAGTCAAGTTTCATTAAAAATCCTGGGATTTGGGGGAGATGGCATATACAATTTATAGGTTAATTAGTACTAGAAACAAGTAGCTTAATAAATCACTATTTCGGAAAGCAAGGCCAATAATGACATTTGGGTACATGCCTGGAGCTCTAGCCCAGAGTGAGCTATAGTAAATCCACTGGTCCAGGTGTGTGGTATATGGTGGGGGGAGGGGCTGGGAGGAGGGAGGTTTAGTCTGTAACAGAGCTGGTCATCACGGCACGGTAACAACTGGGATCAAATCTGGCCTCTGCCATTTGCTGGTTATGTTACTCTCACCAAGTTGTTTAATATCTTTGAGGCTCAGCTTCTTCATCCATAAAAGGGGGATAATCATATCTGTCTCATAGCATTTTTGTAAAAATTAAATGAGATAATAAAAGTGCCACCGATAATAGGTTCTCCATAACCCCTAATCCTCTTCTCTTCTCCTTTGACGAAGCACCAGTCATATGTGGTAACAGGTGGTCCTCAAATAACAGATTACATAGAAGTTTCCAAAGGTATCAGGTAATTGTGGCTCCTTTTCCTTTGAATTCTTGACTGAAAAGGTGTGAAAAGCTCATTGAATATCAGTCAGTTAGTTCTATAACAGGGCCAAGCATTCATTGCCATGTGAAAATAGGACTAGGGTTAAGCCTAGTATATTGTAAGTGCTCCAAAAATACCAGCTACCGGAGTGGATCACAAAGATTCATCTCCATTATTCCCATCCTTGGATATTTACTCTAAAAAGTGAGTATCCTATAAAACAACCCAGAGTAAGAAAAAGGCTGTGTGCATACAGATTTTCACACTCGTGTTACTTATAATATAAAAATTATAACTGGCTTAATTTTCCAATATGAGTGGGGAAGGTTTAGTAAATTATTACATACTCACTTGGTGGAATATGATACAGTCCTCAAAACAAGAATTATGTTGCTATGTAGCAGCTTGAAAAACAACTTAGGACATTACACTTCCTGATAAAAAGGCTGGGTATAACGTCCACATGCGCTGTGACTGAAACTTTGTAAAATTCTTTACACATCTGGACAAGGACAGGAAGAGACACAAAATAGTGAAGACATTTAAGTATTGAGGAGATTATTGCACAATTAATGTGGAAAAGCATTTTCTGGATTTAGCCTGTTTTGGAGCCTTACTGCCCCATCTGGAGCTTGAGCATCAAAAAGTCCAATGTGGAACTTTACCTCAGAATGAGAAACCAGCCCAACCAGTCCTGAGGAGAACAAAGGGGAGCGACTTCCTGAAGGGACAGAGTTTCTGGAAATAGGAAAGGCAGAACCGTTTATGGGGTATTTTCCTGTCATTTCACCTTATCTATGCAATGGGGACATTTCCTGGGGCTATTTGACTATATTTTATGAGAAAGAATGGATGACTTTGTACCACTTAAGAGGCTGAGAGAAAAGAGATGCCGATTGAGGGCGTTTGTTCCAACTGGGGTGCCAGACAAGAGGTGCTAGGCAAGACATACTAAGTATTTCAGAGACTGTGTATTCACTCAGCATTGCTACACGTGCCAAGTGATGGGTAAATTCCTACACATGAGGGAACCCAGTAAATACATTTCACGATACTACAATGGCTTAATGTGCTGTCTCTACTGCTAGAATTCTACGGCTCCTCTGACGACCTAAGGCGGCCGAATACAGCAAGTGTCAACTGGAGTGACTGAAACGTGAGAGGAGTAGCCCAATAGCGTCTATAGGGAAATGGGAGAATTCACCTTCCCTGAAACTAACAGGAGAAAAGAAACAAAGAAATTATTCCTCCTTCAGTGGCTCCAGAGGACACTTTGCTGTGCTCCATGAGAATAAAAGCCAGGAACCAGCCTTATTTATTCTAAATTTCTGGGAATAAATGATGCATTTTATTGTAACAAAATCTGGAGAACTTCGTATTCTATCTAAGAATGATGATCCAAGATTAGCTAAGTAAAGCGTGATTTACCAGTGATTCTGGACAATATCAGAAGAGAAGTTAGTGCAAATTGCTGGCAAAAAACCCCAACACTACCGCTTAATAACATTGGAAATCCAAGTACCAAAATCGTAAGGCTGTGAAACTATTATTTGGCTAATGGTTGTTGTTGTTTTTAAATCTTATTTATGTTCATCAAAACCTTTTAATTACTCCACGCTTCTCTCCTGTGCAATTGACATGCCACCAGGTCAAGTAATTCCTTCCCACAGGGGGACTAGAGACTTCTTTCTGTAAAAGAAACCCTCAATAACTCTAGGAACGTCTTTCTTTCACAAACGGCATGAATCATTTTATCAGTAATGGAAGCAAAGGTCTAGGGAGCTGAGCTGACTTTCCCAAGGTCATGGACTCAGAGAGCGGGTGATGGGCTCCCACCGTCGCTCAGCCGGTGGGAGCGCGGGAATGAGCCTGGGAAGGCAGACACCTGTGAAACGCACCTGCTGGCTCCTCTTGCCCGATCTGGGCAGAGCGGCAAAATAGCTGGTTACCATCTGCTAGATGACCGGTGAGTTCTTGCTAAAAAGATGGAAATAAAGGAGCTGAAAGGTCAAGCGATGCTCCAGCATCTCCTATTCAGTTTTGGCTTTTTTGAAGTATGTAAAATTCTAACCTTGGGGTTGAACACTTCTGCTTCTGCCAGGGACTCTGCTATTCTCCAACTTAATCCAATTAGATTAGAATCCATTCAATTTGGTTCAATCTAATTTGATAAAATCTTACTGACTGTGTCTGTCATATTGTAGTAGATAAAAGATGAATGCTACTCTTTCTGGTCTTAAAAAGCTTTTTTTATAAAGGACCTCAGGTACACAAAATTGGATTAACCTAATCCTTAGTCCATGTTGCACTGTCACACTGTCATCATTGACCCACGAATGAACATTGTTTAATTAATTTGCTTAATAATAAACATGCATGCAACCACTGCCTTACTTAAGAACATTACCAGTAACCTTTTTCTGACTTCGGGCTACCCCATCTCCTCATCTTGCCTCTCCCACTCCAGAGGTAACCAGTTGTCTGAATTTTGCATTCAAATTCATCTTTTTTCTAGTCTTAACACGCACATGCCTAAAAGTATATTAAAACACATATTATGTACTTTTATTGCTTTTGAAATTCTTTGAGGGAAGAATAAAATGCATTTACAATGCATATTTCATGGTGCCTTCTCTATGCCAATCACTGTTCTAGGTGCCAGAGAATAAAGCAGCGGAAACAAACAAAACAAACAAAACTTCCAGCCCTCATGGGCAAATAAACAAAGAAGCAAGTAACACGTTTATATGCGGGGCAGTGATAAGAGCTATGGATAAAAATAAGGCAGAGAGGATGTGGGGGCTGGAGGGGAGGTGGGGGCTCTTGTATAGTAAATAAGAGGTGAGGGAAGGCCACTTGGTACATGAATAAGTCCAATGCAGTCGGACATGAGGCCAGATCAGTTGTCTAAAGCAGCTGGCCCAAGCCAGACCCTGAATGTCCCTTGGTTTTTAAAAAAGATTTTTAATTCCCATTTAGGAATTAAAATACACTCATCTTTTCAGGTCCAGCTAACTGTGTTCTCACGTGGACTTCTGAAGGCACAGTTTGCCGGAACCATGCACAGAGTAGAGTATTAGAAGGTGAGTTCTAATATTCCACATGAGGACATGGAATGTGTCTTTTCTGCTCCCCAGTTGTGTCCCCAGCTCCTGGCAGTCTCCATTACAAGGGAAACACGGAGAGATATTTGCCGAATGAGTGAATTAATAAATAGATAACTCTCATCCAGCATTTTCCAGGTTGCCTGCGAACTCCTTGAGGACAGGGATTATAACCCTACGATGGATATCCTGGGGTGGGGCATTGGTGCCTGGCACCAATAAAGAACAGAGGTTTGAGGAGTGAAAGAGTGAGCCAACACGCAAATAAGCACGCAGGAAAGAAAATCAGGGGAGTTCTCACCTGGGTGGGTGGGGAGGGCTTGCCAGCAGCCCGCACATAGAGATTAACCCCATTAAATAAACCGCTGTGGAAACTGTGAGCTTCTCTGTTCAGAGCAGAATTTGCCACAAGGCGTTTGTCCACTTAAACCTGCCCTATGGGATGCTATGTGAATCAAGGTGAAACACGTTTGGGAATCACTGCCTTTTAGAAGTTCACAAGTACATTAGAAATACTAAAGTCTTTGAGAAATTCTGTAGTTAAAAAATCTAATTTAGGGACGGCCCAGCGGCATAGCGGTTAAGTTTATGTGCTCTGCTTTGGCGGCCCAGGGTTCACTGATTTGGATCCTGGACGCGGACCTACGCACAGCTTGTCAAGCCATGCTGAGGCAGGCGTCCCACATATAAAGTAGAGGAAAGTGGGCACAGATGTTAGGTCAGGGCCAATCTTCCTCAGCAAAAAGAGGAGGATTGGCAGCGGATGTTAGTTCAGGGCTAATCTTCCTCAAAAAAAAAAAAGAAAAAGAAAAAGAAAAAAATCCAATTTAATTTTTCAGTATCCTCTGCCTCCCTCTTTTTTAAATTTCCTGCTGCACAAGTGTTAACATCCTGTGGAATTAGTCTTCTGTGGACCACGATAGGGAAATCACTGGGATTATGGCTAGAACAAAGTCTGCAGGACAGAGGTGTTGTGGAGTTGTGGAAGTTGGGAATGCCATAATGGAAGGTGCTGTCATAGGCAGAATAATGGCCCTCCCAAAGATGTCCACGTCCCCATCCCTGGGACCCATGAATATGTTACCTTCATGATCCTATGGACTGAATTTTGTCCCCCACTAAATTCTCATGTTGCAACCCTAAGCCCCACTGTGATGCTATTTGGAGATCAGGCCTTAGGGAAATCATCAGGTTTAGAGGAGGTCGTGAGGGTGGGGCCCTCATGATGGGATTAGTGTCCTTATGAGAGAAACACCAGAGACTGCTCTCTGTCTCTCCTCTCTTTTTCTTTCTGGTTCTCTCTCTCTCTCTGCCATGTGAGGACACAGCAAGAAGGCAGCCATCTGCAAGCCAGGAAGAGAGCTCCCAAGAGAACCTAACCATTTGGGCACCCTGCTCTCAGCCTCCCAGCCTCCAAACTGTGAGAAAATCAATTTCTGTTGTTTTGTCGCCCAGTCTATGATATGTTGCTGTAGCAGCCCACGCTGACTGAGACAAAAGGCATAAGGGAATCAAGGCTGCAGAGGGAATTTATGTTGCTAATCAGCTGACCTTAAAACAGGGAGATTATCCTGGATGAGACCAGTGGAATCACAAGATTCTTTAAATATGGAAGACAGAAGCAGAAGAGCAGAAGTCAGAGAGAGATCTGAAGATGTTACACTGCTGTCGCTGATGATGTTGGAAGGGGCAACAAGCCAAGGGATGCAGGTACCTCTAGAATCTAGAAAGGACAAGGAAACAGATTCTCATTTGGAGCCTCCAAAAGGAACGAAGCCCTGCCAACACCATGATTTTAGCCCAGTGAGACCCTTTCAGACTTCTGACTTCTGTAACTCTTAGAGAATAAATTTGTGCTGTTTAAGTTTGTGGTCATTTGCTACAGCAGCAACAAGAGACTAATGCTGCTGCTGAGAAGGGAATTAGCAGCTGTCAGCAAAGGAAGGAAGAAGTTCAGCTATGAAGGGTTTGTGCAGAAGCCCAGAGTGACAATTAGCCCTCCACTTCCTCCTATTCTGATTACAGCTAGTAGAACTTCCTGAAAGATTTTAATGAAACGAGTTTTCTCAAACTTTTAAAATATTCTACTGGTCATTTCAGTAGCAAGATGGAATTGGGGAACAGTCAAGATACTTGTGCTCCCGTAGGCTTCACATCCAAAAGCTGTTAATGAAAGTTTGACTGAGCCTATGAAGCAATTGAAATGATCTTCTTAGAATACCGTGTTAATTACGAAGATGGGTGTGAATTATTCAATCATCCATTCAAAAAATATCTATTAAGCATGTACTCTATGTCCAGTTCCCTGAGAATACAACAGTTCAAAACGCCATGGTAATGCTTTTATGAAACCCACAGTCTTCAAAACTTTACAAAAATACTCAGGGCCATTCACTTGGAAAAATATCAAATCTTAGAGATGAATCAGTCAAACTCTTCTATTTTGTAGATGACAAAAATGAGATCTAAAGAGGTCAGTTAAATTAGCTAAATATATATATAATTTGTTTTATAGCCTAGGACAAATCATTTAGCCTAGAAGAGTACCTTTCCCGTAACACGTAATAAGGCACTCTTCTAGGTTAAATGATTTGTCCTAGGTTATAAAACTAACTCACGGTGATGGGAGGGCCAGAGCCTGGGCTTCTCTTGAGATCACAGTGGAAATTTCTTCAATAGTGTCACATCCAACTCTTAGTTCAATCTCCTCGATTCATAGCAGAGAAAATCCAGTCCCACAGATGTTAAGGATCTAGCTTAAAGCAGAAATCAGTAGTCCTTTAGGGGATCTGAAGGATGGAGGACAGAGAAGGCACAGAGAGGACAACCTTCGTAGCCCTTAGATGTCCCTTGCTTTCTCTGGAAGGACAAACAGTAATCGCAGACTCTGGAGGCCTGTCCCTGGATGTTGCTGGAAGTAGAAGAATGTGGTGTTGGCTGGCTCTACCCTAGAGGAACCAGAGTTCATGCTCATGGCACCCCATCCCCTCATTCTGAGTCTCCTACTTTTATGCCTAAGATGCAAATTGTGCATTTTGAGGAGTCTTTGGGCACCCAGAATCTCGAGAGTTTGGTGGGATATTGGATGGCACAGCAGAGAGTGTAGATCAAGGACTGCTCAGATTGTAGGTAGGGTTGCCAGACAATATATAGAATGCGTAGTTCAATTTAGATTTCAGATAAAATTGTGTCCCCAATATGACAATATGCAAAAAATTAATCCTTGTTTATCTGAAGTTCAAATTTCACTGGGCATTCTGTATTTTTATCTGCTGAATTTGACAACCCTAAATTTGTAGGGGATGAAGGCAAAGTCATGGCAGATACCAGAGTCTGCCTTTGCACAGGCTGTTTGAGTAAGAAGAGGAGAAAAAGAGAAAGAAACAAAAGAAACATAACAGTTCCTGAGAAGCGAAATCCATTAATGGACCCCTCTCTCTCTCCTTTTGATCCTTTGTGCATGTGTGTATACATACATATATACGAACCTTCATGTTTTGTTGACACAAGGATTATGTTATTGAGGAAAATTGTTGACAGTGATACTGATTACAGATATTGACAAAAGAACAGTGAGAAGATTAAAAACGGTAAAAATGTGGTTAGTTTAAAAGTAATGCTCATTATCGCATTTATGTAAACTGCCTATCATTTATGCCCAACTCCCACACAGGCCAATCACAATTTTGCTTGTTCCCAATCTTTACGCATTTTCAGAGAAGCATAAAATGTTCCTAAAGAGTCTGAGAGATCACCTAGTCCAACCTTGACATTTACAGATTAAGTAACCAGGACTCAGAAAGGAAGTGACCAACGCCGGATCCAGCTGCCTAATAATATTCATAATGGAACAACATTTTTTTGAGGGCTTACTAAGTGCCAGGCATTTTTCTAAGTGCTCTACTTATGTAATCACATTTAATCCTCACAACAACCCTATGATCATCCTCATTACTCAAATGAGGCAAAATGAGGCAGAGAGAATTGTGTAGTTTACCTAAGGTTCAAGGTTATACAGCTAGTAAGAAGAGGTGCCTCCTAAAAACCCAGCTAGTTTGGCGCTGGACCCTACACACTCAACCATGAAACCCTGCAGCCTCCCAAATAAGATGAATTTATATCACTAAACATGTCCCTACCTGCAAACTTTCACAGATCACTGCTCCCGTAGCACGATTTTGTACTTAATAACAAGGTCACCTGAACACAGATTATAGAAAGCCGATTGGACGCGGTTGCCATACATGTCAATTTCAGAGTGGAAGGCATCATCTGGCCACTTATAAACAAGCCCTATAACGGGGAGTCTTGCTATGATCAGAGAGCAATTTAGTTTCATTTATTTTTTGAAATGTTTTTAATGAAATATGGAACACAAGTTCTACCATCAAAGCAAACAGCAGAGAAATGGAAAGAGTTATATGAGTTTACATTTTGAGTAACTCATGAAAGAAAAGAAGGAAAAGAAAACACAGAGAGAGAGAGAGAGAAATCAAAACAGAGAAGAGGCCTTCCTTATCCATCGTCAGCCACAAAATAAACCAAGTTCCTTAGGAAGAGCCCGGCCCTCTAGTTAGCATGCTGCCACCACACTGCTGTGTTGGTGCAGCTATGGCTGTAATTATCTCCGGGAAGAATAATTACCATCCTCAACATGACATTTATGTAGTTTTACATTCTGCTTGTTTTTCTTCTCTATCTTTCAGGAGATGACCAATCCCTTGCATCTCAGGTGACCAAACCACTTTGTCTATTTCCAGACCCCAGCTTCCCCATTTATCCAAGGTGAAGGATTAAGCATGCCTGTCTGCTTTGAGATTGTGTTTTCCTGAGGTTTCCCTTTCCATGACACAAAAACTTATCCAAACTTAGAAAAAAAAAAAAAAGGCGAAGTGGCGATTGGAATTCTCCGAAGCTGCAGGGTCTACCTGGGGGACGCCAGGACTCCACCAACCACTAAGACAGGAATTAGGAGCAGCGCAAACTGTCTTCCCTCTCCTCTGCATGTTGGCTGAAGGAAGGATTCGTTTGATAAGTCTGTTTTGCAATTCTACTATCAAGCACCTCAGCAAATCCTTTGAGAGACAAACCAGCCCCTCCTCTGCCTCCCACACAAAACTGACAAGGGTGCACTTGAAATGAACACAGCTTCTTGCAAAACAGATCTGCATCCTCTCTGCTTCAGAAAGGTGGCAGTGTTGCCTTGCAGTTTTCACCAAATTACAAAGCAGTGGCAATGTCTCTAGCGGATTAACAGACCAACCACCTCACCTCACCATGGAAAGGAGAGGAAGGACTTTAAGCCACTGCTGAACCCAGGGCCTGGCAGACTCCCCTCCCCAGAGCTTCAGGGCACTGAGTCTTGTGGCCACCTAAGCTGTCGACGTTTCATCTCATTTCAACAGAACAGAGCCTAAGAAGATCTCCAACTGACCCCACAGACATCTAAAAGCCAGGAGAATCGAAGGAAGTCACAGACGATCCTTACTTTCCAGCATCCACTCTTCTCATGTTGGAAACATCCTTCCCAAGTGAAACACTGAGTGGTCCCATTTAGAAGGGCCAAGGAAAACTTAGCAAACAGTGCCAGCATCCTTCTAACACCTGTCACGTGGAATGTTAATCCATCTTCTAAGTAGGAGTTCCGCCATTTATTGAGCAGTTTGTTACTACTTTTATAAAACCAGTATTATACACAGAACTACTGACGAAGAACTGAAGAAGACGAGTGTCTCCCTGTCTGCGTGTGGACACCCACACGTCACCACCTTCCTCGGGCGCCTACACCAACCCTTGGTGAGGAGCAGTAAGAATTCCCGTCTCTCCCTTCCACTCACCTTCACTCAGCGTCCTTTGAGAAGTTTCTCTATGCGCTACTGACGTAGAAATTTGGGGGAAAATTCTCCATTTATAAATATCAGATGGTTTGGGAAAAAATATTTGTGGCACTGGCCTTTTTTTGTTCTACAGTGATGTCATTTTAAATACTTGGTGTGCTCCAAATTTGCTATTTTTACTTCCCCCAAGTGACTTTTTTGGGAAATACATTTGTTTGGATTAGCTACATTTTAAGTGACCCCTGCATCTAATACACAGCCTCAGGTTCATCTTCTCAGCAGTTATAACTGATATTAGGCAGCTCTCAAACTTGAAATCCCTTATTTGTTCATTTCCCAAGTTGTTCCTTTCGGAGGTACCCCTCCAAAAATTCTATTCACAGGTACAGAGAAAAAGATAAAATGAAAAGATTGGGCTTTTCGCAAACAAAAACCACACTCAACAACTCAAAAGTACTTAAAATGGAAGACATTAAAGGCCCCCAAAGTCAAAGAAAATTTTTCACTTCCAAAATGTGCTTTTGGGGAACGACGCTAAAGTAGCCACGGCAGGCTTTGAAACATTTATTGTAAAGCCAGTCTAGAGCTGAGAAGTGCAGAAGAGGAAAGTTGAAGAAGGAATGCTAAATGCCTTAGCCCTACCTGATCTGAACTTGCTCCTAATCAGCAAAGAGTGCTCAGACCCCAGGAGTGTCATGTTGAGTCTCAGCGAGCCGCTGGTCCCTTTGCCAGACGCCCCCTGTTTTCCACCAGGAACAGGCTCCCAGGAGCCCAGCTGACCGCAGCTAACAACCCAGAATTCATCCAACTCTCCGTGAGCTCCCCTGGGTAGGAGTACAGTGGCAGCCAGTGACCGAAACCAGTGTCCCCAGAAAACTGGCGGCTCCCCCCTCGCTGTGCGGGGCTAATTAACTCTTAGCCAGCAGGACCCTCCTCCTCCTCTGAGTTTGGCCAGGAGCAGCGGCATCCCAGGCGTTCTTGGCTGATGTCATCGGCTGCCAGCGATTGCGGAGTATCACCACCACGCCTTTATGAAGGTCCCAAGTTTGCTATCTGATACTTTTTTACTACTGACAGGAGCTCAGCCAATCAGGAGCGGCGAGCGGGGACCGGGGACTTGCAGCCGCCAGAGGAGTCTGGGGAGCGGGGTCTTAACTCTTTGCGGCGGGCTGAGCGGACGCGGAGCGCGGGGGGCGGGAGGCAGGGCCGGGGTCGGGCCCGGAGGACGCGAAGGGCGGCTGCAGAGCGCGGGGCGTGCGCCGGGGCGCGGGCGGCGGCGGCGGCGCAGGGAGCTCCCGGCCGGGCCGGGTGGTGGGAGCCGCCGGGGCTTCCCCGGGCGCCGGACGCTGGCGGGGAGGCGGCGCGGCGGGGATCTCCCACCCCGGGCGGGCCGGGCGCGCCGCGGCGCTCCGCAGAGGGGCTGGCCCTCGGAGAGAAGCCAGGCTTCCCACGGAGCAGCGTCCCGCATCCCCTCTGCGCTTGCGGGGCTAGGAGCACTGGCAGGGACGAGTACACGTCTCGCACCCCCCGGTATCAGACTTGGATGCACGTCCACGGAGAAAATGAAACGCCTTTCATTTTCCGGGGATGTGCTTTTTAAGGGACAAATCCGACTCAGTGCGTGTGCACATCCACAGTGCTCTCCCTCTGGGGGAAGATGCACGAGTTGGACGCCTGATGGGGGTTCTAACGAGGGTGGGAGTCAAGGAGGGAGGGTGTCTGGAGCAGGGGGATGTCAGAGCTGGGGGTGGGCTCGGCTTGGAAAGGCTAAAAGGCTTTTCCTACCAGTGAGTCCCTCAGAGGAAAATCCACTCGGTTCCCAGCACGGAGTTACTGTGCATCTAGAATGTGCCAGGTGTCACATATGAGACAAAGCTCCTGCTCTCAAGAAGCTTCCTTCATAGTGGCACAGAAAATAAAAACCCAACTATATATGTACGTAACTTTGGGTTGAATTGATTTGCAACCTTGTGCTCACGTGGGCCCCCAGGTATCCTCTCTTACATACAGCCTGCTTATGTCTCAGGAGGCCTCTAAACCCTTAAAAGGTCAGTCGGTGACAGATGAAGACCTGATATGACAATAGCTCATGGGACAACTTCTAAGATCCTGAATTTGGGCCTCTGCCTGAATCCTCTGATACTGGAGTTCATTCTTTGGATCTGACCAGTTGTTTGTATAAGTAAGGTATTCTGGTAGAGGCCATTTAATTCCTCATGTGTCAGAAAGGAGGCAGAGCACTGCCGCCTCTGGTCCCCTCGGAAATAGTGTCCCTACCTCAGAGGCCTGTTTACAGGCTGACAGATGTGCAGGAGCCCCTCAGTGATTATGTAACATTCCCATATAGAGTCTATTACTTTCCTAGTCCCGCTGTAACAAATTACCACAAGTTTAGTGCCTTAAAACAACATAAACTTATTATCGGGCGGTTCTGGAGGTAAGAAGTCAGAAACACGTCTCCCTGGGCTGACATCAGGCTGTTCTCAGGACTCCTTTCCCTTCTGGAGCAGCCGGGGAGAATTGTTTCCTTGCCCTTTCCAGCTTCCAGAGGGCGCCCATGTTTTTCGTTTCGTGGCCAAGCCAGCAATGGTGGGCCAAGTTCCTGTCCTGTGATATGGCTCTGCTCTCTCTCCCCCTCTGCCTCCCTCTTCCACTTTGAGGACCCTGGTGATCATATTGGGCCCACCTGGGTAGACCCTAGTGTATGGTCAGCTCTTTATGGACCTTAATCCCTTGGCTGTGTAATGTAACGTATTTACAGATTTCTGGGAAGGGTGTGAACACGTGACGAGGGAGTATTATTCTGCCTGTGATGAGGAGCGACCCCTCTTTCTACCACCCTGTTCTTGTCCCCAGTCGAGCCCCAGGCTCCTCGTCTTCAGTGAAAAGAGGTCAAGTGGAGGGAGACTTGCGAATGCGGATGCACAGGAGTCTGGAAGAACCCTGGCAAGCTTTGGGATGCTCACAGCAGGGAGGTACTTTGGGTAAAGAGATTGGTGGGATAAGGAATGTTGCTAAATGATCTGAGTAGAGAAAAATCTATTCTGAGTAACATTAAAAAATAAAAAAAGAACCAAACAGATTTTTATCCTGAGGACTGTGGAGCTGAGAAGAGATACATGGCAAATTGGCAGAGAACAGTTTTTCCAGTGAAAGTTGTGATGAAAACAGCTGAAGCCAGCATCGAATGCAAGGGTCTGCATGACCTAGAGGAGTTGGACAGGAGTAAATTATGTTTCCTCTGCAGGCCCGAGTGTGTGCGCGTGAGTGTGTGCGCGCGTGTGTGTGCGCGTGTGTGTGTAGGGGAGCATAGTTTCTTTTCTGAGTGGGTTTGGGAAATGCTGGTGGCCATTGCCCTCCTCAATTTTCCCATCATAGCACGGAGCTGCTGACATCTGCCCTCTGAGATTTATACCCCCGAAGGAGTGGAATATCTATGGATATAAATATGCTCATATGGAAGCTCATCCTTCCCCCTCTGTATGCAAGCATTTTTTTGTGAAAAAAAGCTTTTTTGGTGGAATTTGGAGAGGATGTTCCCAAGGGGAACAGATCTCCCAAGCTGCTATGCTTTGCAAGCGTCAGGCTAATGCAGCGATGGCAGGCCACCAAGCTCGGTCCTGCCATTGAACCACCTCGGCAGCACTCCTCCCGTGCCTTGCTACCCTGGGCCCTTCTCTCCTGCGCCCGAGAGTGAGCCTGTGATGTGATGTAGAGAGGAGACATGAGCTTCCAGCATCAGGAAGACCTGCATTTGAGTCTAAGCTACCCCTGTGCCCCGGACTGAGTTATTCACATTCTGAAATGCTCATCATCTTCATGTAGAGTGGAGTCAGAAATACTTACTTCCCAGAATAGTTGGGAAGTTTAAGTGAAATAATACATTTGGAGCGCCCAGACAAATTCTTCCTGGTGTGGTTTAGGTCCTTCTCTTTACCCTCCCCCATCTCCAACCATTCTGGATGATTCCAAGCAATCTTGGATCCTTCTCCTTTGTTGTGGCTTTCCCTTACTTTGCCATTAATTATCTATGGCTGTGTAACAAATCACCACAAATTTAGCAGCTTATAACAACACACACGTTTGTTATCTCACAGTTTCCGTGGGCCAGGACTCTGGGCACGGCTTAGCTGGTCTTTTGCTCCAGACCTCACAAGGCTGCAATCAACTTGTTGGCTGGGGCTGTGGTCTCTTCAGAGGCTCCGTGTCCTCCTCCAAGCTCATTGGTTGTTGGTCGAATTCGGTTCCTGGCAGCTCTAGAAGTCATCATGGCTTGCTTCTTCAAGGTCAGCAGGAAAAGCTATCTTTCGGGGAAGACTCTTAAGGGGCTTACCTGATTAGGTCAGACTCACCCAGGATAATCTCTCTTTTGATGAACTCAAAGTCATACTGATTAGGAACCTTAATTATACCTGCAAAACCCCTTTACTTTTGCCATAAACGTAACCTAATCATGGCAGCGCCATCTGTGACATTCCCCAGCCTCCCCCCCCCCACCCCCCACCCCCTTTGCTGAAGGGGAAAGGATTATGCAAGGGTGTAACTCATTGAGTGTCACTTTAGAATTCTACCTTCCACAACTGTGGTCCTTGGCCTTCAGCCGAGGTGGCGGTGCATATGTCTGTAGGCGTAAGTCCCAAGCTCAGCTCAGGGCAGTTGGCTTGAACTCTGACCCCTTATGGACCTCCTGATGGGGCAGCAATAAGTCAGCTGCTAGGTCACAGGATACAAGGTGGTGAGCAAAGGAACAGCTCACCTCGCTTGACCTCAGGACCTCCAGTTTTCCCCTTCTTAGCACAATCCCCTCACCCCACCCAGGGTCATCACCGTCTTCTTGGGTCTCCTTGTCTTCTCCTCAGTGCCTATTCCTGGTACCGCCTCTTGTCTGCTTTATCTTTTTTCTCTCACATGTTTGATGAGCAACTTCAGGGGAACATTTGTTCCTGTTTGGCCTATTAATTGCAATGCGTGTTGGAATCTGTGCAAGTCCCATTGGCAAGTGCCCTCGTAGGCGTGCAGTCTAGAGACAGGTTTGCAAACTCAAATGATAGGATCAGGGATACGAGAGAATGTGGTGGGGAGGGGCTTGTGTGCAGCAAACCTGACAGCACATGGCTTGTCCAAATGGATCAGCAGTAACCTAGCTCTAGTTAACTGTACACGTGTGTGGGGAATCCAGACACTTGTTACCATTCCTTCCAGTTGTCCAGACAAACTGCAAATCCAGATTGTCATGTTCAGCTATTGGATGTTTAAAAATGTGAGCAACTATTAGTAATTAAAAAAAAAAGTTTTAAAACACAGTGTGAGTCAATGAGGGGCAGATCCAGGTTGTGGGACCTGAGCTTTATACAAGTTGTGGGTCCTTTAAAAGACAAATGCAAAATTAGAAATATGATGTTAGTGCAAGCGTGACTATTGACTTAGAATGAGAAATGGAATCACAGCTAACTGGAGCGTGGAAGATTCATTTTCTTTATTGTGAGATCCTTCAGTCAACTGACCGGTAATGGTAATGCGGAAATGCTTCCTAACTGCGTCCTGGCTTGCTCTTCCCACCTGGAACTCTCTGGAACTTTCAGCTACTCCCAGCACCCACGGGGCTGGTGCACGAAGGGAGCCCTGAAGCTTAAGCTTCATTAACTTAATGGTAAATCCAGATCTGGAGCCAATAAAACATGTCTGCAAGCTTAGTGAGACTCAGATGGCACTGCTTTGCAACGTCTGCTGTGAAATCTGTGCTCTGATCTCCAAGAGGTTCCATCTAGACTCCAGGAGGGGGGGTGAAACATGTACCACCAAGTTGCCTATTTAAGGAATTACCTATTTAGGAATACAGACTCAGCCTATCAATTTGTTTCAATTCCAGAAATATTTATTAAGCACAGACTGTGTTCTAGCACTGTAGAGATTATAAAGATACAGCAGCTATGATCCTGGACCTGTAGGGCTAAGAAGAAAGTGGTGGGGCATCCACAAACCCTCGACAAACCAGAAATCCAATGTCATTATTACCCTGGTAATGTAATGAAATCTCAGATGGCATTCGTCTGAGCCACTCTATTGATATAACCTGTTTTCTGTCATGAAAGTGAATATAAAAGGACTTTTGCCTAATTTAAACAAAGACTTTGAGTTAAACAAACATAAAGAAAGTAGTTTCAGTGGAGAATACCTGCAACAGCTCCTTCTTCCCCTGCCTGCCAGCAACGCTTCTCATTCTTTCCCTCTCTCTTTGTACTTTTCTGTCCTAGCTCAAGAAAAGGGAACAGAATTTGCTAATTCTGATTTAAAGCCATTGGGCTGGGCATCATTTACAAGAGGCCAGATCCCTGTGTTAAAAAGTCGTGTATCCGTATGTTGCCTCTTCTTCAGCTTCTTCCTTGCTGCTGTTACTATAAGAGGGTGGGGAGGAGCGTAGCTCAGAAACAAAGAATGTGCATTCTGAGAGGGTTCAAATCAGTCACACCAGTTGTCCCAGCTCCATTCTTGCCTTTCGGTTACATGACATATAAGTACTGCTTAAGCTAGTTTGCACTGAATTTGTGCAATGGTAGTGTCCTTGGGGTCCAGGGTATATCCAGGAGGCTCTCACACTGCTGTGCCTTGCTTGCCATGGAGAATATGGAAGATGGAGGTGGGTGTTGACAGAGCTAGACTCATGGATGTCATTCCATATTGGATAGGTGCAATTTGCCAGGTGCAAATTCTTCAACTCTCCTTTCTTTTTTTCTGTAGTTTGAGGGCGCTAAGATGATGAATAATTACCTAGTCGCCCAATAGACACTTATCAGTCTTTGTCTTTCTAGATTCTCTTGAAGCTTAGACGTTGTTAATCCTTTCCTTCCCTTCAAAGGGTCTGTCTGGAATTGTTCTCTTGTGCCGTAGACCCTTGTAGCCAAATGCTTTTTCTACAGGAGTTTCCCAAAAGCTCTTCAAAAACAACAGGTACAAAACCTAACTTACCACTTCCTCTCACCAAGTTTTCCTACAAACCTACTCCTTTTCCTGCTCTTCCTGTTGAATGAATGGGGAAAGTATCCACCCAGTTTCTGGTGTGGGAGATGGCCCACGATCCACACTCCTGCATTCTCTCAGTCATCCATCTGTCACATGCCATGTCTCTTCTCCTCCTAAATACCGCTTGAATCCACCCCTTTAATTTGCTCCTAATGCCTCTTCCTTACTTCAAGCCCTCCTTGGTTTTTTTCCTGGTTTATTATGAGTGTCTCTCCAGTGGTCTCCCCTCCTCCTCATCTTCCCCTGTGCCAATCCATGTTTCCATGTTGTCATCAAAATGGTATTTCTAAACCATAAGCAGAATCACGTTACTTCCTGCCTTTGGCTCTCTAGTGCCCAGGGGTAAAGTCCAGGCTCCTAATTATGACATAGAAAGCCCCATGTAATTCAGCCCCGTCAACTCCTGCCCCTTCTTCCCACTTCGTTCTCTACATACTAGCAATAACAAATAGTTTAAGAAACACTGGGGCTTTTCTCTCTCATTCTTCTTTTCCTAAGATGTTTCTTTTACCTAGAATGCTTTCTTCCTTTCTCTGTCTAGAGACATCCTACTTAAACTTCAAAACCCAACTTTGACTTTACCTTATTCAGAACCCCTTCCTTGACAGCCCCCTGCAAGAGTTCCTCACACCCTCTTGTTTTGCTGCTTTCACATCTTGTAAGTTCTTCTGTTATTGCGTTTGTCAAGGAGCGCTATCAATTACTTTTTAACACGAACATCCTTCTACTAGTTTATAGGCTACTGGGGGACAGAAATATTATTTTTGTTTATCTGTAACCTATTATTTTTCCTTTTAATTATATTTTGCTAATTGTCTGTATTACTCGTAATAAACTACCCTTTGATGTAATTTGTGTTTGAATTTATATATGGAATAGTGTTTCTTATTTCTGGTCTTTTCTTGTCCAAATAGCTTGTAAACTTCTTGAGGTCTTTGGCTGCATCTTATAGGCTTTATCTCTACCGAGCCATCTTATATGGTGGCTTCCAATGAGTAGTTGCAACATGGGTTGGTTGGACGATGCCTGGGGAGTAGGGACTGTTTTGTTCTGATTCACTCCATTCAGGACCCAATACAACATTATGCCCTTTCCAGAGATGATGAAACCACTTCTGGTTCATAAAGTGTGATCTGATCTGGGAGTTTGCTTTCCCTTCCAAACCTTTTTTTTTTTTTGCAACTAGTCACATTCTGTTTCCTAACTCCTCCCTTTGCTCAGCACGCCTGCCATCTCCCCCGCTCTTCAGAAAACAGAATGGAAGCCCATAAATCCCTGACCTGTTTCAGGTGACCTTACAAATCATGCATGCCTAGTCTTATTAACCCGGGCCGCCTATTATGGCTAAGGAATGGTGAAGCGCTGGCCCGGCCTGTGGCGGGAGTGGGGAGGGCGGGGGAGGGCCAGTGGTGCTACTCAGCGGCCCACAGACCTCGTCTTTACCTCACCCACGTTCCCAGAGCTGTGAGGCAGCGGGGAGAGCTTTCAGTTCCAGGGGACACGGTCTAGGAAGGGTATTTCTCTCCCGTTGAAAACAACAACACCGTCAGCTGTCTCAGGAACCCAGTGTTCAGTAAAAGGAGAATTTTTCTAAAAAACATCATTCAGTTTAGCAAATGACCAAGGGATGTTCAGATCCACTGAACGCTTCTGCAGCAAAATTCCTTTTTTATGAACGTGATTTGAACAGATATGCCAGTTTTATAGAAATTGACTCAAGCATCTTTCAGACATAAACCTACATGATGTTCAGGTAGGGGTTGCAACCATTAGTTTGCCTCTCCTTAGAAGATTTTTTTTTTTTTGAGGAAGATTAGCCCTGAACTAACATCTGCCACCACTCCTCCTCTTTTTGCTGAGGAAGACTGGCCCTGAGCTAACATCTGTGCCCATCTTCCTCTACTTTTATACGTGGGACGCCTACCACAGCATGACGTGCCAAGCGGTGCTATGTCCACACCCAGGATCCAAACCGGTGAACCCCAGGCCACCGAAGCGGAACATGAGAACTTAACTGCTGCACCACAGGGCCGGCCCCTCTTCTCATAAGATTTTTTTTTGATAGACTTTATTTTTTTAGAGAAGATTTAAGTTTAGAAGTTTTAGTTGAGGGGAAGGTACCTAGATTTCCTGTATATCCCCTGCCTCCGCACATGCATCGCCTCCCCCCTTATCAACATCCCACCATGGTGGTACCTTCGTTACCATGGACGGACTTACACTGACACATCATCATTACCCAGAGTCCATAGGTGACATTAGGGTTCATGCTTGGTGTTGTGCATTCTTTGGGATGGACAGATGTATGATGGCATGTACCCGCCATTTTAGTATCATACAGAGTAGTTTCACTGCCCCAAACATCCTCTCTGCTGCACCTACTCGTCCCTCCCCACTTAAGAGTTTGCTGTTTCACATTTGCACTATTTTCATGCTGCTTTTCCCCAGTGTCGTAGGTAGTTTTAACTTTTTAAAGTCCTTCTGTGTGTATTTTCCTTTGTGATCCTCACAGCAATTCTGCGAGGTGTTTGACACTTTGACAGCTAGAGTAATTGACGCAGGAGAGAGGATCCTGGCTCCTCCGAAGTTGTCCCTCCAGGCAGAGGCAGAGCTGAGACCAGGTCTTGGGACGCAAGGCTCCCGCGTGACCGCTCTTTGCACGAGCTCATGCAGCCTCTAAGTTGACTCAGAAGCCTGCTCCGGTTTCCCTCTCTAGGGGGACACGTGCCCTGCCTTCGACAGGTGTTTTTTTATTCCCCTGGGTGGTCAGTATTCATGTCAGGCGAAATTTAAACATCTGTATGTTGCTTCCTGGCTCATGCAGGATTTTCTTACAGTACATTGCCAATTTCTGTTTTTCTTCTAGAAAATTCTTTATTATGAACTGACCTTGGTACTGACCCATTCCATAAAAAAAAGAAAATACAAAAACCAGGATTTTGTTACATTATTATTTAAAGCTAAAGAATGGTAACTTTGTATCTAAGGCTTTCAAGACATGAAACTGGGGTATCTTCTCATCTGTTTGACAGAAAATTTATTTAAAATGACCAAAGGAGAGTCCTAAAGATCCAATAAAATTTATGTGTCTGTATATGGTTTGGGTTTGGAAAGAAGAGTTATTGAGACCTGTAGCTGTTAGCGGTGTAATTCTTCCTCTCTCGTGCAGGGGCGGTGGTAGCCCAGTGGATAGTTATGGCAAAGGATGTGGCTTCTGGGGCCAGATGCCTGAGTGTGATTCTCGGCTCTACCTTTTATTACCTATATGACCCTGGGCAAGTTACTTAACCTCTCTGTTCTGTATGCCTTGATTTTCTCATATGTAAGACTAGGATGTCTAGCTCATAAAGTTATGGAGAGGATTCAACAGGTAAATAAATACATGTAAGGCACTCAGGACAGAGATTGGCGCATGAGCGGTTCCCAAAAAAGGAGAAGCATGATCATGACTATGATGGTGGTGGTGACGGCAACCATGACGATTATGCATATGCATCAACCAATCCGTTTACAGGCAAAGCTAAAGGGCAGAGAAGCACCTCATAAATTTTAAAGTGCTCTGTCAATGCTACATATTAGGGCCTGTGAATGGTGATCCTTTAATAACTATTTTCTAGGATGGAAATGGCCAGAGCAATTCCAAAGCAGTGGGAAAGTCAACATCCTTTACAGCCTCCAGGTACATCAGACAAGCTGTCCTTGCATGAAAGCAGTGCCCCGTGGCTGGATGTGGTACTGCGGGTCAGGGAGCAGTTGCCCAGATGCTGCAGTCAGATCCCTGAGTTGCTGGTTTGGATTGGCTGGCCTCTGAATTTTTTCTAAAGATTCCACTGGAAATATAAATGTGGAATGATCCATGCTTCAGTTAATTATAACAATGGAAGCAATGGTAGTCGGGTTTGAGGCACTTGGACTTTGGAAGTTTTGTTTCTGTGCTACTTGAAAAGGAAGAACCCCTGCAGAATAACACCTGTTTGGGTAGAACTTTGGGAAGCTAGAACTAACAATGATAAAGATTTTGTGTCCTTTTCTTTGGTGTATTTGGATTTGCTCATTGTCAACTTTGAAGACAGACACCACACTTGCCAGAAAATAGAGCTAACTGTTAAAAGCTGATAGACGCATCTATCATCAAAAAAGTTTTCTGAATCTGGGCTATGACAGACGTGTCTATGTGTCTGTATTTATATATATGTACATGTGTGTAACGTTAGCTGACATGGAGTGCGTGCTTCCTCTGTGCTAGGGATCTGAATGGTTTTATTATCTCATTCAATCCTCACAAAAGCTTTAAGAGGTAGAAACAATTTTATTTCCATTTTACAGATAGGGAAACTGAGGTTAAGAGAGCCATCCTTAGACAAGGGCAAGCAGGGCCTTTAGTGTAGATGCCACATCACTGGAACCTCCTGCACTTGAGAGTGCCTCCTTTGAAATTTTCTGAGTCTTCTTGTGGTACCTGGCCACTGTGGAGGCCAGAAGTGCCATCCGGGCTGGGTGCTCTAAGCCCAAGTCAGACAGGGTGGGCCCTGCTCCCTGGTCTCTATTTCTCCCATTCAGGGTGTTCTTTACCCCTTTAGCTTGTGGTAGGGTTGACCAGATGCCCAAATGAGCTCAGGCACTAAAGCCTAAAGGGTTGTCCTGGGGCCTCATGACCAGCCCTGGTTCCAGGAGGACAGCCTGCTGAGCTGAGGATGTCCTCTGACTGACGTGTTCTTGGGCTGCCAGAATGGTGCTGATGTGCAGATTTTGAGTTACTCATCTTGTTTATGTTGACAGGAGCCCTGCAAACATATTTTCCCAAAGCCCCTGCACCTTCTAGGGGCAGCCCTGTTCGAGAGATGGAGAAATTTGACCAAAATCACCCAGCTGGTCAGCGGTAGGGTTTGTATTTGACCTCAGATGTGTCAGAAATACTCACATATTTGTTCTTTATCTTTAAGATACGAGGAGTTAACATTTATTTGTAAATTTTGCAAAAATGATCAATTCCTCCCAACAATATTTATTACTTAAGTCTTTTATGTGCAGAACGATCAAACAACACTCTCACAATTTTCTTTGGTCTGTGACCACCTTCCGTGCTACGACTCCCTCACCTAAGAATCTGAGTTTAATAATCTAGCCCGGTTTATTTATGAGGAATCGGAGCTTCCTAGAAGTGAATTAATGGCTCCGGATTGGTCTTATGACACCAGCCTTTAGGCTGCTCATCATTGGTGCAGTCCGTTGCTTGAAGAGACAAGGATGGACTTTAGAAATAGTCTTACAATTCTTTCTTTGGAAATGATATCACATCTGGGAATACAGCAAAAGCCTTTCTGACATGTGACGAAAGTATCACCAAAGAGAGAGAGAGAGAGAGAGAGAAATCCTACAAACATTCATGACTGTGGAATTTAAAAATTACTGCCGTTATTTGTTTCTTAAAGATTATAACTCACTTCAACATCACACAGAATGAAACCTCTTTAACCAGATAATAAGCACAGCGTGTTCTTTATGATAATGCCAACAATAAAACTAGAAGATTTTACTGTTTGTTATTTATCGGGTTGACTAGGCAAATCATTTTTCTACATGCCAGGCTTGGAAAATTCTTTATTTTCTCTTTCCTTCTTGTAAACAAGAACAGCATAGAGCTGACAAATTTATCTTAATGCACTTTGCATGTAAAAGCGATATTAGTTGGCGTTGGTGCCAAGGTTCCAGAGTTTGCAGCATTGATGGCATACATATGTTCTTGTTTTCCATTCAGTTTGTAGAAGAGTCTCCTTTAGCTCATGGCAATGCAGAACTTGTTTTTAAAAAGTTTTTTCAATTTATATCCTAAATGCATTTACTTTTTTATCTTCAGCCACCATGCTAACCACAGCAACCTGCATTTCTTACTTAGATGATGTCATAACCTCCTAAATAGTCTCCCAGCTTCCACTCTTGCCCCTCTGAAGTCCGTTCTCTACACAGAAGCTAGAATGACCTTTTGAACATAACTCAATTTAAAGCATTCCGTTGTTTAAAACTCTCCAGTGGCTTCCCACTGCCCTCAGAATTGAACCAGACACCTCATTATGGCTATTCTGGATATCTTCTGATGGTTTCTCTTCTCTCCCCTGATCTTTCTTCTTCTTTCTCTGTCCTGCCCTTCACGCTGGGGGTGCCCGCGGAGGTTGCTTATTATGGCCTGCATTAATAGGCTCCTTTGCCCTCTGACTTCAGGGCATGTCCAGCGAACAGGAAGTTCTGGCATGGGTTGGAGGGACATTGTGGGGGGGCGGGGTGACATCAGGGCATTGTTCCTTCGACTAATGGCCTCAGCTCTTTCCAGGAGGCCTTCTCCACTTGGCTCCCTCCCTCCCGGTGGGTCCTGGTGACCACTCCCTCCACTTCCTCCAGCACTGGGAGTGGTCAGGGTGTCCTGCTATTCTTCGCCCTGGGCATGTTTTACCATGCTTTGTGCGTTTCCTACCCACCCACATCTTTGTAAGCATTCCTTTTATTAAAATCTGCTCAATTTGCCAAATTTTCATGTGCCATCTGCTCCTTGCTGGCTTTAAGGTCCACCAAGTCTGGCACCTGTCTACCCCACCAACCTCCCTCCAGGCTCCTCTGGTTTACTGTCTTCCCACCACACTGGCCTGCTCTCCTTTCTGATTGGTTGCTCATACCCCAGTCTCATTTGCTGTCCTCTGCCTGGAAAACCTCCCCCCCAGATCTTTGTGTGCCTGAGCTCCATTCACATACGTATCAGCTTCGCAGAAAGGCCTTCTCTAACCTCGTACCTTAAGTAGCCCGCTGCTCCCAAACACTGTCTATTAATTTCTCTGTTTTGTTTTCTTCAAGTCCCTTATCATTAACCGAAATTACCTTATTTAGTTATCTGCTTGGATTATTTTTTGTCTCTGCTACTGGAATGTGAGCAGGAATCTTGTCTTTCCTGTGCCCCTCTGTAACCCCAGGGCCCAGAACTGCACCTTGTACATTGTAGGTGTTCGGTAAAAGGCTGCTAAGCATTTGTTGAATGAATCTAGCTGGACTTTCCCATTTTACAGATGAGGAAGCTGAGATCTTTGGAAATGGACCTTGTCCGGCTCCTCACAGGGAGACTGGGACCAGAGTTTCTGTGACCCAGGGTTGCCTTTCTCAGTTTTTCAGTTTCTGTCTCATTTGTACTCTATCTTTTTTATGGAAAGGGACCTCTCTTCTTCACTTTCTATTTACTCCATATGTATTTTTAATATAATGAGTAGTTTCTTCTAAAGCACGGATTTGCTAACCTGCATTTCCCCAATCCTTCCTTGTTTGCTATCTGTTTTCTTTCACACATCCTACCTCCCGTGCCTTCCTATAGCTATGAACCACTGCCTAAGGGGTAATGTTTAGATACTGACTTGAAAAATTCCATGCCAGTATTGGAGAGCCACTGGGGAAATCAAGGCCAGGGAGATCTTTGAGGAAGTCAGAGCGTCTATACCATGAATAGTAATAATAATAGTCATTGCTACTTAATTGATGAGCGCTCACTCTGGACCAAACATAGTGTGGGGCACTTTACAAATAACCCACGTGAGTTCTTACATATTCCTCATGGCAATCCTATCATCTATATACTTTCCTCTTATGTTAGGGGAAGGAGATGAAATTCAAGGAGTTTAGGAAGCTGCCTAAGGCTTCTGGGAAGGTGGCATAGATTCTGATGCAGGTCTCGCTCACGCTAAACCCAGTACACTTCCTTCTTCTAATCTAATGAGGCTCCTGGTAAGTCAGGGCAGGGAGCTGCAGGTCACCCAGCCTCCAAAGTGGGACAGAAGTAAGACCCTGATGGGGTGTTCAACTAGAGCTCCAAAAATGGGATATGGGTGAAGGAATGAAGCTCCAGGAGTAGAGAGCACAAAAGAGCCAATTTAAGGCTAAGGGTCAGAAATTAAATCTTGAGCACCAAATCAGAGACTAGGGTCAAAGCTCATCACAAAGATGGTGCTTCCTGACCCTGTGATATTCTGGCACCTTCCCTGTGCCTTTAAGAGTGTTCTTTGGAAATGACATGGAAAAAAATCACCTGATATTCCAGGAGGGTCTTTCTCTTTGACTCAGTGATAAGAGGAGATACTGGCTGGACCCTCTCAAGGGCAGAGATATGTTGCCCCTGAAACACAATGACTAGCTTTTGAGGCCTAATAAAGCAACAACACAGGATAGAGTTAGGGAGAAGTCTTCAGAAGTTAGGAGTATCTGGCAGAAAAAGAAGAGGCCAAGCTGAGGGCTTGGTGGCCTTTGATTGCCGAACTGGGGGCTTTAGACCATCAGGTGTGAACTCTTACTTGCAGCCCAAGGTTCAATGTTAAACATCTTTCCTTGACGGCAGTCAGTTGCAAATTCCCACTCTCTGCCCCAGAAGAGTTTCTCTCCATTTCAGAAAAAGAATGAATGGCCAGGAAGAATGGTTCGGCTGCTCCATCAAGGGGGCCAACGGCAGGTAGAGGCATGAAATATTAATCTCCATGCTTCAAGTCACTCCAAAGAAATTTCTTAGTTTATTGCCATGCAGGGGCTGTTGTGCAATTGACACTAACAAAAAATACTTCTGCACTTTACTAAGTCTACTTTTGAGCCGCCCAATGTTTTCATCATAATATTTACTTCTGGGTAAATAGGCTAAATTCTCCAATTCTGATACAAAACAGAAAGATCAGAGAATGAAAATAAATAGATGACATGGCTGTTTAAAGATAATGTAAAATGTTTTCTAGTAGCATAAATATTTGATTGTAAAACTTTCAATATGTTGTGTCTATTAACTAGTAATGTACAATATTTAAATAATTCAGCCAGCCAAAGTGGGTCAGGGTCACGGGGGGGACAGAGTGAAGGCCAAGCCTGGCAAGACGCCAACATGCAGTCATAACACAACCCTGAGGCCAGCCCCAGAAACTCTCCATTCCATCTGGAGCTCTTTGGTGAGGGCCAAGCCACAGACAAGAGCAGAGGGTTAAATGGCACGCTCAGGGACATTTAAAATTTACCTATCACTTTCCACTGCTGATTTGGTTTGCACAGAAGCTTCTACATATTATTGATATTTGGACTTTCAGATGTTCAATTCGGTCAGTACTCTGGCATGGTTCTTTGATTTTTGTGTTTGGTGGTAGGAGAAGAGGGTGATTTTTCTGGAATACCGTTCAGGACTAGTGTGGAATTACTCTGAAATTCCTTCCACCCCACTGATATCCCTCACTCTCCACTTGTATAATCTGGCAAAGAGCATTGGATGTACAATCAAGAAGCCTGAATTTGGGAGTTGAATTTAGGCAGCTCTCTGAATCTCTCTGGGCCTCATTTTCATGATCTGTAAAATGGGACTATTGAAAAAATGAATGTATGAAACACCTACTGTATTTTATTGATCCTAAGATGCACATTTTTCCATCTTGTACTATCACCGAAAAACAATGCCTCTTAAAACTCAATGGAATGTCACCCTATAATTTTTTCTTTCTTAGAAGTAAATAAAATAATGCTTTATCTTACAATCAACACTCTTAAATTTGATGACATATGGTAAATAATGATACAGGGGAGGATTTATTTGAGTATTAGAATACAGCACCTAATTCCCTGGACATCAGAAGAGGAAAGTTTTTTGTAGACCAGACTAAATTACATTTAAAGAGGGGTAGGGAAGATATCGTTGGGACTGGAGGTGGGAGTAGGGAAGGCCAACATGGAAATAGATGGAAGGAGCTTTCGAGTGTAAACAAAGAAAGACACAGAGATGGAAGTGATTAAAATGTTTCAGGGCCATTGAAAAGGTAGATCTTCCTGGAATGGAGGGTGAGAGAGTACAGCATAAACCTGTAAATAAAGACGGGATTTTGGCAGATTTTAGAGGGCTTTGAATAACAAGCTGGGAAGTTCTGATTTCACCTTGTATATAAATTTTGAGCCAAAATGAAATTCTAAAAATAGAGTTCTAAGAGGCTTTGTCTGTGCAGTGTAGATTGAAGTGTGTAAAACTGGAGACAAGGACAGCAGTTAGGGGATTATTTTTGTAATCAGCAGAAATGTAATGAAAGACCATCCTAGGGTTTTAGAAATGAGAATGGAGAACAAAAGTGAGATATGAGAGAAAATTCAAATGAATTCATCAACGATGTCTCTTAAGTTTTACATAACCATCATTTATTTAACTCTTTCTAAGTGCCAGGTAACAGTGTGCTAAATACTTTAAGCATTATCTCACTTTGTATTCAAATAGGACTTACTCATTATTTTCTTATTATCTCATTATTTCTCTGTTTTATAGCTGAAGAAACAGTAGTAGGTACAAAACCTTGCACCATTAAATGCTTCTTGCCTTGAATTCTTCTTTGTTTAATGTTGGTATTACTATGCCTGTATTTTTTGCTTCTTCTGAAAGTTACACTTTCATACATCATTTAAAAAATTTTAATGTCATTTTGTTTTAGGTATTTATCTAATAAAAAAACACAGTCTGGATTTTCAGTCTGATTCAATTCTTTGTCTTTTAATGGGAGAGGTTTAATCCATTAACATTTATCGTGGTAAATTGTTAGCATTACTTCTCTCATCTTGTTTTGCTTTCTGCTTTTCTATGCTTTCATCAGAGTTCTTAATTTTCTCTTTTTTCTTTCCTATAGTCATTTTCAAATTCTATATCTTATTTTTAGTCTTTTATTACTACCTTATCCCTTTAAGAAAAGAGTTGAGCATGTATTTTTCTATTAATGCCTTGGGCTTTCACTTACGTGTTTCCTCTGTTGGGAACACTCTTCCCCTTCTCATCACCTAAGCATTTTCCAGAACTCAGTTAAGCAGCACTTCTTCTGGGAACCGCTCTCTGATTCTTTCAAACTAGAGCATAATTTAATTTTGCCACTCTCCCTCTTCTAGGTTTTGTTGAAACGATCAAAAATATTAAATCCAGAAGAAAATAATCAAATATTTTTTTTTCAATATATAGCATTTTTGGCAAGAATTATTCTTCCATTTGCTTTCAGTTTCAAAATCATTTTAACAAGAAATATGAAACTTTACCCTAAATACTACCGTTCTTATTACTCACCTCCATTTCTTTGTGCTTTGCCTTCTTCAAGCTTGGATTATCTCTTTTTATTTTATTTATTTGTTTTTGTGAAGTTGCTTTCTCTGATCTATTTTGCAGGAATGGGTGTACTGGTGTAGTTTTAAAGTCTGCATGTTGAAGAACATTTCCCTTCGTCACAATATTTTCTCATCTAAAATCTGTAGACTTGACTTCTGGCTTTTAGTGTTGCAAAGAAGTTGGGTATAAAATTGACTTTTTTCTTTTGTGAGTAATTTTTTAAAAGTACCTGGATGCTTATGAGATTGTTTTCCCAATAATTGAATTTAAAAAAAAACACACAAACAGGGTATGTCTTAATGTGAGTCTCAGTTCATTCATTAGATATGATTCTTGGGGAAAAGAATCATGTCTTTTTTTAGTTCAGGAATAATATTCTTTTAATTCTTTGAGTATTAATCCTTTGAATTCTTTGATCTTTCTTTCTGGAATTCTTTTTGCATATAAATACTAAATCTTCTGGATCATTCCTCCCATGCTTCCCATCTTTTTAATACTTTATCATGTTTATCTCTTTTACTCCAGAAACTTCTTGAACTTGTACTGTAATTAAATTGTTCAGGTTTTATGTACAATCCAATCGCTATGTACTACATTTATTGCATTTTAAAATGTATCTGTCATTTTTAGATTGCTAATAAATATTTTCTGATGTCGGATTGCTTCCTTTTCAGGACCAGCTTTATAAATGTAAAATCTTTCTGAGAAGCATTGAAAATACATCGTATGCTATTACGTTGCCTCTGATGATTTCAATAAGGGTGATTGAAATTGAGGGGCATTTCCTCTGATTTATCAGATCAATTCCCTTTTTGGAGGTTGTTGAACATTTTCATATAGCTACTGCCTTCCCCCCATGATCATTCTTACAGGTGATTTGTTCAGTACTGAGAGTTGAGATGGGCTCTATCAAGGATTTTATGTATTGGTACTAAAATATTTCAGGTCCAGATGAAGGGAAAAGGGACACTTTTCGATTAATAGATATTTAGTTTGCCAGATTTGAAATCCAGTAGCTTGTAGGGAATAGAGAGGGACTTCAAACCAGAGGCAACAATGACAAGAAGGAATCTGGCCGGGACCACACAGCATCACTACACCTTCCCACCATTTACAGGTACGCTAGAGGCAGCTCACACTGGCTGGCAAGATTTGATTGTTTGAATCTCTTCCCAAGTCTGTGTTGAGTGATACCACAGTGCTAACTTGCAATAGATGGTGGTGGGAATATTTACACCATAGAAATTGGCAAACACCACAAATTGTGGCTTCTCCCCTCCCTGAAAGATGGTTGTTAAATATCTACCAACATATGGCTGCTCTTAGAAAACATTAGTTTTTCATTTTTATGGGTCCAATGTCTAAATCTGGCTTGAGAAAATTTGTGAAGGAGATGAAATTTGATTTTGGTACTTTACACATCCCCCTGTTATGGGCTGAATTGTGTCCTCTCAAAATGCATGTGTTGAAGCCTTAACCCTAAGTATGGCACAATGTGATTGTCTTTGGAAATCGGGTCTTTAAAGAAGTGGTTAAGTTAAAATGGGGCCCATCTAGTGGGTCCTAATCCAATCTGACTGGAGTCCTTATAAGAAGAGGAGATCAGGACACACAGAGAGATACCAAGAATGCCCATGCACAGAGGAAAGACCAAGTGAAGACAAGAGAGAAGACGGCCATCTATAGGCCAAGGAGAGAGGCCTCAGAAGAAAGCAAACCTGTTGACACCTTGATCTTGGACTTCTAGCTTCCAGAACTGTGAGAAAACAAATTGCTGTGGCACTGTGTTATGACAGCCCAAGAAACTCATACACTCACTCTGGTGACCCTGCACCATCTTACTTTCTATCCTCCCCTTTTCCCCACTAGAATGTCAATCGGGGCCTTTTCTAATTCCTGACAGAATAGCATAGAATCATGAAATGAAGCTGCCTCCTACTTGTCAGCTTACGTGTTTAGTCAGTGGTATTAAAGATTCCAGGCTCAAGGGTCAGGTCAGTCCTCTTTATAGTGCAAAAACAATTGACCTCCCCTGCGCCTTGTCTTCCTACTGTTGGCCCTAGAGTTTTTGTCTATATAGACAGTCAGGCAAGGGAGTGGATGGAACCATGTGAGGCATCACACATAGGCGAGGATGCCAGAAGATCAAGCGTGATGGGTTCAAAGATGATGAAGGACAGAGTTATCTTGACACAAGAAACAAGGGATTTTTTCTTTCTTTCTCTTTTGGCTAAAAGGAACTTCCTTCTTCCAAAATACACTATCTTAGAGGACTATAAAATGGTGGGCTTAAGGCTATTCACAGATGAAATTCTGAAGTTGGCACCTTTGATTCCAAAGACATGCCCAGTTGACTCAGCTTCTCATCCTACTCCTACCTAATTCCATCAAATTTATGTCACTAAGCATAAAGACCATTTGGGTGATGCTACTTCAATTTCTCATCAAGAATCGTAATTCAGGCCTCTTGATTATGTTTAGAAAGTGGGCAAACAATTGCTTTTTAAATGGTTGATGAATTATAATTATACAAAAACATTTGTACTAAAAGACTTTAATACGGCTAAATAAATATTTGTCTTGCCAACTCACACTTGGTTCAGTTTGTAATCACAGAGATTTTCTGAAGTCACGTGCTGTCTGAGATGAGAAGGCGTAGTGATTCATAATACTGGGCTTCTTCAAATACATGTAGAGTAGCATAATATATAGGAAATTTATTCCTTCAACAAATTCTGACCAAAGAAGCCTTATTGTCTGCTGGCGCTGAGGACACAAAGATGAGTGAGATACAGCCTCTGTCCTCAAGCAGTTCCAAGGCATGGAAACAATCTCTTTCAACATAGCAGGTTCTAATAGCAGCTCTATTGTTACATGCTGTTTCTACTTGCAGAAGTCATTTAACTTCCCTGAGTTTCAATGTTCTTATCCCTAGCTATTCCTTAGTAACAACTAAGATCAAGTAAGTGAGAGTCAAGGACTATGTTAATGCTAAACTCTAGGCCTTCTCAGATCTCACCTTAAAGACAGAAATGTGAGTGCCCATTGGCTTGACTCTTCCAGCCAGAATGACCCTCCCATTTGCCTTGGACAATTTTGGTCAGCCTTCATCTACTGGAGCCTGTACACTCAGAAAATGATGGTCCAGCGTTGCTTCACTTCCTGCTTCTCCCTCTCTCCACATTGCCTGTCCAGTTGTGTCACAACTTCTGTCATTGACATCTCATTGTGGGACAGAAGAGCATGGGTTTTGAGGGGCAGAGAGGCTATGTCTTGTATTTCTCTGCATGACAATTTATTAATTTCTCTTCCATCCATTGCTGATGTTTGGAAGAAAGAAAGGAGACCCACTGGTAAATAGCTAAATCAATAAATTTAATCAATAAATCCCTCAAGAGAAGCCAGATTCACCCACAAGGACTGGAAGAGGAGAGTCCCTTCACTCTCAACAAGACCACTCGTTTTCATTCACCGCCATCTTTTCTATATGCCAGGTGCTTCTGTGAGTCCTCTCAGTAGTTGAATTTGGTAGTTGAGGAAAAGCCAACAGAGGTTAAATTATGTGCCCCAAACCACTTGGGTCTGCCTGACTCCAGGCTTCAGCTCCATCCACTTGACTCAAATTGCCTCACTGCTGAATCCAAGCTCCTCATTAGTGTCCAGAAGTAGGGTATTCACGGAAAGCCAGTTTTCAGACCTAGAACAGAGCATTGCCCACCCGCCATTTTCTCCCCCATCATGTTTTGAGTCCGTACTTTGAATCATATGCAAACATCCCTTTATCTCAATTCCTGGCCATTCTTGTCTCTGGAACAATCCGACACTAGGATCAGGCAAGAGGGTTAATATTGAAAGGAGATGAAGTGAAGGGCTCTAGATTCTGAATCCCAGTTCTCTACTAACTTGCCTTGTGACCCTGGCTAAGACACTTCACAACTAGATCTTAGCTTCCTAAGAAATGTGTCTGAAATGAATAGGCTTGAGTTGAGTTTCAGTTCAAGAGCGACAGAGACTCAGCCGGAGCCCAGGTGTCCTTTTTCCACCCAGCATCCTTTCTCTGACAGCTCTGTGGATTGTACACAGTCCGTCTGTTGGTGGGCAGGAGGGAGGTCGCGCTGGCACACTTCTTAGTTCCCTTTTGCCCATTAGTTGGCAAATCCTCAGAGAATAAAAACGCCTTTTCGTGTAACTCTAATCAAAACACACTTTGAAAGGGGTGCCTGTTGCCAAAAATTTATATTTATCCCAAGAAAAATTAGAAACTATTTTTGGATTATCTGCACATGACTCGCCTGCCTTAGGGCAGATAAACAGGAATTATTTGCATGCAAACCCCTGTGCTGCTCCAAACAGGCGGGCATGCTGCCCCCGCCCCGCCCCCCATTCTGCCGGTGGAAGTGGAGGTTTTGTGTTGCTGCTCCTCCCTGGCAGCTCCAAGTTGTGATAAGATTAAGGGTATGGGGCGCGGGCAGATCTAGGTCTGAAATCCTGCTCCACTATTTCCCAGCTCTGTAACTTTGAGCAAGCTATTTAACCCCTCTGAGCCTCAGTTTGCTCACATGTAAAGTGGGGATAAGTAACACCTAATTTCGAGGTGGTTGTGGGGATTAACTGCAATAAAGCCTTGTTGTATGGTGGACACTCAGTGACTGCTCTGTCCCTTCTCTTCCTAGATCTGTCTTTGGCCCTGAAGGAAGAGGTCTTAATCTACACTTAAGGAGATGGCCAGGAAATTAGGGAAAACACACACATTTACCTTAATCCACCGTGTATTTGGCCAGGAAGACCCAACTCCAGAGAGGGAAGCAGCTATGGACAGGCTCTAAAGCAGGAGACAAACTCAAATGGCTTGAGGGGCCAGGACAGGACGTGATGGGAAATGCAGCTCCGTGGGAGTGCATGTGTGAGCCACAGGCATTCAGAGTTTAAAATCTCACAACGATGTGCAGACCCAGCATCCATGTGGGTAGGCTGAATGTGGCCCTTGGAGCTCCAGTTTGTAACTCCTACCGCAGAGGAACATGTTGCTCCATTCCTTCAAAAGTTGTCTCATGAAAAACCACCTCCCCTGGAAACCCGTTCTTCCTTTCTTTACTCATGGCTCCTGGGCTTTTCTAGCACAGCCATTCATCGCAGGCATTTGCTGAGCACCTATTTCACACAAAACATTGTGGGAGAGACAGAAATAAAAAAATATACAGGAGTAGATGCAGCTATCCAAATTTAAAGCAAAGCATCTAGAAATGAGAAGAGCATTTCAAGCTATGGAGATATAGAGTAAAGAAATTGCTTCTGACTGGGGTTGAGGCCAGGGGGCTGGTGCAGGAGAGAGGAATGCTTAATGGAGGAGGTGTCCTATGAGCCCTAAGTGGTTTTGACAGGCTGCAGGCAGGGAGATGGGTTCATCCTGCCATAAGTCCGTGAGTATAGGTTTTGCTTGTCTCTCATGTGTGTTTATTCTCTCTTCCCTATTGGAGTGTTGGAAGCTCTGTGAAGGTGGAGACTGAATTCTCTGGTTTTCCTGATTTCCTTGACATTCCATAATGCCTATCTTAGTTTCTTGCTATTTAAGAATCTTTTTCTGGTCGTTGAGAAAATGATTCTCTATCAGTGAGAAGCAAACAGTCTGAGGCGTTCGGAGAACACAGATAAAGTTAGCAAGATTGGCGTTGGGTCTGAATGATCCTGTGGGCTCCTGAGTCTGTGGCTGACAGATGATGTCTCGCTCCTGATAATGGCACGTCAGAGCTTCCTCCTCAGCTGAAAGGAGAAGAATGGCAGGCACACCAGTCCCTAATTGTCCCTAATCATGGATGCTTAGAAACAACCAAGAACAAAGACCTCACACAGTACAGATCTTACCAGGAAGCAGTGGGTCAGATTATCAGCGGCTGTAGATAAAAAGTGTTGATTTAGCTGTAGGAGGATGGAACCAGGCTGATTTGGCCAAACCAGTGAAACAGGGTCTCGTCCCTTTCCTCAAGACTTCCAGCCTTGTCGTGACAGGTCCTGGTGCTTATCACTTCAGCCCGCTCCAGGGCTTACGGGAAGGCAAAGCTGAAACACAGGGAGGAAGAATAACGTTCTCCCAAACACCTGTTATTTGCTAGACACTAACCTAAGCTCTTTCCTTAGATTAGCTTGCGTCCTCTTCACTGAGACCCAGGATGAAATGATTGACAGACACTGTTGTTCTCATTTTACTTTGGAGGGAAACTGAGCTGCGGAAGCTGCGTGCCTTGCCCAGCATCACACTTTCAGTAAGTTGTGGGGCTGAGCCTCAGACTCAGGTCCACCTCCCACGTCAGCTTTCTATACTCCCGAGTGTCTCCCTGCCCTCGGTGGTGTTCCTCACTGACACTGTGAAGTCTGGGTGTACGAGGCCTACTGGGAGTGGCTTGGGAATAATTCCCACAGGGGAGTGAGGAAAGCAGGCGGGACTCAGCGAGGGGAGAAGTTAAACTGTGATGTGATTGCCATAGAAGCCTTACCAGATCCCAGTTGAACAAGGACCAGGGTGAGGCAAGACTCGCCTTGGGGCAAAATTCAAGGGACACCAGAAAACTCAGTAGTCAAGATACATAATATTTTAATGCACTATTTAAAAAATTTTAAAATAATGTTAAAAAAAATCCATGATGAACAAATTATTAAAATTTTCAATAAAGTCAAAATCCAATCCTGCATCTGCATGACTTACCTCACACTCCTCACCCTAATCCTTGCCCTGAGGAAGTCAGTCTTTAATTTAAATTGTGATGCTTTATCATGGATTTTCTTTGCATTATTAAAAATATTGCATTAAAATTTTACCCGTTTTGATTACTGAGATCTTTGGTGCCCCCTTCAATGTTGCACCTGAGGTGGACGAGTATCTCACTCTCCTCACCCTAGTCCTGGCCCTGAATCCCAGGGAGCTCTGGAGTTGGGATGCTCCTTCAGACTTGTCCTGCTTTGAGTCAGTGAGGCCAGACCTTTTTACCCCCCGTCCCTGTGGACCAATTATTAGATATACACGCCCCTGGGGAGAGGATGTCAACTTGGGTAATTCTCTTTGGCTGAGAGCAAATCTCTGAGTGGGATTCAGCTGAGAGCCACCAGCCCCCCACACTCCCAGCGGCTGGGGCTCTGGGTGTCACATTACTGTCTCCACTACATTCCCCAACGCAGCACACCTCAAATCCAGGGCTTTTTCCCCTGTGTCCTCTGAACTAGAGGCAAAGCTCGTGATTAGATTAGAACTCGAGGGAAAGAAAGTTATTTAGAGTATATTGTCTACAAAATAAAGTTTTCCAGTACAGTATGATTTTGTCAAGTTAGGTGTTCAGGGTTGGAAATATTCCTACATCTATTCAAGAAGATATTATGTGCTGCTATTTCCACCTGCAAAGATCACGACTACTAATGCTAGAACACCCACCTCACAGAGTTTATTGGCTTAGCTGAAACTTCTGGTTTCCCACAGCGACGAGACTAGAAGTGTCTGAATCCATTCGGCATCCGCCGGCAACCCCACCATGCACATTCCCATCGATAACTAACTCTGTCTCACTTGATTTTCTCCACGTTCTCTCAGAGTAGGTTTCTGTTGAACCCCCGGGTATGAAATCAAAGTTCAGACATGCTCCTCTTTCTGTGTCCTGCCTGGGACTCCCTCAGCTTAGAACGAAAATGTGGAGTTGAACAGGTCAGAAACAGGCCCAGCAGGAGGTGTGGTGAATGGAATGAAGAATCCATGGCTGAGAGATTGGAGATTGCCTCTCCAGAAGTGTCAGATCCCATGGAGACAGGATATGAGGTCGCATAGGTCAGGAAATTTAGGCAGGGGTCATACTTGGGTGAAGGGTGACTGGCTGAGCTGGGCATTCAGAAATGCTTTATCAAGAGCCCACGGTGTGAAGAGAGGGGTGGAAAGCACAGAGCAAGGGTGTGGGCGGCTGGACTCTGAATGGGATTTGGGATGGGAGTTCCATAGTGTCTCAGTTTGGGCTGCTATAATAGAACATCATAGACTGGGTGACTTATAAACGGCAGGTATTTGTTTCTCACGTTTGTTTCTTCTGGAGGCTGGGAGTCCAAGACAAAGGCACAGGCAGATTCAGTGCCTAGTGAGGGCCTGCTTCCCGGTTCACAGACTGAGTCTTCCTACTGTGTCCTCACCTGGAAGATGGGGTGAGGGAGCTCTGCGGGGTCTCTTTTATGAGGGCACTACTCTCATTCACAAAGGCCCCACTCTCATGACCTGATCACCTCCCAAGGGCCCTACTCCAAATGCCATTGCATTAGGGGTTAGGTTTCAACACGTGGGTTTTGAGGGGATACTGTCAGTCTATACACAGCGTGCGGTCAGGAGAAGTCAGCTTTCCCAATTCCTCAGTTGTACAGTCATCCTCTTGTCATTAAGGCACAGAACCTGGAGGCTGGCTGCTGGGTTCAAATTCCAGTTCCCCTACCAGCTAGCTGTGTTGACTTTGGGCAAGTTACTTACACTCTGTGCTTCACTTCTTCAGAGACGGTAATAACATGGGCTGTGTGGAGTATTATAATGGTTAAAACAATTAATGTGTGAAGCACTTAGAACAGTGCTTGCCATAAAGGAAGTGCTGGTTCTTTTTCCAGGCATCTTATCCTCTCTCCCTTTTCCTCTCCTCTTCTCTTCTATGCCCTTCCTTTTCTCTCTGTCTCTTTCCCTTAGCTGATTCTCATGTGATGCTGACATATGTGTTTTCTTATTTAAAATGTGGTGTCCTTTGTGGGTAATTTAAAGTCAGGTAAGGCAAAGGCCCCAGATTCTTCTCTTTCAATTGTTTCTTTTTGGTAGTTTATGGTCCTCAAGTGAGATTTTCCCATGGCTGTGTGGCTCCAAATAGAAAACCTGTTCCCCACCCTTGACCTCCGTTCTCATTACCTCATCATTAAGCCTCTATTAGCTTTTTCTGGACCCTAAAGTTGCCTAGATTAGACTTAATGTGGCATGACCAAGGACACAAGGACCCTTTCAGACCATAATAAAGGTTTCTCCATTTCATGAGAAATCTTGAATTCATTCTGAGATGACTTCAGGAGGGTACAGAGATGTTCTTTTTTTAAAAAGTTATTTTTGCCTGTGGAACACACCATTTCCACAAATAATGAGCCTCATCCAAACGCCGCTCTAGGCAGGCGAACTCTGGACGGTAACTCTTTCCTCTCCCCATTCTTCACTCTTTCAGGGCTTATCAACATGGAGGAGAAAGTTTATCAGCTCTTGGGAGTAAGCTTAGAGACACACAAATTTAAAACATGCCAGTCAGCATTGCAAAGTTAAAACCTAGTACAACCCCAGGGAAGAACTCAACCAATAGTTTTTAAAGTATAGTTACTGTTGGGGGTGGGGATCAGCAATTGATGGAGAGCCATGTAAAGAAGCTGAAGTCAAAACAACTTGTGAACAGTGGTGCAAGATTCAGATAAGCCTGAGACTGGACGCTGTTTTCCTTCTACAAGAAGACAGAAGCATGGAGCAGCCCCCATCGAAGGGAAGACACTATTTGTTATTCAGAAACCGAACGAGCCCCATTTACAGAACATAGTTGCTGCTTTAGAATTTGTCCAGAGAAATCCGAAATGGATGGATCAAAATTCAGTTAATCAGAATTGTTTATTTTAAATCCTAAACATTCAGCAATTTCAGGCATTGAAATTAATATTAGCCCTGAGTTAAGGAAAGGACTAATCAGATAGGGAACACAAATGAATCTGTGGATAATGCAAAATCGATAATGAAAGGAGAGGCTCCATCCGTTTGTCCATCCACCCATCCACTGGGAACTCACTGGAGTGTGCTAGTTGAAGTACTAGGTGATACATATGTAAAAAGTCAATTCAAGCCTCAGAGAATTCACAGACAAGTGGAAAGAAAAACATAGAAACAAGTAATTATGACATATTATGATGAGATAGGGTGCAGGCAGCACAACTGGGCAAAGGAAGCCTGCATCTGCTTAAAGGGGTCAGAACGTTTTACAGAGAGAACAGGTCGTGTTCTGGAATATAAGGCTAAGCAGGAGTTTACCAGGCAGGCAACGCTGCTGTCTCCACCGGGAAGGCCTCCTATTCTTGTCCCCTGGCAGACAATGGAGGCAGGAGACAGCCTTGCATGTTTGGCCTTGGGCGATCTGCAATCTGCATCGGTAAAGTGTAAAATGTCAGGGCAGCAGTGTTAAGGACCGCAGGCCTCTCTGAGAATCTGATGGGTGTCCTGCTCCCAGTGCACAAAGACACGCAGCTTGACGCGCAATTTCCGGGGGTTGCTAAACCTACTCATGGGCATCAGATTGTGTGCCTCCAGGCTTAGGGGTGAGGAGGAGGCAGAAAAGAACAAGATGGAGACACTTTCCTGTTAATTACATCAATAATCTGCCTACTGAAGCAAGTGCGGAATATGTGGAATCTAAAAACAAACGAAAAACAAAAAAAAATTGAATTCAGAAACAGAAAGTGGAAAAGTGGTTGCCAGAGGCTGGGGCGGTGGGGGAAATCAGGAGAGGCTGGTAAGAGAGTACAAGCTTTCAGCTATAAGATGAATAAGGTCTGAGATCTAATGTATAACGTGGAGACTATACTGGATAACACAGTGTCGTATAACAAAATCAGCTAAAACTGTAGTACTGAAATGTTCTCACCGAAAAAAAAAAAGATAAATATGTGAGGTGAAGCGTGTGTTAACTAGCTGCATGGAGGGAACCCTTTCCTAATGTATACATACATCAATTATCACATTGTAAATTTTAAATCTCTTACAATTTTATTTGTCAATTATACTTGAACAAACCTGGAAAAAAATTTTCAATGCCCTCCCCCCAGTGCCATATTATTGAAATTTGTTGTAGGTAATGGTTTCAGTTTATGGTTTCATGGCCAGCAAGGATTTCCTTCCGTATTGTATAAATAACGCACACAGTCGTTTTCAAAAAAGTCCTTTATTTTCATCATCATATATTTTGGTGTGAAAGAACCCCTTTAAGTATCATGTATTAAAATGGAGAGAAATACTTAAAGATGAGAGACTCACTTAACATTTTCAGGCGAGATCTCAGAACCTAGAGCGGGCATCCAGGGAGGCGGCTCCCGCGTAGAATGGTGTCTGAATACAGCCCGACCCTGTTGGTGGCACCTGCTCTGTAAACGTGTTATGGAGGAATATTGAAAAAGCTTCCAACACAGGACCATCTCATGTGGCAGAGTTGCCTCATCGTGGGAGTGGGGATTACTAAACTTGAACTCGAGTGATTTTGAACATATCCTGGGTATCGTGCTTCCTATGGAAGTGCACCTTCAGGACAAATTTACCGCCTCCACTTCCCCCTTAACTTCTGCTCTTCCAACCAGACTGGCAGGCACCCCCTAAGCCATTCTGAACAGACCTTGAGATCTCTGGATGGAGACCTTGAGATCTCTGGGGTTGACTGCTGCAAGTGCTGGAGATAGGTTCTCCAGAAGCTAATGGTTTTCTCATATTCCTTCAAAAATGAAGTTAGGACCACATCATTATTAGGCTAAAACATGGACTTTCTTACTTATTCACCTGGAGAAAGCTCAGGAGATACCTACTATTTCAAGCATTAAACACTTGCCTTTTATTATAGTTCATGGAAAGCAGAATTCTTTTCAAACTTCCAGGTTATTTTGTTATGTCCAATGGAGAGCAAACGTTCATAAAGTCTTTTGCAGTCTGAAATGCTGAGTTTAGGCAAGTTGGTGCCTCTGGAAGATGGGAAAAGGCTCACTACAGTCTCTATTTGGGAAAGAGACTACTGGGGACCCTTCTAAACTAGCAACTCTGAGCCTCCTTTGTGGCCAGTAATTGCCATGTGACCAAATTCTGGCCAATGAGAGATAATGGAAATGATGTGTGGGACTCCTGGAAATCTCCCCAAAGAGAGAGGACCACACTTTCCACTCTTTCCTCTCTCCTCGTACTTAGAATGCAGTCATGATGGATAGTAACCTGGTAGCTACATGGGACCATGAGGTGACCTGGAGAATGGAAGCCACATGCTCAAGGTGGCAGAGGAAACAGTTAAGAGCCTGGGTCCCTGATGACATTGTGGTCCCACCATACCAGCCCTAAGCCTTCCCTGGTCTCTTTTTGTGATGGGCCACTATTATGAGATTTTTTTAGTTTTAGCAGCAAAACCTAATTCTAACTGATACATCATTCATCTTGCTCTGCCAGTGGAAGTCTGTCTCCACGCCGAGGGGAGCGATCAGTTGGACTCTAAGCTTTTGTTGAAGTAATCATCCACGGCTTATCTTCCTGATTGGCAGCTGTCCAAGCATATCAGGCATTCCAGTCAGGCTATGGCATCAGAAGGTCATGGGTCGTCAGCCTGATGGAAAGTTCCAGTTGGCATAGCTCAGGAATGGTTCTGACGTTGCTCCTAAGAAGTTCTGAGAGAATCTCCAAAGCTCTGTCTTTGATCCGCCATTTGTCAGAATCTTCTGTTTCTGCCTAGCCTATTGAATAATGAATCTAGACAGCTCGACTCCTCCCTCTGTTGTAAATATTCTAGATATGAGAAGCATAACCCATTTTTCTTTCAATTATTATCTGACTCTTATGGCTATTTGACTTTTCTGTGTCAAAAAACAAACATAAAATGTTAAGATGAAGCCAGGTCTGCCACAGATGCAAAAAAAGAAAATTTTTTTTCTCTAATCCTGAATGTTTTTCTAGTGACTCCTTTTGGAATGTTATTTTGAACTTACAAAGGTTCTTTTAAAAAAAACTTTGTATATTTCTTTTAAGCATCCCTTGAGAAAGTCAGATTTAAACTTAGCCAACGCGTTGGCTTTTTAAAAGCACTTTCTTAAAATAGTCGATGTAAATCTTGGTGGGAAATCTTTAGGTGCCCCGAAGGGACAGAAATAGAAATGTTAATGGAAATGCCATTTGTGAAGACACTGGTGACGGCTCCATTCAGATGGGCCCAGCAGAAAAGACGGGAGTTTGCAAACTATTCCAGTGTGAGTCTGACTTTAGGAGCCTCAGAGGGAGGGAAATTAGGAAGCTAGTGGAAGAAAGGAAGGAAGAGATGACTATAAAATTGTCTGGACGGCAGAGAGTCCGAGGTATGCATGCTAACACATTACTAAAGTCATGGTTATTTTCTAACCCTTTTATGGAGCAACCTCATCTTTCAAAGATTACAAATATTATTAAATGAATCACTCTGGTAGGTCTGTGGGGCTTGGCATGATGTCAGTTGTTTTGCTGTAGGTCAATAGGAGAATGAAGTCACAGAGGTCCAAGCTCGCTGGAAACCCAGGAGCAAAGGCTTCTGTGCTCGGCTTTACAGATGAAGCCCTGGGGTTCGGCTGTTTGCAAACGCAGGCAGAGCCAGCACGGACGTGTGCTTGGTGATTGTGTGGGGGCGAGAGGGGGGGCAGTACATTTACTCCAGACATCCCCAAAACCCCTCCAAAGAAAAGAAAATCATATAATTTGATGTGGATAGTTGAGACTTTCTTAGTCTTATTTTAAGGATGTTTAAAAGTACCTATGGGGCTGGCCCCATGGCCGAGTGGTTAAGTTCACGCACTCCGCTGCAGGTGGCCCAGTGTTTCGTGGGTTCGAATCCTGGGCGTGGACATGGCACTGTTCGTCAAACCACGCTGAGGCGGCGTCCCACATGCCACAATAGAAGGACCCACAACGAAGAATATACAACTATGTCATACTGGGGGTCTTTGGGGAGAAAAAGGAAAACAATAAAATCTTGAAAAGTACCTATGGAAATGCAGTTTTCAATCATCTCCTCCCACCCTCACGTCCTCAGTATTTGGCCTCTGCTCCTCAAACCTGAGGACTCCCCTTAAACCATAACCTCCCCCAAAATATTCCATATCCACCAGAGTTCCCGGCCCAAGGGTCCTTATGTAACAGCACATTGCTATATTTCTTGCTAGATTCATTGAAGACCCTCAGGCTTTAAGCACCCAGGCAGATTGTTAGCCCATTAATAAATGTGGTGGTTTAGAATTGTAGATCCCTCCAAAAGGCTGAGCGTTTTTGCTAACAGTGCAGTCTGGTTAGGGGACCATAGGTCCGCATCTGCCCTGTTGTGCCATGTTATTATTAGTATTGTTCCCTTTCAATTGTAAAAGTGTTCTAGTTTGCATGATAAATTACATGAACGCCCTACTTTCAGGGGACAAAAGGGCCACCTGGCTTTGTGGTCCTGACTCAGCTTAGGGGTTAGAGTGGAGCATGAGCATGCCTGCGCCCAGGCCAGCTGGCACTGGTCGGAGATGCTGGCTCCCCTCACAAAGGTGCGCTCTTATTTGAGAGAGAGTTTATCGAGTTCAGACCCTTCCAAATAGAGGCTTCCCTCTATGATGCCACTGATGTGGTCCCTCAGGCTTGCATAGGGACCTCACTTTGGGAGGTGGTCTTTTCTATGCCTAGCTCTGATGGTTAGGATGTTGTCCCACAGAATGAGCTGAAATCCTCCCCGTGAAGGGGCACAGGAAGTCTTCTCTCCCTCTTACCTGACAATACCTTGGATATTTTTATGGGAGGTCAGAGGATGGAAACATGCTCTTGGACTAGAGAGTCAAGAGAAATCCTTTGCTTCCAGCTCCCTGGTTCTCCCTTGAGGGCAGAGGGGGGTGTGGCTGTGAGCTCCCTCCACGACCAGCAGCTGCTTGTCTGGGCACAGTGTCCGGTGCTCACCTCTAGCATTAAATAGTCAATGAGGGCACGGGGCTGAGTCCAGCACCTGATTTGTCAAGCCTCCGGACAGACGCATCTGCTGGTTAAAGCATCTTGAACCTCGGAGGATGGGTACTAGTGCACCCCCGGTCCCTCGTGGCCCTGGACTTAAAAATTCAGGGTCCTTTCATGTACTTCAAAGCAGTTTTCTACACCGCCTGGAACCTCCCTCCTCAGGTGACTCGAGAAATGCCTTGAGGATCTCGTTTTCTACAATCTCCTGCTCCCCGCGGAGGCACACAGTTCCTCGTCCCCGCATTTCTTCTCCTGTCCCAAAGTTTGGGTAATGACTTCCTACCTGTCATTGGCCCTTCACTGTTCAACAAATATGTTCTGAGCGTCCCTTCTGTGTGAGGTTTTGGGACTACCTGGTGAACGAGACAAGCACACTTTCACTCTCATATATATATCACATTTCCTTTATCCAAGTGTCCATCGATGGACACCTACGTGGTTTCCATGTCTTGACTCTTGTAAATAACCCTGCCATGAACATGGGGTGCAGATATCTCTTCAAGATAGTGATTTCGTCTCCTTTGAATTTATACCCAGAAGTGGAATTACTGGACCATATAGTAGTTTTATATTTAATTTTTTGAGGAACCTCCACACTGTTTTCCACAGCGGCTTCACCACTTTACATTCCCACCATCAGTGCCCGAGGGTTCCCTTTTCTCCACACCCTCACCAGCACTTGTTATCTCTTGTCTTTCTGATAATGGCCATTCTAACAGGTGTGACATGACATCTCATCGTGGTTTTGATTTGCATTTCCCTGATGATTAGTGATGTTGAGCATCTTTTCATTGTTTTACTAATTATAACTAATACTAATTATTAAAGATAGTTTTGATAAAAGAAAAAAAGCTTTCAATCAATACGCTAAGAAAATCTATTTTTGTCATCTTAAACCCTCCAATCTTTATTCATTTCAGAAATACTGTGCATACACTTAGATATTTTGTGGGTTCAGAGGGCCTTCCATATGCACGAAGCCACGATAATTTGTTCCCTGCCTTGTCTCCTCTGCTCTGTGCGCTCCCTGCCCGGGAGCTCAGGGCCCACCTGAGAGGCCTGTCAGCTCTTGGTCATTTGGTTCCTCTAGACTTTCTGTCCCTGGTTGAGATTATTCAGCAGCTTGCACACCTCTGTCTAACTTGCCTTAGAAAAAGTGAAGATAAGAAAGACTTTAATCCGTTGGCTCAGATTCTCTGAGTGGATTCTGGACAGCACTGTTTGGGAACCTACTTGTGATATCACTGTCAAAGGTGTCAGCTGTCGAGAAACCTTCTGGGAGAAAATAACACGGAGATTAGCTAAATGTAGATGGCCACTGTGAACTCTTCTCAAGGGCAGAGGTGGGTGAGAGCAAGCAGCACCTCACCGCCAGGTGTTACGCAGAAATTTTCTTCTTTTAGTTTCTCTTTAGTGGTGCACACCACCAAGCCATAGGGAGACAACTGGCTCAGTCCTGAGACCAGACTCAGAGCCTTCAACAATTTTTACTTATTTCTCATAGTGGAGATGAATCTCATGTTTTGTCCTAATGAACCACAGAAAGGGGAAGCAATGCATATTTTAGGAACTTTATGCCCCAAACACCAAAAAGATATTGTACCATGACGGCATCCTTAGGACAAGTAAATAGACTCCCAAGGTCACAACTTTGAAGGTTATACATGCGTTTGGATATTTACGACACCATTTCCAGAACTTTGCAGTTTTTCTTTTTCTTTTCCTGGAATGCTGTTTCCTCACGTCTTGGCAGACTCCCTCTCTCATTCCATTCATGTCTCTGCTCAAGTGTCATCTTCACACAAGATCTTCCTGACTCTACACAGACTCCGCCCCCGCCCATGACTCCCTCCACTTTACCATCCATTGTGGTCGCCGCCAGCTTTGTGTGGCTGTTGAGCACTTGGTATGTAGCTAGTGCCACTGAATTTTTAATTTTCTTTAACTTTAAGTTAAATTTAAAAGCTGAAGGAGTAGAAAAGCTTTTCCTCTTAAACAACTTTATTGTTTGATGGGACTACATTTCACACTGAGCATTGAAAATTTAGCACATAAACTGAAATATGCTCTAAGTATAAAATACATTTGGGTTTCAAAGATTTTCTAAATGGGTTTTGAAGACTTAGTGTGAAAAAAATGTAAAATATCTCAATGGTAATGTTCATTACATGTTGACCCTATTTTAGATATATTTGGTTTTATAAAATATGTTATTAAAATTAATTTCACTAGTTTATTTTTGCTTTTTAAATGTGACTAGTAGAAATTAAAAACTTCTACTGGACAGCATTGCTCTATACCTTTACCTTTGTACCACCTGACATTATATATTCTTATAAATTCTGTATTATACAATATAAATGTTAGGTATTACTTGCTTATTGTCCGTTTCCTTTTCTGGAAGGCCTACTAACATCTTATATTTTCTTTTTTTTTTTTTTTTTTTTTTTAAAGATTTTATTTTTTCCTTTTTATCCCCAAAGCCCCCCGGTACATAGTTGTGTATTCTTCGTTGTGGGTTCTTCTAGTTGTGGCATGTGGGACGCTGCCTCAGCGTGGTCTGATGAGCAGTGCCATGTCCGCGCCCAGGATTCGAACCAACGAAACACTGGGCCGCCTGCAGCGGAGCGTGCAAACTTAACCACTCGGCCACGGGGCCAGCCCCAATCTTATATTTTCTTAAGGACCAATATTGGATGGCCTTTCTCAGATTGATGTAGAAGAAATGAAGCATCTTCTTAAAATCTCAAATGGAGGAAAATATACTGGATTTGGTCCCAAGCAGTGAACAAATACTGACAGTAGCTAGGCACAAGTGTGGGTGAGCGATAGGTCATAGGAATTTTAGAATGAACCAGAGGATGCTTTGACTTCCTTTTGTCCAAACTTTCATTTTATGGTGGAGGTCTGAGGTTGAGTACTTGACTTTCTTCAGGACCCAATCTATGGGAGGATGCTTCTGTTTCAAATTGAAATTATAGAAGCACAGTGAAATTAGGAGACTATAACCAAGAGGGATTGCTCCTAAATAAATCGTGATGGCCTCTGCAGTAACCCAAAGTCAAGGGCAGCTCTAGGCGTACACCTGACCACGTATTTCATGGAAGGACAGCGCTCCAGTCGTATTTTACCTCTAGCTTCACACATGCCATGTTAAAAAAAAAAAAAAAAAAACTGTTTGGAGGATAACAGCTAAAAGTGAGACATAAGATGTAATACTTTGTTAATGGAGGCAATTCTGAAAGCTAGCTGGAGAGAGGCTAAGATATGGAAATCTGCTTGCTCTGTGCTCACAACGATACTCTGTACACCAGGAAATGCCACCATGTCTTTGGCATGAGCATAGAATAATGGGACTTCGAAAAATCCACACCATACTTTTATCCCCTCCATTCGTTCAACAGATGTATTTTGGATGTATTTGGGGTATTCGGGGTGTATTTTGGGTATATTCCACGTGCATGGCATTGTTTTGTCTGCTGGGAATATCGCAATGAAAGAGCAAGGTCCTTGCTTTCATCGAGAGCATAGAAAGTGACCACCTCTGCAGGGTATAAACGAAGGTGAAAACAGAAGGCTAGGGAAGAGAAGGCAATGGGCATCCTATCGGCAGTGGAACCCTGGGCCCTGGGTTTTGGTCCTTCTGAAGATAGTTTCCACTGGGCATTTCCCACACTTGGCTTCTGCAGTGTAAGCTAATTAAATCTAAGTGTCTGTCACTTGCCTGTAAAAGAGTTTCGACTAATACACGAGGATGCTACCACGTATTTTGCAAGTTTATTGAGAGGAGTAAATAAAATAATAAATGCAAAGTGACTGGTGCATACAAAAAGGCTCTGGAGGAACGGCGGTGAGGAGCATGACTCAAAAATCTCTCCGGGTCTCCAAATCTTTCTTAAGCTGAAGACCCTAAAGCAACACCTATCTCTGTGCAAAAGACAGTCTGGCCAGTGCTCAGCAATTCGGAGGAAGCTATGTTGATGTGGGCTGCAAAAGAGCCTGGTTTCTCCAAGAGAACAGAAGGCCACCTGCTGAGTGAGGCTTTACCCCGTAATCGAGGTGGGTTCCTCAAAACAGCTATGATAGGCATTCATCAAGCCCTCACGTGCTCCCATCATAAAATGTGTCTCAGAAGTTTGTCCTGTTCAATTTTTTCCCTAAGAAGCACAATAATTTTTTTTTTTTCCCTTGAAAAAACTTTTGCCAAACTCAAATGGTAAAAGTGGTTTCGTGGCAGCTCTGGGCCATTTGATTACCCTGCCCCTTGCGCTTCTGAGAAATCTCTCTGGAGCCCTAGGACCCCTCAGAATATATTTGGAAAACACTGTTGTAGGAGATGAGGAAGAACAGAATGATAGAGAAGCTTTGGCGTGGCAAAAGTAACTGCTGAATCCATGTGGGAGAGCTTGAGAGCAAGCAGAGGCATTTTGCGGCAAACAGGTGGGGATGAGGTCTGGCGTCAGCCCTTGAACTTGACCTGCTGTGAACTCTCAGAGACCTGGCTGGGGCAGAGCTGGGCACTGCCATCCCAGGGGCCTGAGGCAGGTTTATTAACGGGATAAATGAGAACGAATGTTAGAAACTGAGCTTTATTATAGTTAAATGGCAGAACGTAGTCTTTTATTCAGATGTCTCTTGCCTTTCTCGTTTCACTTTCTAAAAATGACATGTCAGTTTCTCTATTACATTACAATTTATGAAGCCCACACTCGTTCACTATCTTTCCCTTTTGTGAATTTGTATATACTGACTTTACCTGGCACTGGATCATTTATACTTACTGTGAAATTTAATTCATTGTACTTCTAAATAATTATATTTCTTTGTATAATACACTAAACGATTTTTTAGTGCCTGAAGAAAAGCCAAACTGGTGCTTCTGCTATGCTATTCTCTTTCTTTTAAAAATAAAATCTTTTTGTTATGAGAAACTTCAAATATAGACAAAAGTCGAGAGAATAGTATAATGGACACGCATGTACCCGTCACATCCCTCAACAATTTACTCAGAGCCAGTCTATTTCGTTTGTATTCCCACAGCCAGTCCTCCAGATTATTTTGAAGCAAATGTCAGACACCTATCATTTTGGGTGTGAGTACAGCTGATTCTTGTCACTCACGGTAGTGAGGGTCTTTAAAGTCTTGCGGACATTGAAATAGCAAATACCGAATCATCGCTCTTGGGAAAACACGGGGTCAGGTTCCTGTGGGCCCCTGGTCACAACATTTTGGTCAACTAATTAACACATAGCCTTGTTTTATGTGTGTTTCTGTTTAAAAACACCTTATTTAATATACATTTGTTGTTGATTCATTGATTCAGCCTCAGGTGGGAACATGCAGGACTAAAATTTCTTGCCACTCTGCTCACGTACTCGAATGACTGTGAAAGCACCATGAGTGTTGATTACAAAGAAACTTCAAAGATGGGATCCACAAATAATGAGGATCAACTATATTTCAGTGTATGTCTCTGAAAAATAGCTCTTTCTAAAAAGCACAACCAAAGTCCCATGTCCCATTATTACATCTAAGAAATCTAACAGTAATTATTTAAAATCATTAAATATCCAGTCTGTGTTCAAATTCCCCTGTCTCAGAATTTTTCCTTCGTGTACAGTTTATTTATTTGAATCATCTTTTAAAGATTTAATCAACTTTGTCAACTGGCCTCAACTTTCCCATTTATTCTAGCAGTATTTTAGCATCCTTTAGAGATTGGTCCACCAAGGCCTTGAGCCTTGGAGCTTTAGAGGAGAGCATCTCAGGGGTGCAGTTCCATTTCCTGCTCAGGTGGGGTCTAAATGTCGTGTCCTAAACTGTGGGTGGTTTCCATCTAACTTCTCACATCTGCACTATATTTAACAGAAATTCCTCCAAGTTGTTTTCGTGTGGATAATGCCCTTCCTGATTTTGCTGATGTAGATTTTTTTCTAGTTTTTTTTTGTTGGGGAATGGCAGTTCAGTGGACTTTGTGGGTGGGGGATTAAAAACATGTGCTTAACCAGCCATCCTAAACTGAAAAGATTTAGTTTGAAAAGATTTACAGTGCTCTTCATTTCACAACCAGTTAAATGAGCTTATAAATATAAAACAGACAAAAGAAGCATCCATCATTAAAGGTCTGTCCGTCCCCTAATTCCTAGATGAATTGGGAATTCATTAATTTAAAACAATGGCTTCTCTATAAAGATTGGTTGAGTATCTACCATATGCCAGGCTCTGTGTTTGATGTCAGAAGTATCGAAAGGATAGGCACGGTCCCAGTTCTCGTGCTCCTCACAGCCTACACAGCAAGAGAGTCACACACACGGCTTGTGAGGGACAGCAGGATTCTTGCTGCGCCAACAGTGGGAGCAGGATTCTGGGAGCAGAGGAAGGTAATTCGTTGTACCTGGGGCTCTAGCATTTGGAAAGCTTCATGGAGAAGGTAGTGTTGAGGGTAAATGAATGGGCAGTAGGAAGAAGGTAGAAGATGTGCTTGACAGTAAATGGGTAATCCCGTGCTTCTGGATCATAAAGACATGAGATTGAGAAGAAAGTAGCGTGCCAGAATGAAAGCCTTTGATGTGAAGACTTTGGGCTTTATCTCTTTGGCAGTAGAAATCCGGGGATGTTCTGAAAAATGGTATTGCGACATGATTAAAAGTTCAATGAAATAAGAAATGGCAACCAACTGTATCATTCTTGAATAATCAAGAAAAGACTCAAGGCTAGATACAAACAAATTCCAAAATTTAAGAGTGTTTCAGATATGAGACTAAGAGTATATAAAATGTGGGAAATCCCATTTTTTGATTAAGATAAAAATGAGAGCACAAATGATTTTCGTTCAAGTGCAGTCTCAAGCCTAACTTCTTCTCTGATGATCTTATGAAGGAAAGGAAACAGGTCTCCCAAGTTCACATTTTGATTGCCAAGGGTACATCTGACTTCACAAGTAGCTAGGACACAAATCCCCTTAGTGGTGCTAACCTTTTCCTTCTGATTCAACATCTGAATTTTCTTTCAGGTCAGTGAAAGTAAGCACTTCTGCCACACACTCACCGTTATCTGTTGTTTTTTCTCTTAGTTCCTGAAATATGTAGCATGCGGGAAAAAGACCATGGTTCCCTGATCCACCTCTGTCCTCATTAAGATGTTGTATGTAAATGCTTAGATTTTCATTCCAGAAGAAAGGAGGCTTTCCTCTTTAAATTTATATATGCTGCCCAATGCCCTAAGGTGCTAAAACACACCATACTTTATTAATTATTATTATTATTAAGAACTTTGGACATATTGGCAATACTTTTCAGACACCAGGCTTTCTCCTAAAAACCTAAAATCAACCGCCTAGGACCAGTTTAGAATCTCTGGATCTCTATGAGTAATTGAGAACACCTCTAGCCACTTTTCAGAGGCCTAGAATGTTCCTTTCCAGCTAAGACACCTCCAAGCCACACATCCCCATGTCTGTAACTACACGTTCCTCATACACATCCTGGTCTTTGGCAGCCTCCATAATAAACCAATGCACACATCCTCAGGCCCTCTTAGTCTGCACTTAGTAGCAAGAAGCTTTGCAGGCATCAGAAGAATCTTCTGTCCATCTCCAGCTGTAAGTTCTCTAACCACTGACATTTCATAAGACCTTAAAATCATACATACTATAATTAGGAAGGAATTCTAGATACCTTATAATCCATAAGTGTATGCATTTTATTTTACTACCGAAATCTTTTCTTCAAACTCATCAAAATCTTAAAATCGAATTGAAAAGATCTTAAGAGAGCTCACTGAGTGATGTAAAACAGGTGAAAGGGGAACTCCATTTGAGCAGTGGTGGGAGATCTCGAGCTTGCCCTTTCCCCCAAGTGTCTAAAAGGCAACGCTGTCAACACCCTTGGGCTTTGCAGAGCGCAGTTTGAAAACCAATGCTTAACTGAGTTCTCTCTCCTTTCATAAGCGGTAAAACTAGGGCTCAGACACATTAAGCCATTTGCCCAAGGTCACACTCTTAGAAGAGAAGTCAGAATCCTAATTCCAGTCTGATTTATTCCAAAGCCCCGGGTCCTTCCGTGGGGCCATGCATGCTGCCCACCTTCTACTATTGGAGCCACGTCTCCAATAGCTTCTACCAATGTAGAATTACTGATGTTCATTTCGATGATCCGTTTACTTGATGATAAACCTCTTTACAGTATTTTCTTTTTCTTAAGAAGTACAACTCACAGCTTCACTTATGAAATACAAGTTTGTTTTCTTGTACCTAAGCCATGAAGGCTGGCCCGGGAGCAGATATTCCTCAGCATGATGTTAGACTTCTGCCTGCGTTTCTTTTGGTGAATTTCCTCCTCAAACCCTATCTAGTGTTGACTTTTTTTTTTGGTGAGGAAGGTTGGCCTTGAGCTAACATCTGTTGCCAATCTTCCTCTTTTTGCTTGAGAAAGATTGTCACTGAGTTAACATCTGTGCCAATCTTCCTCTATTTTATATATGGGATGCTGCCACAGCATGGCTTGATGAGTGGTGTGTAGGTCCACGCCCGGGATCTGAACGTGTGAACACTGGGTCGCCAAAGCAGAGAGTTCGAACTTAACCACTATGCCACTGGGCCAGCCCCATGGTGTTGACTATTGTTATGAATGTTTCACCCTTTTTGGAGGATGAAAGTCCTCCTTATCCTTGGAGAATCACTCTAGATAACATGATCATATAGTTTATCTTCCAAACCAGGACATTTTTGAGAGTAAAAGGGGGTTCAATTAATTGTTAACCAGGTGTAATCCAGGACTGTCCTGGCCAAATCAGGGTGTATGGGTGAGCCTAGGTCTTGAACGAAGTGGAAGAAGTTTCAGCTGGACAGAGCAATGTGCTTTCACATGGAAACCACAGAAGTGTGAGCACTGGTGTGGCTGGCAGCTTGCAACCAGAAGAGTGAGCCTTGAGACTGGCTGATTGGAACCTAGAGCCCACAGAAGTGGGCGGGCCATAGGGACAGAGAGTAGAAAGGAAGGGAAGAGGAGAAAAGCTCTAAAAGCAGCATTGGTAGAGAGTCCAAGTGGCCGTGAGAAGGGAATTTGGTTACCACATCCTCTTTAATTAAATGTCTGTGCAGAATTATATACATGAGACTTTCTAGCAGGATGAGTCTCAAATCCCTGAGCCAGTGGTGGGAGGCAGGCCTTATGCTAATAATCCTAGGACACATATCAGTATACGTCCTGACAGGGATGAGCTCTGGAGCGTCTTGATGGAAGAGAAGGATGTTGGCATCGCCTCAGTATATGACATCGGGGTTAGAAAGGCAACTGCTCCCCGTCCTAGCTGGTGCTGCCTCCAGCACTGTTGAGCACTGTCTTTGTCCATCTGCAGCCACATCAGAGTCCCCACACCAGGCTTGTGATGGTCTCATCATCGAGAGCCTCTGTTGTCCTTTGATTCAAAACTTTACTTTGCAGAAAGGCAGTCATTTTGGGTGGCTTCATATGTCACAGTTACACAGCAACTACTCATTTCACATCTGAGCCTCTGGAATGTGGACAACGTTATTCAAAGTCACCCAGCAAGTGAATGACAGAGCAGGGAACTTATGTCAAATTCTCTCCCTTTTCCAGGAAAGAGAACCATATAACCTTGAAGAAGTTGATATCAGGAATCAAAAAAGCAATTTTGGATCACTTTCTGGTTGAATATAAATTCACCCTGAACCCCCTTTATTTCTGTCCTATTAATAACCATGGCTAACACCCATTGAACATTTTCTGTGTGCTGGACAGGCTCACCACAGCTGGTGCCTGGGAATTGAGAACGGCTGGCCATCTCGGTTTGCCTGGGACTGTCCTGGTTTTATCACTAAAACTCCCACCTCCTGGGAAACCCCTCAATTCCAGGCAAACCAGAACAGTCGTTCACTCTGCTTAGAATATTCTAATGAACGTGTCTATTTTCTTATTCATTTTACAGATCAGACAACATAGATAGACAATCTAACTGAAATTCAGAGAAGTCAAGTCATTTTTGAAATACCATAAGCCTGGTAACACAGCGAGGCAGGATTTGAATCCACATTTGTCTGACTTCAAAGCCAGTGCCCCCTACCACTATGCGCTCACCTCTCTGTTCTCACTGATGTGAAACTGTGGGGATCAATACTCATGACTAACCCCACCCCCCAGACACCTTCCTAATAATTGGTGAGAACTTAAATTATGTTCCAATATGTTATATAGCATGTGGAACCCTAGAGCTGAAAGTGTTCCTAGAGAGCATCTAGTCAGTCCTATCTGCTTCACATTTGAGCTACAGAGGGAGGGAAGGCATTACCCAAAGTCACACAGCGAGTGAGTGACAAAGCAGGGACTTTATTTCACGTCTCCTGCATCCCAGCGCAGTGCTCTCTCTTCCATGAAGTGACCGTAACACAGTTTCCATGCTTTTCAGCTAAGCAGATTTGAAATTAGATGTGTAGCATGGACAGTTTGCCAGTAACTGAAGAGTTCTGAGTAAATTCAGTATTTTGGAACATGGTGTTTTGTAACTGCAACAGATAACAGGGATTAAGAAAGTTGACATTGATCTCTCTTTACTTTAAATTGGTAATTATCTGTAGGGCTCATCCATCATGTGAAGGCAGCCTAGAATTAAACCCTTGCCTGACACAAGGAAAATTATTGCTCTGTAGCTGATAGTTTTCTCCTGCAGTGCTAGGTGGAAAGGGCGCTGAGATTTTTCTCCGTCTATGGGATGTTATAAGAATAGTAAACTTACTGAAGTGCTACTTGGACCAACAGCATCAGTGTCATTTGGAAATGTAAAATCCGAGGCTCCGCTTCAGACCTTCTGAATCAGAATCTCAATAAACTCAATAAAGTCCCATGGCTATTTTTTAGGCAGCTCACCCATGTTACAGCATGATGAGAAAACAAAGGCAGGTGAACACTGGGTGGAGACACATCCATCTATGCAGAGTATGTTTTCTAGAATTAGTTTCTACTTGTAGATTTTTCATTTCTCTATGGACTGGATAGAATTCTGTTACATTTCTCATATTTCTATAACCAAAGAGTTCCCAGCCCCAGGCGATTCCTCATTTGGGCTGAAATTGTATTGAACAAGAATGAAACAACAAAAGCACTTGAAATGCCCCCTTAGAATGCCTTAGAATCAAATTTGACCCAGAATTGGGAGAAATGTAAACCTTTCTCTCATTCAAGTCCAGATCCTCCTGTGGTGTCACCATCCTCTCACAGGGACATGGCTGGATGGCTAATTATGGTTTTCTCCATTGTTTCCAGTCTGGATTTTACAACCCGCTTAAGGATTGTTGACTTCTGGTCATGGCTGACTATTTCTCTTTCCTTCTGCCAAAAGGCTAAAGCTTCCTGCTTTCCTATAATCTCCTGCATATGAATTTTTTGCTCTTGATGGAGCTACTAAGCTGAATAAACTGCCATCTTAAGTCAAACATCAACATTAATGGTTATTTCATGTTGTAAGTATTCTTTAAAACAAAACAGAACAAAACAAGACGGTCTTATCCCTGGTTCCCAGAGGATTTGAATATATATTTGCTTATCTCATGTTGCCCAAATGTTTCTGGGCCTCACCAGCCTGGGGCTGGTAATGGGATTACATTTATATCTGTACCCAAATTATAATACTTTGAGCTCAAACAAGAATAAATCCTCCTCTCCTCTTGGCCATCAATTACTTTCAGGTGGTCCCTAAGGGGTTCCTCCCAGGTATGCACAAACCAGGCAGTCAGCTGTGGTTTCCATGCAGCCTCCTCTGTCCTAGCTTGCCCTGTTGCAAAGCATCCTCCCCAATAACTAGACAAAAGCACTCAGGTATATGAATGAATAAAAAAAGATACTTGGGGAGTAGGTAATAACTAGTGTTATCTGAACTTCAGCTCAGATAATGCCAAATGCAAAGTACCACCTTCAGCTACGTTATAGTTAACGCTTGATTATGTGTGATGATAAAAGGAGAGGGGCAGTGGCCTTGTTTCTACCTTTTCCAAATCTACATATTTTCTTGAAGCAACTTCAGCTATGCATTCAGCAGAGACCTAGCCTTGCTCTTCCATGCTGTCTCTAGAATGACAATTCTGGGGGCCCTGCAACAGACCAAGCATCTGGGTTGTGCTGAGAATGGGAACAACATGACAGTTTTTATTGGCTAACAGAATCTTAGCACAGTATCTGACATACTGTAGGCACCTAGTATTTGCTGAACAAATGAGGGAATCACTCCATGCATGTACTATCCATGTTTCCAGGGCACTGCCAAGCATCAATTGTTTAGACACGAAGAGCTGACTGTTCCTGAAACCAGTGGGTGGGTAGAAGAGGGAAAGGGAATGGGTGACGCCATATTTCTTAGTTTTCTGCCTCATTCCCATAATGAGCCTCTGACTTAGGAGTTGGGATGCCAGCAGGGCCTATTTTTACTTCTTTTATGCTGTTTTCTTATTTTACACATTACTCTTTCTGTTCTTATCAACCTCTGTGGTTTAAAATACCGGACTCTTTAAATCGTGATGCATATAAAATTCTGTGTCTTCACGTCTCCAATCTCCTATTGAAAACCTCCACTTGGACACCTTCATTTGATTCCTTAAACTGGAAGCCAAAAAGGACCCAATCATCCTCTCTAAGTGGTTCTTCGTCCTCAGTTTCCTATGCACCGGCAAGTGTCCCCACCCACCCAGTTGCCCAAGATTGAAAACAGCTTCATCCTTTACCTCTTCCTCTCCCTTACTAGCAGTATTCAACCAATTTTCAAAAATCATTGAGTCTTTCTCAAATCTATTCACTTCTTCCTGATTCCTTTACCTATCTGCTGTCATCAGGGTTGCCTCATGCAGCTGTGCGGTTGCAAAGTGGGTGTTATACAACCTGTGGGCACAAGATTTGTACTGTCGTCTATTTAGAAGTCGCCCTTCGTGAGTGTCCTGACTACAGTCTGCACAGCCTCCACAGCAGCTGCAATCATCAGCTATCTCTTCTGTCCATCAGCTTGAAGGATTTTTCAGAATGGTAAATCTAACCAGTTTCCTCCTACCTGCTTTAGTAGGAGCTTGCTTGGGCTTCAGTAACAAAGTACCACAGACTGAGTAACTTCAACAACAAGTATTTATTTCTCACAGTTCTGAAGGCTGGAAATCCCAGATCAAGGTTGACTTGGTTTCACTCCGAGGCCTCTCTCCTTGGCTTGTAGACATCTGTCTTCTCCTTGCATCTTCCCGTGATCTTTCCTCTGTGTGCCCAGCCCTCGTGTCTCTTCCTCTTCTTATAAGGACATCAGCCGTGTTGGATTAGAGCTGACTTTAAGGACTTCATTTTAACTTAATTACCTCTTTACATACCCTCTCTCCAAATACAGTCACATTCTGAACTACTGAGCATTAGAGCTTCAATGTATGAATTTTGGAAGGAGGGGATGCAATTCAGCACATAAAACCCTTGGGATAAAATCCAACCTCCTTAATACGGCTTTCAAGGCCCTTCATGATGGGGCCACTCCTCCCGCTCTGGCCCAGCCGTCACCCCTCCCTCTAACACTCTATGCTCCATTGCTCTGTCCAGTTCCTTCAGGCTCTATCCTATCTCCTGCCTGGCTTTTGCAAATGCAGTTGCCTTTGCCTGGAACACTGTTCCTTCTTCCTGCTCTCCAGTTCACCTGAGAAATGACTGCTCATCCTTCAAGCCTAACGTTAGATGTTCCACCTAGCTTGGCAAGCCTTTCAAGTGCCTGGGTATCTATGTTCCAAGGTGCCTCTCTTTTGATATCCTGTGAAATCTTACATTTTCACCAATTACAGTACTTTATGCACTGCTTTATAATTACCAGATGACTTGTCGGCAACCCTCAGAGGATAAGTCATTATGTTTGTGAGGAAGGCTCTTGAAACCCATAAAGTCTGTGAGAATCACAGAAATAAAATTTGAAATATGGCCCAAGAGAATGGGAGGCCCTCGGCGGAGGAGGGGGGAAGTGACGTGGGCAGTTGTGTCACTAGGGCCTCTGAAGTCGCCTTCATCTGCCTTTGCTTAATCTCCATGAGCTTAAAAGCTGCTGGGAACTCAATTATGTGGTATTTACATTCTTATAGATCCAAATTACAGCCTGGAAGCCATCCAGCAAATTCATTTCTGGGTAAGACAAGCATATGAAAAGATTGCATTATGTGGATACATGTCCAAAATATTACAATAAATATCAGTTACATCTGCATTCAAATACTAAGCTATTTATTCCAAATATGGTAGTGCTATGATTATGTGATAAACATGAAATAGGCAAAATGGTTATTTACATTTTGTCTTCAGTTTTCCAACAGCAGTGTTTAAGTTTAGTGATTCTGTATTTTCTCTTATCAGCTGGCTGTCATTTTCTCTGAAAATCGTATTATAAATAACCAACCCAGCAAGAAATAATGTTTCGTGCTGTTAAATTATTCTCTCTCGCTCTCTCTCTTTTTCTTTTTATTTCTATCAAGATTCTCATCTATACCTTTCTGTCTTGAATGGACTGACCTGAGCGGAGACAAGATATGTTGGGTCATAGATAAAGTAAAGATATATTTATTTAAATGTATCACAGAAGAAAGAGACAAAGTTTCTGTGATGCCAATGTTTGAAGGCACAGGTACACGACCAAGAAACCCCTGATTCCAACTCACAACACCAGAGGTCTGAGAATTGCACCTGACCAATGCCTTCCTTCAGGAATGTTTTAAACTTTAATTATTTTTTATCCTATAAGTAATACATGTTTGTTTTAAAATTAGAATATAAAAATAAGAAAAAACAAATCACCAACTTAAAAAATATTTAAATAGGATCATTGCTATGTTATAATTTGTTTTTTCTTATTATTTAATTTTCATAAATATGCTTCTATAATATCATTTTACTTTTAAATAAGTTTATCCTTCGTTGTATAATGTGAATAGTCTTTGTAAACAATTATACACATTGAATCTGAAAGTCTTTAGGTCTCTTACCCCAATCTAACTCCTTAGGTATATACCTTTTGAAAAAATGTCTCGATATTTTGAGTAAACTTTTTATTTGGGGATAATTTTGGATTTTCATAACAGCTGCAAGGATAGTACAATAAAGAGAGTTCCCACATGCCCCTTACCCAGTTTCCTCCATTGTTCACACCTTACATTATTGTGGTGCATTGTCAAAACCAAGGAATTGACGTTGGTGCATTATTCTTAACTAAACTCCAGAGTGCATTTGGATTTCATCAGTTTTCTGTTGACGTCCTCTGTCGCAGGATCCAGCACAGGGCGCCACGCTGCATTTAGCTGTCAAGTCTTCCCAGCCTCCTCAGGTCTGCAGCAGTTTCTTAGTCATTTCTTGTTTTTCGTGACCTTGACAGTCCTGAGGAGTACTGGCCTGGGGAGGGGATACTTATTTTCAGCCATTTATTAATATTCTTTCATGATGCAAGTTAAAAGTACTAAACACAGCAAGATAGAGAATTTTAATATAAATGACTTATACTATGCTCGTGTTTTATTTAAAATTGTGATGACATTCTGTATCGACATATTACTTTTTAAAAAAAGGTTTCATAGTATTCCATCATGGAAACTAAGTCTTAATTACAGTTATGCACCGCAAAATGACGTTTTGGTTAATGACAGAGCATATACAACAGTGGTCCCATAAGATTAGTACCATATAGCCTAGGTGTGTGACAGGCTATACCATCTAGGTTTGTGTAAGTTCGCCCTGTGATGTCCTCAAAACAATGAAATCGCCTAACAATGCATTTCTCAGAACATATCCTCGTCATTAAGTGACGCGTGACCTTATGAACCAGCCCCAGATGACAGATGTCTCAACTTTCTATGTTGAGAGTGCCAATTATGCTGCAGTGGGCATCCTTGATCTAAATCTCTAGGCATCGATAATTTTCTAAGGATAACTATTAGAAGTTGTCAAAGACTTTTCTCTAAAAAATTATCTACATGGCTCACCAGCTCTCCAAAAAGTTCTTGTGTATTTACATCGCCAGCATTCATGTACACAACTGCATATTCCTGCCCAAGGCTTTCTCTAACCGGGAGTGTTGTTGCTTTTCATCCTTGACAATTTGATAGATGAAAAGTAGCTGGTTACATGTGGGGCTGAATTTTCTTCACATCTATTAGCCATATGTCTTTCTTCTTTTTAAAATATCCTGTTTATAGTCACTACTACATTAGGGTGGGTAGAGAAGAAGGGGACACAGCATCTTTTTCCTAATTCACCTATAAAATCTCTTTCTGTATTTAAGATAGTAACCCTTTAACCTGATATATTGAACTTATTTTCCTTAAGTTACTGTTTTCCTTATTTTGTCTATGGTATTTTTTATAAAGGGACATTTTAAGTTTTTTAATGCAAGCAACAGTCATGTTTCCCATTATAATTTCTGCTGTAAGTACTATAGTCATAAAGCCTTTTCTCGTAATATAGGTCTGTTGCTATTTACCTGTCTTTCCTCTGAAATTTTCATGTTTCTTTATTTCTCTAAATATTTAACCCATCTGTGGTTTATTTTGGTTTGAAATTGGGTTCTAACTTTGTTTTTCCACACAGTTAGCCAGCTGTTTCAACACTATTTAATGAACAACCCAATCTTTCCCCACTGATCTGAAGATCTATTTTAACACTCCATATTAAGGGACTGGAAGTGGACCATCTGTTAAGGATCCAGGAGAGGCTTCCAACCAGAGAAGTAGGAATCAACAATAGTCACAAACCCTTCCAATTCTATTTCCATGACCATATCCAGTTAAATTATCATTTTTTATTGAAAGACATAGTCCAAGCCAAATCCAAAGACATATTTCTACCCCTGCTCTGTCGAGATCTTCTATCTCTTCTGTTCTGTGCCGTCTTCCAGGGAGCAGAGGTACCTGAGCTGCATCAGGCAACAACTCTCTGCCAAATTGTACATATTCTCTTGAATGTGTTTTATTAAAAACTTCCCCAAGCTTCATGGGAAACTTCCTACTTTTGCCATTTCTGTACATTTCTGCATAGAGAAACTCTATTCCCCAAATTAAGAAATCCACCACAAGTTACTAAGTACGTAACAGTTTATAAGCTTAGCTGCAACTTCATTGTCTTACTTGAAGAATTAAAACTTACCTCTCTGATAATAATAATCTACAGACTAGGCATTGGACTAAAATTTTTAAATTTTACTCAGTTCTAGGATTGGGTACAATTATTGTCCCCCAATTTACAGATGAGAGATGGAGGAACAGAGAGGTTAAGTAACTTGCTGACTATTGCATAGCTCTAAGTGATGGAGTGAGAATTCCAACTCCATCACAGCCATCGCTTTCATCTGAACCTGAAGGTTGATACATCTGATGGTACCAATGTAGGGTTCCTTATATGGCCTCTGATTCCTGGACTGAAGGATTTTAGTACCTACCAGTGACAGCTTCCTGACCATTGTCGTTGGTTTCACTATTGAGGTGTCTTCTTTTTAGTTAGTGAAACGAAATCAATAAGGACTCCAAATCTTAAGTTGAGTGGGCTCAATAAATCGCATTGCTAAGCCCTTGCTCCAACTGAACAAAAATAATGTCAATAGAGTTCTCTTGGGTTCTCAGGGTTTATATCTGCTGTATTTCCCCTGTGGATTGTACCATCTACCATGAATGATGGCAGCTGACATGGAGCCAATGATTCCTCACATCTCTGTTCCTCTGGATCTCTCTGTGTTCCTTTCTGTCAGCTCACGGTGAGTTTAGTGTGATTCATTACCTGTTCAGTTGTTAATTTTCAGAATATATCAATTATAATAGGATATAGTCATCTTGTGTTCAGAGTGCTTAAGCAGAGTGCTTAAGTCCTTTCTGCACACTCCCTGAGCTTACAGATTAGGAAACCGAAGTTGGTCAACGTTAATTATGTGTCCCCGGGCACACAGCTGTTAGCAGCAGAGAGTGATGGAACCCTCAGATCTCCAGAACCCCAGGCTTTGCTCTTTGTCCAACAGCTTGCTACCTTCAGTTGTACAACCAATCCCGCTTTTTGATGATGTTTTTGCAGTCGTTGCACGGCTGACTCAGGTTTCATGTAACCAAACCCAGCTTGAAAGCGCTCTCCCCGTCGCATCCACAACGTGCCTGCGAGAGAGTTTATGGTAGAGATATGTGTACTCGACATCGACCTTCTAATCTTTTCTCAGTATTAAGACATACAATTTATAGTGTCACACCCCTGCAATGTAGGGATCAGAGCCTGAATAGTTTGAAAGTACATCCCCTAACTCCTTTTAATGGTCAGATGTCACAGATGCTTTCTACAGGGCCTGCAAAACACAATTCTTGCATATTTTGGTTGTCACTACATTCGATTGCTGTACTCTACAAAATATGCTTTTAATTTTCTACATAAAAATACAATGTACAAACTGCAGTTGGCTGACTCGGCATCCATTTCTAGGCCCTTCTCTCTTGCCATCATCTACTCTAGGGTCTGGAAATTTGTTTACTTATTCCTTGGCTCTCCTTGAGTTTAGGTTGGCCATGTGAGATGTAAGCAAGTCTGCTGAAGGGGGTTTCTGGGAAAGAGTCCTGATAAGAAGAGGGCATCGATGGACTCTTTTCCTCCTTCTATCTACCTGGAGTGTTGATGTGATTCCTCGAGGTGCAACAGCCATCTTGTAACAATGAAGCAACAAGCTTAAAAAAGAAAACCAAAATGCTACGGATGGCAGAATAAAAAGCTAAAAAGAGCTTGCCTCTCAGATGACAGCACTAAGCAGTGGAAATTGTCTCCAAGAAATAGAGATCCCGAACATCCACTTATTGTTTTATTTTAAATGTAAAAGCATGCTTTTAAAAAGACATTTTGAAAAGAGAAAAATATAAAGATGAAAAATAAAAATTAATCATAGTTCCAATACTTAAATTTCAAGTGCTGATATTTCAATGTGTTTTCTTAATATGCCATTTCTATAAACATTTTAACCTATTAAAATAGCATCAGTATCTAATCTGCTTTGTAATATGCTTTTTGTTTTTTACTTGGTGATGAATTATGAGCATTTTTTCCATGGCATTAAATATTCTTGTACAACATCGTTTATAATAAACATATGGTTTTCTTTTCTGTGGATATGCCAATATTTATTTAACCAATTGTTCATTGTTGGGATCTTTAGTCTTATACTACTTTTTACTATTGTTAATACGTACATTATTAGCTCTCTTGTCCATGAATCTTTATGTTAATCTTCTTTCTCTTGGGATAAATTCTCCAAAATGGAATGATTTGGTCAAAAGGAATCATGATCTTTGTGACTTTTGATACTTATTGGAAAATCTTCTGCCAAGAAGGTTGTGTTAATGTGGTTCCCACCACAATTGGTTTTATCAGTTAGTACCTAGCTCAGAGCACCCGCCTGAAGTTTTGTTACTTTCATTTTATTTAAAGGGCCCAAAAGGAGCCAAACTAAACCAAACCAAAACCCAAAGGAATTAATTTGTTTCATTTTCCTTTCTCCAATTACTTGAGAAGGCGAGCATTTTTCCATATTTGTTAGCTACTATGTTCTTTATGCAAATGATCTCTTTGAGCCTTTTTGTAATTGTTTCTTAACTATAGTACTCATATTTCTCTTAATGATTTATAAGAATTATTTGTATTTTAGACAGCCATCATTTGTGTGTAGAATGTTACAAATTTATTACTATCTGATTATATAATGTGCTTATGTTCTTCCCATATATAGCAGTACTTTAAAAATTAATTAAATCTACAATTAATCTATCTGGAATGTATTTTGAATTATTATATGTGCAGAGATATAATTCTGCTTTTTCCAGTTAGGTAGATAATTTCTCAATGCTTGCTAAAGAATTCTGTTTTTTAAAGTAGTTTTTATCTATTTGACTGCTCTGTTTATTCCTGCTATATTTAACACTTCCACATTTTACACTGTTTAATTATTATAGTTTGGACATCCACTTCCAAGAAGATGGAGTAAACATACATCTTCCTATTCCTCCTGCTAAGTACAACTAAAAATCCTGGATATTGTATACAAAAGAAACATAAGAAGACTCTCAAAGATGCAAGGAAGGTGGACTGGCTAGGGGTCTCAAGATCCAAGCAACAACATGCTGGTGAGTCCTCTGAGTTTTCTTTTTTCCTCATATATTCCATACTTGGAAGTGAAGAAATCAGTAACCATGAAACACCAACAGGTGCAGACAAAAAAGACCCCAACAAAAGCCTGTTCTCTCCAGCCAGGGACCAGGAAAGGGTATATCTTGCAAGATGGAAAACTTTTAGAACATAATGACTCACTCCAGCCAAACACCACAGAGAAAACCTGGGGCTACACACGCCATCCTCCAGCAAAGACCAAGTGGAGAACCCAGAATTTCATCATGGCCAGGTTCTAACAGGATGCCCTAATGCTCCTGCCAGGTGGGGTCAGAAGAAGCCCAGCAGAGAGTCAGGACTTCATCACCACTCAGTGGTAACAAGGTGACCCAACCCCCTCCCCATTAAGTGAGTGGAGGCCACATGGGAAGTACTAATGAGGGGTTCTACCCTCTTTTTGCTGTGTCAGGGGGGATCTAATAGGAGCCTCAACTCCCACCCCCACCCAACAGTAAAAGGAATCCGTCCCCTGGTCCCCAGATGTCAGTGTAGGCTGAGTGGAGAAGCTAGACCTTCCAAGCCCACTCATGTGGAAAAAATAAGGTGGCACCCCCTTCACTCACCAGAATGGTGCCGGAGAAGGATTTAAATAAGATACAGTATTATGACATGATACCAAATATCCTGGTCTCAATTAAAAAATCACTCATCATACCCAGAACACAGAAAGTTACAACAAGACAATAGGATACCTCAGCAAAGAAATATAAGATATAAAGGAAAACCAAATGGAACTTTTAGAACTAAAATATACAGTAACCAAAATGTAAAACTGAACAGATGAGCTCAACAGCAGAATTGAGAGGAGAGAAGACAGAATCAGAGAACTTGAAGATAGGACAATAGAAATATCCAGTCCAAACAAAGGACGGGAAAGTTGACTTAGGAAAAAAAAAAAAAGGACACAGCCTCAGGGACATGCAGGACTATAACAATAGATGTAAGTCCCAGGAGACGAGAAAGAGAATGGGAGTGCAAAAGTACTTGAAAACATAATGGCTAAAAACTTACCAAATTGGCAAAAAAAAAGAAAAAAAGGAATAAATGAGTAGATGCAAGAAATCCACTGCAAGACACATTATAGTCAAACTTCTAAAAACTAAAGACAGAAACATTTTTAAAAGCAGACTGGGAGAAATGACGCATTAGCCATAGGGGAAAAGCAATTTGAATGATGGTAGATTTCTCATCAGAAACCACAGAGGTCAGAAGGAAGTGGCACAATAATTCTCATATATTGAAAGAAAGAGGAAAAACAGTCAACCCAGAATTCTATATGCAGAGAAAATGTTCCTCAGGAATAAAGAGAAAATCAAGACATTATGAAATGAAAGAGAGCTAAGAGAATTTGTCACCAGCAGATCTACCCTAAAACAACGGCTTAATGAAGTTATCTGAACATAAAGGAAAGAATAAAAGAGAGACTGAAAATATCAGAAAGCATACGGAAGCAAAAATATAGGCAAGCACAATACATTTTTTTCCTCCTTTTAGGTTTTCCAAATTATGTTTTTTGACAGTTGAAGCAAAAAGCTGTGACACTGTCTAATATGGTTCTCAATGTATGTAGAGGAAATATTCAAGAAAATTATATTATAAATGGGGGAGAGTAAAGGGATGTAAGGAGAGAGAAGATTTCTGCACTTCATCAGAATTGGTCAAGGGCAACATGAACAGTAAACAGTATAAGTTATGTATATAAAATGTAATAACTAAAGAAACAACTATCAAAGCTGTATAAAGAGAGACATTAAAAACTATTGTAGGGGTCAGCTCGGTGGTGCAGTGGTTAAGTTCGCACGTTCCGCTTCTTGACGGCCCGGAGTTCACCAGTTCAGATCCCAGGTGCGGACATGGCACTGCTTGGCATGCCATGCTGTGGTAGGCATCCCACGTATAAAGAAGAGAAAAATGGGCATGGGTGTTAGCTCAGGGCCAGGCTTCCTCAGCAAAAAAGAGGAGGACCGGCAGTAGTTAGCTCAAGGTTAATCTTCCTCAAAAATAAAAAAAAATTGTAGACAAATCAAATGGAATTCTAAAAAAATGCTCAACTATCACAGGAGAGCAGGAAAAAGAAAACAGAAAAATGAAAAAAAAGAGATAAACAGACGACAAAATAAAAGTAAAATAGCATACTCAATCCTTAACATATCAATAATTAAAATTATGTTAAAAGCAAATGATCTAAATACACAATTAAGGACAGAACAGTTGAAAACAAAAAGAAAATAATGACCCAACTTGATGCTGTCTACAAGAAACTCACTTCAAACCTAATGATATGTGCAAGTTGAGAGTGAAAGGATGGGAAAGGGTATATCATTCAGCATTAATCCAGACAGGCAGGAGGAGCTACGATAATGTCAGATAAAGTAGACTTCAGAGCAGAAGAAATTACCAGGGACGGAGAGGAAAATCATGTGATGATTAAAGGGTCAGTCTGCCAGGAAGATCGAGCAATCCTAAATGTGTAGGCACCATATGCCAGAAATGGAAAATACGCAAAGGAAAAACTGAGAACTGAAATGACAACAAAACAGATCCATGAGTACAGTTGGAGACTTAACACCTTTCTTCCAAAAACTGATGGAACAAGTAGACAGAAAATCAACAATGATGTGAAAGAACTTAACTGCACCATCAACCAGCAGGATCTAGTTGAGATTTATAGAACACGCCACCTAAAACAGCAGAATGCACGTTCTTTCCCAGTGCCCACAGAACACACACCAAGATAGACTATCTCCTGGGCCATAATACAGATCACAAAAATTTAAAAGAATTGAAATTATTCAGAATCTATTCTCCAGCTACAATGGACTCAAATTAGAAATCAAGAATAGAAAGATACCAGAAAAATCTCCGATGCTTGAAGCATCACCAACACACTTCTAAATAATCCATGAGTCAAAGGAGAGCTCTCAAGGAAAGTTTAAAAAGTGACATTGAACTGAATGACAATGAACATACATTATAACAAAATTTGTGAGACACAGCCAAAGCAGTGCTGAGAGAGAAACTTACAGTACTAAAGGCACACATTAGAAAAGAGGAAGTCTCAAATCAATAATCTAAGCTTGGACTTTAAGAACCTAAAAAAGAAGAGGAAAATAAACCCAAAGCTAGCAGAAGGAAGAAAATAATAAAAAGCATAAATCAGTGAAATTGGAAACAAAAAAAATAGAGAATAAAAAAGCTGGTTCTTTGATAAGATGAATAAAATTGGCATACCTCAACAAGACTGGAGGAGACATACAAAGAGAAGACACAGGGCCAGCCCTGTGGCCTAGGGGCTAAGTTCAGTTCATTCCGCTTCAGCAACCCATGTTCGCAGGTTTGGATCCAGGGTGTGGACCTACACCACTCATCAGCCATGCTGTGGCAACAACTCACATACAAAATAGAGGTCGATTGGCACAGCTTAGCTCAGGATGACTCTTCCTCAGGCAAAAAGAGGAAGATTGGCAACTGATGTTAGCCCAGGGTGAATCTTCCTCAGCAAAAAGAAAAAAAAAAAGAGAAGACACAAATTACTAACACTGGGAATGAAACAGGAGATATCACTGCAGCCGCTGTAGACATGGAGAAGACAATAACAGAGCACTATGAGCAACTCTACACATGTGAATTTGACAACTTGGAGGAAAGGCACCAACTCCTTGAAAAATACAAACTACCACCACTCACCCAGTATTAAATGGATAATTCAAATAGCCTGTAACTATTGAGGAAATTGAATTTGTAATTATAAACCTCCTGAAAAATAAATCTCAGACAGATATTTCATTGGAGAAGTCGACCAAATATCTAAGGAAGAATTACCACTAATCGTACCCAATCTTTTCCAGAAAATAGAAAATGAGAAAACCCCTCCCAACTCATTTACAAAACCTGACAATAACAGTACAAAAAAGAAAACTACAGACAAACATCCCTCATGACTACAGATGTAAATATTCTTAACAAAATATTAGCAAATAGAATTCAGCAACATATAAAAAGAACTATATACCATGACCAAGTGGAGTTTGCTCCAGGGATGCAAGGCTGGTTCAATACTCAAAAATCAATCAGGGGCCGGCCCCATGGCCGAGTGGTTAAGTTCACGAGCTCTGCTTTGGTGGCCCAGGGTTTCGCTGGTTTGGATCCTGGGCGTGGACATGGCACCGCTCATCAAGCCATGCTGAGGCCGTGTCCCACATAGCACAACCAGAGGCACTCACAACTAGAATATACAACTATGTACTGGGGGGCTTTGGGGAGAATAGAAAAAAAAAGATTGGCAACAGTTGTTAGCTCACATGCCAATCTTTAAATTAAAAAAAATTAAAAGATCAATCAATGTAACCCACCATGTTGAAAGGCTAAAGAAGCAATATGACCATGTTGGTTGATACGGTAAAAACGCTTGACAAACTCCAAACCCATTCATGACAAAAACTCTCAGGAAACCAGAAATAGAGAGGAACTTCCTCAATTTGATAAAGAACACCCATAAAAAACCTACAGCTAACATCAAACTTTACGGTTTAAGACTATTTCCCCCCTAAGACTGGGAACGAGGGGAGGATGCCCACTCTAACCACTGCTACTGAACGTAGTAAGAAAATGGAAATTCTAGCTGATCAAATAAGTCAAGAAAATAAAATAAAAAGCAGTCAGTTGGAAAGGAAGATGTAAGGCTGTCCCTATTTGCTGATGTTATGATGATCCACATAGAAAATTCCAAGAAATTTACAAAAAAGCCTCTTAGAACGAATAAGTGAGTTCAGCAAGGTTAAATGATATAGGACCAACATACAAAAATCACTTTGTGTGTGTGTAACACACACACATGGTAACTGAAATTAAAAATAGAGTTTATAACTAAAAAAATACTTAGAGATAAATCTAGCAAAACATGTATAGGACTTGTATGCTGAAAAAAACAAAATGCTGATGAAATAAATTTTTAAAAGATCTAAATAAATGGAAGGATATTCTCTATTCATAGATTGGAAGACTCGACATAGTGATGAGGTCAACTTCCACCAAATTTATATAAAAGTTTTAACGTAATTCCTATCAGAATCCCAGCAAAATTGTTTATAGACATAGAAAAAATTATTCTAAACTTTATATGTAAAGGCAAAGAAACTAGAACACTAAAATAATTCTGAAGAGGAATAAGTGGAGAGGAATCACGTTATCCAATTTCAAGACTTACTATATAGTAAAATAATCAAGATTGCGTTTTCTTGGCAGAAGGATAGACATATAGATCCGTGGAACAGAATAGAGAATCCAGAAATACCCCCGCACAGATATCACTGATTTTAATAAAGAGGCAAGAACAATTCATTGGAGAAAGGGTAGTCTCACCAAATGGTGCTGGAGCAAGTGGCTATCCATAATCCAAAGAAAGGGAAAAGACTCCCCACCTAAACTACACAGCTTATACAAAAAACAGCTCAAAATGGATCACAGATCTACATGCAAAATATAAAACTAAAAAACTTCTGGAGGATAACATAGGAGAAAATATTTGGGAATAGGGCTTGGTGAAGAGTTGTTAGACATGACACCCAAAGCACAATTCATGAAAGGAAAAATTGATAAATTGGATTTAATCAAAATTGAAAACTTTTGCTCGGCAAAAGACCCATTTTGGAGGATAAAAAGACAAGCTACAGACTGGGAGAAAATATTTGCAAACCACGTATTCAGTGAAAAATTTGTAGCTAGAATATATAAATAACTCTCAAACTCAACAGTAAAAAGAAAAAACTGAAAACAACCCAATTAGAAAATGGACAAAGACATGAAAAAACATTTCACCAAAGTGGGTATACACTCAAATAAGTGTATATGCACATGAAAGTATTTTCAACGTCATCGCTAGCCACTAAAGAATTGCAAATTAAGACCAAGATGAGATATCACTACATACCTAATATAACCGCTAAAATAAAAAATAGTGACAATACCAAATGCAAAGAAACTAGATCTCTCATACATTGCTGGTGAGAATGTAAAATAGTACAGCCAGTCTGGAAAACAGTTTAGGGGTTTCCTAAAAATCTAAACACCCAACTACGGTACTACCCAGCAATTGCATCTTTGGCATTTATCCCAGAGAAATGAAAACCTGTGTTTACAAACACACATACACACACACAACAGCATGTACATGATTGTTCATAACTGCTTTATTTGTAATTACCAAAAACTGGAAATAACCAAATTTCCTTCACTAGGTGAATGGTAAAACAAACTCTGATAGATCCATACCGTGGAATACTACTCAACAATGAAAAGGAGTAAACTATTGTACAGTGCAACAGCTTGGGTGGATTTCAAGGGCGCTACGCTGAACGAAAAAAGCCAATCTCAAAAGGTCACAATGCATGATTCAATTTCCTCAACATTCTCAAAGTGACAAAATTATATATAGATGGAAAACACATTAGTGGTTGCCAGGAATTAGAGATGGGGGCAAGGAGGGGGAGGTGAGTGTGGTGGGAAAGAAGTGAACTCGAGGGAGATCTTTGTTATGATGAAGAAGTTCTGTGTCTGGATTGTTGTGGTGGTTACACAAATCCACACACATGATAGAAAGGGGTAGCACCACACACATCCTGTTGTACAATGTCAAATCCGTGGTTTGGGCTTTAGGGAAAATTGGGTGAAGGGGACCCAAGACCTTTCTGTGCTGTCTTTATAACTTCCTGTGAATTTATAATTATTGAAAAATAAAAAGTTAAAAAAATAAAATGAAGAAAATCATTGCAGCTTTATATTAATTTCTGGAGGTCAAGTACCCAATCATTAATGTTATTTTTTCAAATAATATTTTCAAGATTTTATTCCTTTGAAACGAACATTAGAATTACGTTGCCAAGTTCCAAAAATGGTAGCAGATTCCATTGGTATTGCATTACAATTACAGACTATTTGGAGGGAGAATGGAAAGCTCTGATTCTTGTAACCCCCAGAGGGAAAAGGTCTGGGTTCTTCACTGTGTGGAAGACCATCTGACAAATACCTGCATTATGCTGTTTCATAGTCAAGCAACAAACTTCCATTATGTTAAGCCACTAAAATTTTGGAGACTGTTTTTCTTGCATGTTTCAGTAGCTAGCCTGTACCAATTAATAGAGTTTATAATAAAATTTTAAACTTGCTAGTGAAATTCTGGCTCCTTTATTCGTCACCTTTTTGCATAATCAATGCTTTATTGAGTTTTATTGAGAAAAAAATCAGATGTTTATTAAAATTTTCTTTATGTTTCTTGTAGTTCATTTATGTTTCTGAATCTCTTCATAGGTCTCAAATTGGCCATTTTCTTTCCATCTTTGAATGAGAGAGTTTTATCTATATGCTGCATTTGCATAATTAAGGAGGATCCTTTTTGATTCCTCTTGTGTGTTAAACGGGTTCTTTTTGAATTCTGCAGTCCAGTGGCCTGAGGAGGTCTGGAGGGAACTGTAGGTCAAGATACTTGATTGCCTCGTCTCTTTTCTGCTGTGTGAGAAGTTGCCTTGTTATCTGCTCCACCTGGTCACTACGCCAGAGACCAGCCCAGGGCCCTTCCTGAGGCGCGAGCCCCCAGTGTCTGCGCGAGCCCTCCCTCCCTGTCGGTGCTCTGCTCGCTGGCCTGAGTGCCAGGGACTCCAGCTGCAGCTCTTTTCCCATCTCGCAGCAACGGGCACTTCCACCTGTGTCCTCCTGGATCTGCTTCATTTGCGCTGTTGACCACCGACTCCTGAAACACTTTCTTCCCTTGGTTTCTGGACTCTCACCCTCCTCCGACTGGCTTTCCATCTTCGTTACTATTTTTCTCCATGTCATTTGACAGCTTCCCTTCCTCTACCTGCCTAGTATATGTTGTCTTCCTCAAGAATCTATCTTAAGTGTTCCTTCTATTCGCACACCTTCTCTCATGGCATGACCAACTGTCACAGTTTGTCCAGGCCTGAGAAGGTGCCAAGGACATGGCACTTTCAGTGCCAAAATTGAGAAAAAACAGACAAAATAGGATGAGTTGCTTACCCTGCTCTGCAAATATGTTCCTTTGGCTTCAGGTACCATCTGGATGACAATGACATCTCCGTTTGGATGTTTGCTCCCACTCCAACATGTACCTTCTATGTTTGCCAAGCTGGGATGTGTCACCACATCCATCCATTTCCCCTGTCCATCACAGGGAATGATCCCCGACACTTCCGTCTCCCTCAACTCCCACATCCAATTAATTGATGAATTTTAGTAATTCTAATTTTAGAATGCCTTCTTAACAGCTCATCTGTCATCTGTTACTTAGAATGCTGTTGCATCTTCTTAATCGGTGTGGTTCGTTAGATGTTTATGATGATCTGGTTCTGCTTCGTGCAGACAAATGTGGGATTGCACTTCTTGGGGCTTCTCCAAGGACAAGCCCCTTGGAGTTAGGTACGTCCTCTGGCCGTTTATACGTCAGCAGAAACAACAGGGACCCTCTGCTCTGTGAAGAGCTGCTGAGTGATTTGCCCCGTTCCTTTGTCCCCGTGATGGCAAATAACCACCCTCCATGGTGGAAACTTTGTCAGCCCGCATCCCCGAGTGAGGACGATGTGGAGCAGAATCTCCGGGCAATCCACGAAAGATGTGTCGCTGTGTGAGAAAATATTTTTATTTTTTAAACCACTGAGATTTTAGAGTTGTTTATTACTGTTAGATAAAGCCTAGACTGACAAATACACTTGGTCTCCTTAACTTCATTTTTGGCTGCTCCAAACAATTTTCCACGCAATAACCAGAATGATCTCTTAAAACACATAAAACACATTGGTCGCCCCCCTTTCAATGATTTCCTATGGACTGAGGACATCACGAATCCTTACCCAGAGCCGCCATGGCTTGTCCTTCTCTCCAGCTGCTCCTCTCCTCTTGTACTTCTCGCTCTCTCACTCTCTCTCTCGCTCGCTCTTGCTCTCTGTGTCTCTGGTTTCTCTGTCTCAGACACTCTGAACTTCTTTCAGATCCTCCAATGCAACATGTGCTTTTACTTCAATACCTTCACAAGTGCGTTGACCAGCTCACCTCACAGCCCTGAGAGGCAATTAATTTTCTTTCAAGTTGTCTCCTGAAAGATACTCCCTCTAGGAAGATTTTCTGACCTCAGATTGAATCAGGGCTCATATGCTTCTGCAGCACTCCGCCATTTTTTCATGGTAAAACCCAATGTACTTAGGATTAATTTTTTCAACACGTCCCCTTGTACTGTACGCTTCCTGAGGCATCGCATACCCGGCTCTCTGCCTTGCCTCTGACACAGTACCTGGCACGTTAGAGCTCAAATAAGTATTTGTTAAGTGAATTGAATGAATTAATAACAAAAATTCTCTTTCCAGCGTCTGTTAACCCAAGTGTCTGTTACAGGATGATGCTCTTTTCCTAGGTTGTGTTATTTGGCATTTCTCTGTTTTGCATTCTGCTCACACAGGCTGCTGCCCCCTGGAGTGCTCTTCGTCCCCTCCCCCACCACACACACCACTGTTTTCCCATCTTCTCTGCTCACTGCCCTGCTCCTTACCTGACTAGCTCCTATTTATCCTTCAGGTCTCAGCTTAATATCACTTCCTTAGAGAATATTTCTCTCACTCTGCAGACCACATCGGACCTGTCTTTTACACTGTCATGACACCCATCCTTTTCACTGCCGTCCCTCTGAGTCATTTGCTTTGGGATTATCACTACCATCACCCTGTGACAACCGAGGCCACTTCTGCTTTTACTGTTTCCTGCTGACACTTAGGGACCTGGCACCATACAGTGAGCACTCCTGAAAGTCATGGTTTGCATGGGTTATCTGTTTACAGCCTCAAAATAATCCTAGGAGAAGAGGCGGAAACGCAGCTTAAAAGAGGACGGATAATTTATGCATGCTGGACAATTGATAAATCCTTGATTTGGAAATCATATTTGCATTTTAGTTCAGAGCCTGTATCTTTTTAACCACTGTATTTGATTTGGTTTATGTTTTTCGCCCAATCTGAGATTTTTTTTATTTTAATAAATGAGTTTATTTCATTCACATTGATATGTTATCTATGTTTGGCTTCATTTCTGTAATTTCATTTTGTATTATGTTTTCTGTTTTCATCTGTACATTTCTTTAAAAAATATTTATTGAGCATTTACTGTATACCAGGTACAATTTTAGATACAGCAGTGAACCAAGTAGAGTTCCAGTCCTCATGGAACTAACTTCTAATTAGGGGAAACAAATAACAGCAACAACAACAACAATAATAATAGCCCCCGGGGAATACGTGATGGGTGCTGCTAAGCGCTGTGGTGAAAACTGGAGTAGTGGGAATGAGGCGCGTGGCAATGGGGAGGAGTGATGCTGTTTATACAGGGAGCTCACTCAGGGGAAGCCTTGCTGGTAAGACGTCACTTTATTACAAATACTTCCTTTCTTCCCTCCTTTTGCAATATGTGTTTGCGTTGTGGTGTATGTTTTCCATATGACAGATATGAATGTTTATGCAATCACTTAACCCTACGAATGTCTGTTTCTTTGTCACCCGCAGCAGAGGCTATTGATTTTCTCTATGAACCATGAGGAAACCAAAGAATGACACTTTCTTAAGCTTCTATCCTGCTCACCTCTAGCCGGTTTTGTTAGTTACAGAGTTATACCATAAGCTGGTGGTTTAGTGATTAAATTTCGGCATGCTCACCGCCTCAGCCTGGGTTCATTTCTCAGTCAGGAAACCACACCACCTGTCTGTCAGTTGTCATACTGTGGCAGCTGCGTGTTGCTGTGATGCTGAAAGCTGTGTCACTGGGATTTCAAATACCAGCAGGGTCACCCGTGGTGGACAGGTTTCAAAGGAGTTTCCAGACTGAGACAGAATAGGAAGAAGGACCTGGCCACCCAATTCTGAAAAGCTGGCCATGAAAATGCTATGAATAGCAGCAGAGCATTGTCTGATAGAGCGCTGGAAGCTGAGAGGATGGCACCAAAAAGACCAGGCAGGGCTCTGCTCTGTTGTGCACAGGGGTGCTAAGAGCTGCAATCGACTCAATGGCACCAACAATAACAACAACTCTGAGATAGTTCCATGAGAATTATGGGAATGCTGATACACAAGAAATTCTGCCATGACGCATCTCCTCATACCCACATCTGTACCGAGAACCACTCTCCAGCCATCCTCTCCACGGTGTGATTGGCACAGGTTACAGTAACTCCTCCTCCTGGTATGTCCAAGATTTGCTGCTTCATAATAGTGATGATCCCATGCATTATTTACATTGTTTTTTATTGATTTCCTTTGTCATTTCTTATTTTGTAACATAAGGACTCAATTACTCAAACATCCAGTGGCTATGTTTTATTTATAACTGCATGGCTTGCATACCACCAATTGCAACTATAATTATGTTTTATTTTGATAATTCACCTTACAAGGAGTTTTTCAGGAAAAGAATACCCTCCAAGCAGCATATTTTATTATGCTTTCTACTTTTTTAACGTTAAGGACAATTTATATTTTTTTCTGTGGCAGTAATTTTCAGTTTTTGTTTAGGTTGATTTAAAGAACACTTTCCATCTTTTTATCGTGCCTCCTCTATTCTTCTCTTGGAAATCTCAATCAGTTGTCTTTCTTTCCAGAAGAGTTTGTATAGTCTACGTTTATTTTGTTCTTGCGTATTTGAACATGTCTGTCTTGGTATAAAACATTTGGTCTCATTTCTCACATCTGAGGAACTGTAGACATATGTTGCTTTAGAGAGTTTTGAAGCCAGATTGATCTTGTCACCCCTTCCAGGTAGCTTCGAAAGATTTGTTTTTTGTTTGTTTATTCATGTGTGGGGGAGGGCTGGAGAGAGGTATAGAGGTGGAGCCGGATGTTGTAGGATCCTATCTGCAATCATGGAGGCACAGCAAATTTAATAGATATGTTTTGGCTCATCATTCTGCACCAGCTTTTCTTGGAACACAGTGTGCCCTTTCACTCATAAGACAAATATCCTCCTTTGTTTTGTAAGATATTCCTCTCTTGTATATTTGAATATTTTCTATCTACTTCATTTGTTTAGTTTCCTTTAGGGGTTCACCAATCACGTGCATGTTTAGCCACTGTATCTCATTTTCGCTGTAGCTCTTTCACTCCTTTTCGCATATTTTGCTCATTTCTTTTTTTCTAAGCCTGTCCTTCACATCTCTCTTTCTCAGCAGTGTTTATTGTAATTTTTGCAATTCCAGGGTGCTTTAGCTTTTTGAGGTGACTTTTTTTCTCTTGCACGTTTTCCTGGAGCTCTTTCAGCTCACATTATTTCTTTCGGTTGCCTTATCATATCTTCTTTGATCCCCGTATCTCTTCTTTGAGCTCTGAGTTTCACAGACATCATTAAAAATTCTTCGAGTCTGTGGATAAATGTTTGTTTGTACTGTTCTTCTGCTTTGCAAAGTCATTCTTCTGATGCATATTCCCCATCTGGCTTTTGTTTGGCACGTTTCTTTCTTCCTTCTATCTAGTTATAGCCATGCCTATTTCTCAGACGGGCTCTTTTCTGATTATTACTTATCTTTGAATGAGGGCAGTTTTTTTCTGGGTCAATCGTTTGCTAAAACATTGGATGAGGCGTACAGGAGGATATTTTTCAGGGCATGGGGCACTTTCCCTCCACCTCTGGAGGGGGCCTCTGCTAAGGGCTCATTTTCCCCCTCCCACTAGGAATGGTTACATATTTCATGAGTGAGTGTGTGTGTGTGTATGTGAGATTACTGTGGGAGGAGATTTGGTGTGTATTTCATTTCAGCAGAGGGTGATTGCTACCTCTGTACTTCACCATACAGACCACTGGCTTTCTACAAAGATAACGTGTCTATGTAATGAATGTTTCAACCTCAGCTACCCCAGCCACTCTCTATCACGGAATGGGACTCGGGGATGTTCCCAGTGCCCGAACATTCCCCCACACTCAGACGCTCCAGCAAGGGGCTATTGGCTGGTCTTTTTAAGGTGATGGAAATACACTTGGATTTCTCTGCGCCACGCAGTGGAGGATGTTCACTCTTGATATCTGCCACTAATTCGATCCAACTTTACTGTGTAGCAGCTATATTTCACAGGTTGTGGTTTGTGGGTGCAGATGCTTCCCAGTTTCACTGAAGACAGTGACTTCTCTGTGGTTTTTCATTCTTCTTATTGCCTTCAATTGATTTTAGGAAGTAAAGTGGGACAGAAGTGCTTTTACTCTATCAGGATACTTTTTTTCCTCCAGTTTACTTTGATTTTTTTTCCAACTAGACGTAGAAATACAAAGACACTGCTTTTCATCTGCACATTTGTTTCTTCTCTTGCGTATTCTTTCAATCTACTAATTTTTGGATTTAACTCATGCCATCCTTTCATCCAAAACATATTTATTGAGCTCCAACTTTCCGCCAAAGCACTGACCAATATTCTATAATTCTTGTGCTCATAAAGTACACAGTCCAGAGGGAGGCAAACATCAAATGACCGATCAAAAATTCCTGTGCAAATTAACCTAAATTAGAAATTATAAGAAGTGATCTAGACATAGCACTCTCCAAGAGAAACTTCTGTGATGATGGAAATGCTCTATACCTGCATTGTTTACTATAGTTGCCACTACCTACATGTGGTTATTGAGCACTTTAAATGTGGCTAATGTGCTGAGAAACTGAATTTTAAATTTTATTTAAATTTAGTTTATTTAAACTTAAATACCCACATGCAGCTAGTGGCTACTTGTTGGACAGCGCAAATCTAGAGGGAAAGAACACAGTGCTGAGATAGAACAAGAGGGAGGCAGTTTAGTCAGGGGTGGTTACAAGAAGGACATTACATTTAATTTGTTATGCAAAAGATAAGAAAAGTGTATCCAGGCAAAAAATGGGGAGGAAAAACATCTAAACTGAGGGAAGAAGGAAGGTATAGACCTTGAAGGAGAAAAATGCCTGACGTGTTCAAGGAACTGGAAGAAGGCCAGTGCGGGGACAAATTGATGGAGGGAAAAAGAAACAAAAGAGGAAGTTTATTACCCAATGATAGGACTCGTCCTTCACCGACATTAACTTTCTGCTGGGTTATCAGGGTTTGGGGTGCCTGAAATCAGACTGAATTCATACTGCCAAAAAGTAATTTAACTGTCACTTATGGTCTACACATATGTAAAACTGATTACCTTTAAAATGACGGTATTTCTCCCACATTACATGCAGTACGCTTCCAGTAAACAAACAAACAAAAACTTATGTTATATCAGAAAGTAAAAACTTTATTAAGAGAGCGAGAGAGAGAGGGAGAGGCTGATGAACTGTGAGTGACCTTCAGAAGGAAACAGAGATTTGGATTCAGGTCTTCCTTTTTCTATTTTTACATTCTGTCCAATGATATTGGGTCCTTACTTTGTCAAATCTAAATAAAACAAAAATTTTTTAAAAAAGCAATCTGTGCTCCATCTATTCATCCACAGAAGCTGTTTAGGGCAGTGGAACGACTTTGTATGATACTATCGTGGTGGACACATGTCAGTATACATTTGTCCAAATCCATTAAACACACAACATCAAGAGTGAACCCTAAGGTAAACTATGGTCTTTGGGAGATAATGATGTGTCGATGTAGATTAATCCATTGTAAGAAATGCGCTCTGGTGGGGATATTGGCAATGGGGGAGGCTGTGCACGTGTAGGGGCAGAGAGTATGGGAAATCTCTGTATCGTCTGCTCAGTTTTGTAGTGAACCCAAAACTGCTCTAAAAAAATAAAGTCTCTAAAGAAATAAAAACAAAACGAATTAAAAACTTTACGGATGATGGATGTTTTCATTATCTCCATTGTGATGATGGTTTTACATTGTATACACATGTCAAAACTTATCCAATTATACACTTGAAATATGGACAGTTTATTATATTTCAATTATACCTCAAAGCTGTTTTTTTAAAAAAGCAATCTGTCATCGAAACACATGTACACATATGTTCATTTTTGAGGTTTTCATAAACTGATCTTTGGATGTAAGCTATCTTTGAAATGCTGCAATGCACGCCCCTAAGAACAGGCAAGTCTGTCCCGCACAGCACCCTGTGAACCTGAGTGATTCTGAATCACACACAAGCTGGAATCTCTGCGTGTCCTTTTTTTTCCTCAGGAGCAAAAGTTAATGTTATTTATAAACTTACCTCCCTCTACTTACATATCTACAGACGTAAGTTTTTCTTATTAAAAAAATATGTCAGATTCTTTTTGAAGAGCTGTGGTTTCTGTAGCATTTTTCCACCAGGAGAAACAAGAATGCCTCTGACCCATAAATTTGGGTATGAAACACACAAAAGAAAACAGAGGCAAGGGAAGAGAAGATGGAGCATTCCTCTACAGATTCTGATATGACCTAGAGCCGTCATTTTTGAAATCTATGGGATTAAACCTTCTGGAGGCTCTGAAATTCCCGACTTGTCCCTGTGTTGTGGGCATCCATAGTCTTATCCAGACTTAAGAGACCCTGTCTCTCCAGCTGCTGGTCAGCAGGGAGAGACAGTGACACAGGCTAGTGAAGGTGCTGAGACTCTTGTCCTCTTGAAAACATCTAGAGGCTTCCAGGATTGGGGCTATGTCCTAATGAGATGAGGACAAAGCAGGACGACAGCCATCAGCCTGTCCAGCTTACAGTCGTGTGGCAGAGAAAATCAGACCGGGTTACTGACGCAGGGTCCCGAGAGGCCAGGCAGAAGGTGCCGCGTGGATGTGAGAGACTTGGGAGCACAGGGCCTTGGTTCAATGGTGGAGCATCTGCCTGCTGACTCACTTCCTCTTGGCTGGGTAGGCCTGGGCTTCAACCCTCCTTGCTCTTTCCCTTCACTCTTTCTCCATGTCTCTCTTTGGTTCTTAAGCCAAACCTGGCACGTAGTCTTGGCCACTCACGAGTCTCTTTGTAGGCATGCAGTTTGCCTTATGCGTTCTCTGGAGAAACCAATTCCCATTGCAGCAAGTGCATGAGGGGTTCTTCAGAGAGCAGTGGGATGATGAGGAGACTGCATCTTGGATTCCTAGAGCCTGGGAAATTTCATTATCAGAATAGTCCCAAATATGGTCCATCCATTCTAAGGTGCCTAAGCAGCCATGATTAACAAGGAAGAGGGCTCGAATATCATGATGGAAAAAGAGCTCTTGGATTCCTCTAACTTTGGCTCCAAGGTACACCTAGATTTAGCGCATCTAATTTAATTGGGACCCATGGCGGATCCAAACTTCAAACAGGGATACAGACAGTTCTAAGTTCTGAAGGAGGAAAGAAGGAAAGAGATCATTACAGTGCTCAGAAAAAAGGAGAGAGAGAAGGCAAAGGGGCGAGGGAGGGAGAGAGACAGAGAGACACAAGGTAAGAAGTGGAACGGCGTCCGTCAGGGCATGAGAAGGGAAAGGAGAGTGGGAGGAGAGGTGGGGATGGAAGGGGCAGTGGAACGAGAAGCAGGAGAGAAAGAAAGCAAGGACCACTGAGTGGACTTGAAAAGATTCTTGCTCTCTGGAGTAAACTGCTCCTGTTTGCAGATGTTGTGGCGAAGAAGTTGTCAGTTTTTATCTTAGCTCTTGGAATAGCCGTCACCTCTGGAACCATTTCGAACAAGTCTTTTCTGTTTTGAGAAACAGCAAGTATGCTTTTGTTTTCCAACCTTGGAATATAAATTTTGAAGTGCAGATTTATTTTCTCAAGGAACTTCGAAGGTTTGTACATCTAAGAAAGAACAGAGAGTTTTTTCGAGATCTCGGTGCTGGCAGTTATTGTACAAACTATGGTTGACAAATCCCCTTGACACTCAAAAGCTGTCAGGGTGCTTCATATTCATTCTTTGAGAGAGGAGGTCTGACTCTTTCTACAATGTCTGTAGGCTCCTTTGTAATTCAGCATTTTATGTTAGATGTTCAAGCCCTTTAGATACAAATTAAGTCTAAAATTTGGGAAAGAATTAGGTTTTAATTGCATTAAAACAGTGGAGGTGGAAGGCACAGCAAGAAGACTTTTGGGAATAAACCTGTTGACTACCTCAGCCCTTAACCCTCAGAAGCCCCCTCTGAGTGGTGCAGGGTCTGCAAGGAACCCCGAACCACCACCCACCTGTCGCATGGGGGCTGCTGGGAGTACAAATTCTCACAGTGATCAGCATTTTCTAAGCATGCGCAGAATTATCACTCAGAAAGAAAAGAACTGTAGCATTTGAGAGGCGTTTTTTTCCTCTCTAAGTTAGAAATGAAGATGCTGAGGTGGGAAAACATTGACGAGGGAAGACATGTTTTGGTTTTTTTTCCCTCAGGCTGCAGGGCATCTCAGTATATGAAACCAAAATAAAAATGGTAGAGAACACTTTCTGCTATTTCTATGCAATTTTTGGAAGTGCCCTGACAACAGTGACATTTGTCAAATGTGAGGATAGCTTTTTGGTTTTAGGAACCAATGCTCAGTTTTAATTAAATCTGTCCTTTCTGGATAAGCGATGACATAATTTCCATAAATAACATCACATTTCTTTTCAAATGCAATTGTTGTTTTTGTTCAAAGGGAGTTTGCCCATTTTTAAAAATAAAACAAATGAGTGCTTGGCATCTGTAGCCCAGTCTCCGTAACTGATAACACTAATGCAGTTCAGATAATAGTTATCGTTTACAGTTTCAATATGTACTGTTTAAACATAACTATATTTATAAGGTTGGAAAGAAACATGGAAACAAAGAAATAATCTGCAGGAGCTTGAAATCAAGTTGAGAAGACAAGATAAAATAGTAATTAATTAATTGGTTAATTAATCAGTTCCTTCATTTATTCAACAAATGTTTGTTGCCAGACATTGTGTTAAGTAATGTGGGTAGTATGATGGGTAAAAATAGACTTGATCTTTGACCTCATAAAGACTTCAGTCTCGTGTTGGAGACAGACAGGCATCAAATAACCATGGAGACAGGTATAAAATTAAACTGTGAGAAGTGCCTTGACATGTGTTATGAGAGTGTACATTTGTAATTACTGCCTCATATTTGTATGATGGTTTGTAAGGTGTTAGAGCAGTTTCAGATGTGTAATGATTAAGAAATGGTGAGTTAATTTCTTCAATAAACGAACATTTATTATTTAAAAAAATATATATGAGATTAGAAGTCTGAGAGGTCATTGGAAAAGCCTGAGTCCTCATTTGGAACAAAGGTTTGGAAGTGAGAGGGATCAGCATGGAGCCAAGGATCAGGTCGCAGAACTAGGGGACTAAAGCAATGAAGCATCATGCAGGTGAGGAGAAAGAACTCGTACTTGATGGGGCCAAATTATAAAGCCTTGAATGCCAGGCTCAAATCTTTGTACATAAAGTCTAAAGTTTAGGGTTCCTCAAAGTCATTGATCTCACATCATCTAGATAATTTTTTTTAAAATACAAATGTCCAAGTTTCAGATTAACACAGTCATTCTCAACCTGGGGCAATTTTGCACCAGAAGACACTGGCAATTGGTTTAAAACATACTGCATTAATAGAAAATTTGAAGTATAATAAGGCCAACAGACCAGGAAACAACTGCCATAGAAAAGATAGTTTATTATTCATAACTCCCAAGGGGAGAGCGTAGGCCATGCAGGGAGGGCAACATGGGGAAGCACCAGGGTCAGTCAGGAGCCAGAAGGAGAAGGGGGAGCTGTGAACATGAGCTTTTCTTGTCATTTATGCAGGAAGGAACAGGGAGGCAGGGCAAGCAGGTTTAGGATTGGCCAGTTTGAATAATCTCAGCAGACTCTGGGGCATAGAGGTTGTTCCTCATTGTCTGGTACCTGACCCTGGAGTGATGGGGCAGGCAGATGGTGGCCTGGAGTGTGACAGCCCTGGAAAGGAGGTGGTTGGAGTGTGGGTTCTGGATTGGTTGGTCTGTAATTGAAATGCATGCTTGGGGCTGCGCTGTTTACTATCTCTAGCAATTGGCTAGCCCTGGGAGGGGAAAGACCTGGGAAAGACTCCAGATGTCAAAGCATCAAAACTACAGAAAACAAAACATATGGTTAATAAAGCAACGTCGGGAGACATTTTTGGTAGTTACAATTGGGGAGGGGGTGGGTGCTACTGACATCTAGTGACTAGAGGCCAGCGATGCTGCTAAACATTCTACAGCGCACAGAACAGCCCCCACAACAAAGAATTATGCAGCCCCAAGTGTCGACAGTTTCCAGGTCAAGAAACCTTGTAAACTTACAAGTCCCCAAGGACAACCCTGGAAACTCTTTATATAATTTTGAAACTCCCAAGGGGATTCAGAAGGTTAACGTAATTTCAGAACCATTGGGATAGGCCGCAGGGAGCCACGGAAGAGTTTTGAGCAAGAAAGCAGCTTAGGGTAAAAGTTGTAGAAAAAAGAATCAGATATACGTATTCAGTAAGTATATAAGAACACGAATGGGAAGGACTGAGAGAAACTTCAGTTGATGTTTGCAGCGCAACCTCTGAGGTTGGAGGAAGGAGATCATATGGGATCAGTAGGGGGACAAATGTAACTTCAACTGTATCTTTAAAATTTTACCTCTTAATTAAAAAGATCTAAGGCATATTTGAACAATTGTAACGTTTAATAAAATTGGGTATTGGGTACATGGATAATTATTATATTTTCAGTACCGTCTGAATCTTCAAAAATTCCTATAGTAAACACTTGAAAAAGTCATGTACATGGGGCGTCTTGAATTGATGTAATAGGCGAGATAAAGAAGTTGAAGGACCGGTCCACAGAACAGGTGGGAGGAAAACATATTTCCTCAGGAAGAAACTCATTCCATCTTTAGACAGTCCTAACTTGAAAAAAGATCCTGTCGATTTTCTATATTTCAATATTTAGAGAGGCTATAATTGCGCCCAACCTGATGTCCACTTCCCAGGTCATCTGCTATCCGTGTTCATCCTTGTGGCACTTCTTGCATAGCTGGCAGTTCCTGAGGCAGAAACTACATCTTGTTTTCATCGTACCTGTATTGCTTAGCACAGTACTTGGCACAGAAAAGTGACACAACATGTGTTAACTGAATATCTGATGACTCAGTAGGGTTTTTATTTTTTCCTTCTAATGTCGTAGAGTTGCAGCCTGGGAACTTGGCTATTTTACCTGAGAAATGGAATGTTCTGTTGATTTTCTCCCCTGAAAATGTTATGTCCCATCAGAGCTCAGCATTTCTCTGTATTTTCAGTATGAGAGATTCCTGTGTGAGTTGTCTGTGACATTTCATGCAAGAAATGTTTATTCTGAGGGAATTAACCATCCACCCTTTAATCATATACTATTGAGAAACACCTCTTATAGCACTATCATTCTTCTCATATGACATAATAAATGAAAAGGGCTTTGCCAGTGTTTATAGGAATCCAAGGTGGTAGTTGCAATTTTCTTTCTTTACGCGCATCAAAGCACATATTGTGGTGAAATTGCACATAGTGTTTGAGTGATGATTTGACTCAGTCTGTCTGCTAGAGTGTAAGCCCCTCGAGGTCAAACCAAGTGTACTTTTGCTCACTATGGCAGCCACAAGACTTGTCGCAGTGACTGACCCACACATGAGAATGTAGAGTGAACGAACAAGGAAAGAGCAAAGATGGGCAAGTAAAAAGAGAAATATGAACCAAGGCATCAAGAATAATGCCTAAAACAAACGATGAGACCATAAGAGCAAATAGGCAAGAGTCCTTAATGACAATTCTTTAATTGTAATTTTGTTTTAAAATTCAATTCATGCTGTTTAATACTATTATTATTTGCTACCTGAGTGTATTCTGGTGCCAAATACTACACTAATCATTTTAACTGTTTTATGTCATTTAATACTTAAAAATACAAGCATGTAGGTATTATTAGTAGGTATTATTAGTCTGTAAGAGGTAAGTATTATTAGTCTGTTTCTTTAAAGATAACACATCTTGATTGAAATTACTCAGAGAAGCAAAAAGTAAAATTGATCCTTAAAGAGTGCACATACCTATGCTGAAGTAAAATGAAAGACACACACAACACTTTACACAGAAAAAAACCAATTGTATTCTGTCCTATTATATTTCAAAAGACACACTCCTCCATGAAAACATAATTCACACACACGCTGAAAACACTGTATCAAAGTACATAAAGGACACCAATTAAAATATAAGGGGAAATGAACAGAAACACAATAATATACTTTAATATGCCATTCTTGGTCTTTACTAGAAGCAAGAAGTCATAAATAATTATGACTATAATAAATTTAAGTACAAAAGCTAGGAATATAATAGACATATACCAAATTTGAGCTCTAAAAGTGGAATCCGAAAAATGGACTTCATTTTAAAATGCCCATGACACATTAATACAAACTGATCACGTATTTACTTACAAAATCAATCTTAGAATGTCTATTCCTCAAAGCAGAAATTTTATAACAGCATAATTTAAACACACTATGGTTAAAAAAAACCCCAACTGTATAAATTACTAGCGCCAGTTTATATAAAACAAACCCAATCTCATAAAATTAAGAAAAAATACTATAGAAATTGCTTTTTTACCTATGAGGTGAAAAACTATAATTCTGAATTACTTTGAAAATATTGACCAGAAAGCTGTCTATGAAAACCTATGGGTAGTTGCCACAGTTACATTCGGGGGGAATTGCACAGTCTTAAATATTTTCATTGTTATCAAGAAAGGATGCATATAAAATAATTACGTATTCAACTAAGATGTGTGAAAAGAATAACAAAATAAGCTTTAGGAAAGCAGAAAGGAGAAAATAATGAAGAAAGAGGCAGAAATTCATTAGGAAAGAGGAAAAAATTCAAATTTATTTTAAAAGTCTGATATATAGACCTTATTAGTATCATAACTGAACCAATAATATACACAAACTCTACATGTCTAACTAAAAATGAAAGAGAGAAAACACAAATGTAAAAAATTAATTATAAAAGAATGATGCTGTAGATAAGAGAGATGTTAAAAGAATTATAAGAATACCATATACTGCTGTTCGCTAATAAATTTGAAAATCTCAATGAAATGGATGATTTTCTAGGAAAATATAAATGACCAAAACTGACTCAGGATGAAGCAGACAACCTGAAGAGAACAAATAACTAGGGAAGCAATTGAAAGTGTTGTCAAAGGCTGCCCTCCAAAAAAGGCTCTGACTCAGATGTTTTCATGAACAAATTTTTCCTACTTTGAAGAACAGATAATTCTCCTACTCTGTAAACTGTTTGAAAGGATGAGAAGAAGATGCAAAGCTTCCTAATTAGTTTTACAAAGCTGTCAGAACCCTGGTTCTAACTTGACAACCACAGCGCAGAGAAGAAAAATACAGCCTCTTTTCCCATTGTACAGTCAGAAAAAATATTGGGAATCTGAATTTGATATTGCGTCAAAAAGTCATGTTCTGTGGCCAAGTTGCATTTTTTTCTAAAGAGTCAAAGGATGTGTTAACATTAGGAAAGCTACAATTAAAATATATTATATACACAGGCCAGAGGAAAAAATCATATAAGCAACACAATAAAAATGTATAAGATAAAGTGAAACATCAATTGGAAAAAAAAGGGAATTCTTGACATAAGAAGAAAGGATGTATTTTAACCCAGTGAAGACTCCATGCAATGGAGAAACACCAGAGGAGTTGTCGTTGGAATCAGGTACGCATCTGCCATCACCACAGTTGCACAATGTTTTTTGGAAGTTTTATCCAAAGCAATAAAACAACTGAAAAAAGAGAGGGCATAGAAATTAGACAAAGTTGTCATTTCCAGGTGAGGAATGATTTTTCTCCTTGGAAAATCAAAAGAATCTGCTAAAAATCTATTCAAACTAATAAGTTACACAGAGAGTTGGCTAAAACAAAATAAATGAGCACCAACCACCATGACAACAAAAGCCTCAACTCTTTCAGACATTACAAAAAACCAAATAGCTTCCTTTTTTTTTTTTAATAAAGAGGTTTATTCAAAAGGAATAAAAAAATACAAAATAGCTAGGAATAAACCAAAAAAGAAATATTCAGTGTCGATGTAAAAAAAAAACAAACTACAAAACTTGGTCAAGATGTATTAAAGAAAGGAACAAAAATGAAATAAATCTTACTCCCAAAAGGAAAGACATGATTTTATAAATGTAATTGTTCCCCAAATAATAGGAAAGGTTATTTCCAATAAATTTCACAATGATATTATTTTGTAATGCAAAAAAGTGATTCTGAAAATTTTCAAAAACACAAAAGAATGAGGATAGACAATTTTATTCAAAAGAGGAGCAATGCAGAGATATTGTTCAAATGTTTATAAAGTTACAATAATCAAACCAATGTGGTAATATTATTAGATAAAGAGAACAAGGGAAGAGAATAGAAAGCAACCAAAATATATAGGATAGAAGTAACCTTTCAAGTAATTGGAGAAACGATATATTAATTAGTAAATAATACTGGGAAAATTGGCTATTAGTTTTAAAAATCAGTTATATCACTAATAGCAAAATAACACTAATAAAATAAATTCCAAATGGATCATATATTTGAGTGAAAAAATAAAAGTCATAACAGAGCTAGAAGAAAATATGTGTATTAAAGGCAGAAGCAATTCTTAAGTAAAAGTATTTAAAGTAAGAAACAATAAAAAATTAGTTTGGGTATATAAAAATTAAACACATCAATATCACTATAAAATTAAATGGCAACACCACATTGGGGATAACAGAATATTTATGACAGATGAAGGGTTATCATTCTCAACATATATGTACATACACACACATATATATGTATTTGTACACACACACATACACACATCTATATCAAAGAGTAAAAAACAATCACCCTAACATAAAAATTGCAGTTCACTAAAAAGAAAGAAGTATGTTTTTAATGAATATGAAAAAATTCAACCTACATAGTTATCAACAATATAAATGAAACAATCTATAAATTATCAAAATACCAAAGATAAAGAGGTAATATTTCTCTGTACGGCCCAGTGTGTGAGATGAGCATTCAAATCTATCAGTGGAAAATCATGAAACAGCAGAGAGGAGCCATTAGAGGCGAACTGGTGACCACCTGGGTCGTGACAAAACCCTCCTCTTTCACTTTCTCCGTGTGAAACTGTGCCTCGTTACTTAGTTTTTCTGTGCTGCAGCTTCCTCCTCTTTAAAATGAGGAAAACAACGGCAGTGCCCTGCAGTGCCTCGAGGATAAGACGATTGAGCACACCACGAGCACTTAGAAGACAGGGCAGCGCGTGGAGCTAGTGCTCAGCAAGTGTTAATGCTGTCTAAAATATCTGTTCCCATGCATCATCTTTGATCTACTAGTTCTGCTCTGAGAAAATAATCAGAGATGTGGATATAGGTTTGTGCAATTGAATGATTATAACAGCTTTCTTTATAGTGCCAAGGAATTAAAAACAACTGAAATTTCAAACATCTAGGGACTGGTATAATAGATTATGGCACATCCAAAAGTTGGTACTAGGCAGACATTAGAATCATGTACTCAAAGAATATGTAAGGACATGAGGTAATGCGCACAATACAATAAGTCAAAAGAGCTGGATAGAAAATTATGTATGTGGTATAATATGGGCTTTATTTTCTAAATATATATACATACATATTTAACATATATACGTATAGTTTTTTTAATCAGAAATACTATGAGTATAGAATAAATATTACTTGTGGTTATCTCTGGGTTGTGGGGTTATGAATGAATTCAATCTTCTTAATATTTTTCTGTATCTTTTTCAATTTTCAAATGCACACAAATTATTTCATTATCTGGGGAAAATGTCACATCAGTAATACTGTCACTTAATCTCTAATTCTCTATCATGAACTTCCCCTCGCACCTCTGCCCCGACAACTGGCGGACTCAAATTTGCTGCTCTTACTGACTCCTTTTCAGCCCGCAGGCCCCGCTGACCGCTTCTGCTGTGGGCAGAGAACAGCCGGGAGCGGCTCCTTCAGGCGGTGGTGGCTGCAGGTTCTTCACATCTTCTTTCTAGCCCCCTTCCCCATCAGCTGCTCTACTAAAAAATGCCACCTAAATGTCATTTAATCATTACACCTGGTTCAACATACTGTTCACTGACCACATGCCCATCTGCCGGGCGTTGGAACTGTGGAGTCCCTGCCTCCGGTAGGGCGACAAGCAGGAGAGACCGCCCTCAGACCTGCACAAAGTTCCATCCCTGTTTAGACAGACCGCCTGTGTTACCACCCTTGGAACGTCAACTTCTGCTGCAGTGGGGTTGCCAAATGTAGCAAGAAAAAATACTGCATGGGACAAACGTTGCATGGGGCACATTTAACACATTATTCAAATTTATTTGAAATTCAAGTTCAACTGGGAGTCTTGTATTTTATCTGGCAACCCTGGACAGGAATTATCATCCCCCTCTACTCCCCATCCTCATTTCATGGATGAGGAAACTGAGGCTCAGTGAGGTTTGGGACTTGCTCTATGCTTATGCCTAATCAGTGGAGGCGGAGTTAGAACCTCGCCTCTGGCTTTTAGTCTAGTTGCACTCAAAACCTGCCTCATTCGGTGTCTCATTTGCTTTTGCATCATGTGTGTCTGATTATTTTCATGAGCTTGGTACAGCTGAATTTTTGTTTTGCTTCTGGAGTGAGGGCAGCTGTGGTTAATGGTCCTTGGTGAATGAGACAAGCAACCACACAGGTCCCTCAGATGGTTCCGAAGTCTGGGTGCAGGTAAGAGGGAGCTCTGTGCTGACTTGAGCCCCTGGAGATGGGCAGCGTGCCTTCCTGCTTCTGCTGGAAGAGCTCTTCACCCAGGTGGCTGTGCTGCGACCCCCAGGCAGAGCTGTAGGTCTTTCAGTCCAAGCCCAGCTGCTGAGGTGCGAGCCTGACGAGATGCCCAGGGCTGTCATGGGCAGCACCCCCACCCCAACCCCACCTGCTCCAGAACCCGGCATAGTCCCTAGCTCAGCCTCGGCGCTCGAGGCATGCATGTTGAATGCATGCTTCAGTTGACCCGGGGGCCTGGTTCCTCCAGCGGGCCTTACCTTCCAGCATTCCTGGTTGGCTCATGGCAGAGAGGAGGCTCCCATCCCAGTGCTCAAGGAGGAACCCCCTCAGGATGGAGGGGCCCAAAGTGGCATTTGGGGGCTCCACCTTCCATGGGGGCCCCATTTGAGTTCCAGACTCAACTACGAAGAATTAGTTTCAAGCATGTGTTGAGCACACGCTACTTGATAGACACCGTACGAGGCTCCAGGGATACGAAAGTGAGTAAGACACAGCTCCGTCACCTCACTCAGCCCATGGCGGGCAGAACATCATCATGAACCATTGGATTTGACTGGTCCCAGGGTGAGCAGCTTGCATTTTGGCAGCAATAGTCCCTCGCTTTGGGATACCAAGGAAGCATGAGGTTCCTTAGTACCAGATGAGCTTGATATCCAGAGCGCTCTAGAGATTCTGGAGGAAAACCTGCACCTCTTAAATTGTTTGACTTTGTGCCTAGAAAATTCGACACATAGGGCACCGAGGTGGCAGGAGCAATTTCATCACTCCTTGTATATTTATCATCACCCATCTTGTGTATTGAAATCTGCCAGAGAGGAACCCACTCTCCTGTACTTCTCTATAATCTCTGTTTAGCTGAGCGAATGGGCTCAGGCGTTTGGGCGGGTGGACACGGGTGTGTCTGATCCAGGTGGAAAACAGAAGGTATGGGTTACATCTTTTCAAGTCTTCTGTCAGTGACAGCCTTGGCACCCCTTTGCCGGCTGCCTGCCTGGCGCACCAGGCTTCTCAGCTGACAAAGTAGCATTTTAGGGTCACCAGGACGGGACTGAGTGTGGAGGTCATGGCCTGGGGCCAGCCTGGTGTGCGGTTCAGGGCCCACTCACCCTGGAGGTCCTCTGGGGGCTTCAGCCACCTGCTTTTCCGTCTTCCCTCCCCTGCTGGCTCCTTCTTGCAGTGGAGGGAGTGGTTAAACGTCTGCCACACTTCAGCAGACATGGAGGGTCTCCAGGCCCTGCCGTGCCTCCGCGGCTGTTATCGCCTAGAATTCAAGTCGTATCAAGAGGACCGTGCCTTGAGAGTTGTGAGTTGTTTCCAGTACATGGCACGGGTGCAGGTCCAGAACACCTCTGTTGCTAGGGTACAAAGCAAGTGGGAAGAAGCGAACGTCTGTGGTCAGCAAGGCCCCTCTGTGTGTGTGTGTGTCTGTCTGAGGTCAGAGTTGATGAGCAGCAACATGAAGGGGGTGTCTAGGCCGGGGAGGGGGAGGGTCGGGTCTCGCTGAAGTTTCATAAGATGAGCTTTGAGAGATTCAGAAAACAGCTGAATAATACCCCTGAACCTGTGGAGAGCTTTGTGTTCATTAAAAAGAGTTGACTCCGCTCCTATCACAACAAACAGCTGCTCCGCGCTGGGGCCCTTTGGTGTTGCTGTTAAGTGCCAGGATCCTGTGACTTTTTGAGAAAAGAATTATTTTAGGATCAGTCCAAGGAGGTGTGGCTGTCCTCGGCTGCAAAGATAAGTTTAAAACCTCGGAGTCCTCGCAGGAGTTATTGTTTGCTTTTTGCAGTTCTTAAAGCTGTTGCATTTAATAAGTATATGGTCAGGTATAAGCTGTACGTACCTGAGCACGAAGTTCACTGAGCTCTCTTGTATTAAACAAACAGTAACACCCTTTCATTTCTGTGGCTCAGTAAAAACACAGGTTCACTTCTTTGAGGTTAATGCGATTAAGTTAACCCTCTCTCACTCTCTCACTCATTCAGCGATTCAGTGAGCACCTTCCGTGTGGTGTATTAGGCACCAAGGATGCAAAGATAAAGAAGGCTTGGGACCAATCCTAGAGAAGCTTGTGAAGGGAGACTGACTCACAACAAATCTGAGGAGGGAAGTACCAAAAATGTGATGCTGAAACTGTGTCTGGGGCACTTCTGGTGACTTAGTGGCCCAAACAGATATGAAGGCCCTTCTTTTAATATAAACAACCGAAATGCTGCATAAAATATTTTTTTAAATGTTTAATACATGGAAGAACTGATAAAAAAAAGAAAGGAAATCTCCAGGTGCCAACAAATGGAAAAAATTTTAAATCCAAGTGGTAAATATAACCAAAACCCCCAGGCCCACATGCAGATTTTAGGGTCCAGGGATTCTAAGACTCAGTTGGGAAAAGGAGGTGCCCCTTTCCGCACTGAGGAGGCAAGAGAGAGAGGATCAGGAGCCCGGATGAAGTGCGGCGTCTCTCAGAGGGCCAGTGGGCGAGGGCTGTGCCCGCTGGCCCAGGCAGGTGGAGGGAATGTTCGCTTTTAGTATGAGGTCTTGCATGGAAAAAAAATTCTCCTGTAAGAAGTCAAATGCCCTGTCTGACATATCATTACAGGTGCAAGGTCCAAATTTACAAAACCTGTGCAGAAAGTCAAACGAGAAGAACCTGCAACCTGAGAAATGAACACAGAAACTGGTCCAATGCCTGTGAATGATTTAGGACCCACTGCCTGAAGGGGAATAGGTGGGCAGAGGGGTGTAGTAATATGATGATTTACTCATTAGGAAGATCCCTCTGGGGGTAGTGTGAGGGGTGGAGCAAGGAAGGATGGAGAGAGGAATTAAGGAGACCTTTACAGAGTTCTAGGTAAACACAGGTGATAGCTCAGCCAGACACTGGAAAGGACCAGCAGGCCTTCTGCTCTTGGGTCCCATCTCTTGGACATCAGATGTCTTTACTTCCATTGCCTATTTCCCTGGGTACAAAGAAGAAGTGAGCCAGGCTCATCCATCTCATGGAGACTGAGGCCCTCCTGCCGTATTGTCCAGGGGACTCTGGGGCCCTAGGGTCCAGCCATTGCCACTGGTCCCCGCTAGCCATTTATGAGTTCCTTTCTACATTGCTCTGTGCTCCCTCCCTTCTCCAGCCAACCTCTTACCTCTCTGCTCTCTCCCAAACTGTAAGTAATATGGTCAGATATTATTTTTCATTCTGTCATCTGGGAAAAGAACAATAAAAAAACCATACTTCTCCTGACTAACAAGCTCCTCTACGCCGCCACCCTCTTCAGTAATATTCCTACATGTCCTTGCCCTTAAGTAAGACCAGATCTCCCTCCAGAACACTGTTCCCCCTCACTGTTCCATTTGAGAGCTTCCCTTTCAAAAGGTAGCTGCTCATTCTCCCACACCTCACATAGCTCAAGATACCAAGTGAGGTTTCTGTCTTCACCGCTTGCCATGGCTGTTCCTGGACTGTGACTCCACTTCCCTGTGACACCAACTCTTTTGATGGTAATTGGCATCCTCTTCTCTCTCCTTGCCCTTACCTGCTGACATCCTGGGCACCCCCATGGATTCACTCAAGACTGGCTTAGAGCCTTCCTACTATATAAGTTCTGGAAAAGTTGTAGGTGATTTCAACGTCCATGTGGAGGGCTGACCCAATATTCCGGAATCTGCTCAGTGACCTTGTCATCCTCAGGCCACTGAAGCCACCCACGTGCACGGCCACATCCTGCCACAGCTCTGTAATCATGAATTTGGGGTTCTAGTCTCTGACAGTGATTCCTCTCGTTAAAGCTTGTTAGTCAGTCACTTCCAGAGTACCATTCCTGCCACTTCTTCAGTGTCTTTCTCTCCATCAGCCTCCTTTTGTGTGCATGTGTGTGTGTGATCATTTTAGGGAGAAAGGATATTATTTTACTGACGTAAATATACCATATATTGCAATATGGTAGGAAATATTAAATCCTTGGCATGTGATAATATTTTACTAATACTGAACAGTAAATTTGAAGATTTTTGGAGGTATTTTACTGTAATAAACAGAAAACAGTATCACAGCTATTTCTACTTGTAAATAAAGAAAAGGAGTGGTGTTATGTCTATGGTTTATTTTCTTCTGAGAAAACCCTAGGAATAAAAAGTTTTAAAGAAAACTAGAGTTAGCCAACCAAGCAGGCAAACTGCCACGTTTCAGATAAATATGACAGAGAGATTGCAACACTACCCGCAGTTCACGTCCTTCATGCCAGACCCCAATAGACCTGTGTGTATTCTATTGTATATGGATATTTGCGTGTAATATACTTTGTAGATGATATATATGTATTAGTGCCTTGTGGCTGCTGTAACAAATTACCACAAACTTGGTGGCTTAAAGCAGGACTTTATTCTCTTCTACTTCTGGAAGCCCAAAGTCTGAAATCAGTGTCCCTGAACTGAAATCTTGCTGTCAGCAGGGGCACGCTCCCTCTAGAGGCCCTGGGATAATCTGTTCCTCAGCCCTTCCAGCATCTGGCAGCTGCTGTATTCCTTGGCTCGTGGCTGCATCACTCCAACCTCTGCCTCTGTCTTCACAGTCTGTGGTCTCTCATCTGTGGTGTAGTCTTCCTCTGCCTTCCACTTACAGGGATGTGTGTGATGGCATTTATGGTCCAACCACGTAATCCAGGATCATCTCCTCATCTCAAAATCCTTAATCCCATCATACCTCCAAAGTCCTTTTTTGCCACATAAAGTAACATGCACAAAGTCCAGGGATTAGGGCGTGGATGTCTTTGGGGGGAGCCATTATTCAGCCTATTACACTCTATGATGTGACATATGTCAAGATACTGAAAGTAAAGTCCCCTGAGTTAGGTAACTTGCCCAAATCATACAAGCTGCACTTACAGCTGTATGATTCCAAAACCTAGCTTCATTCTCTTACCCACAAAGGCCTCAAAACACAAGGAAAAATTAAAATAATGGAATAAATGTCATTGTTGCTTTTATTTTCTATCAATCATTCTTTATGTGTATTACAAATATTTTAATTGCCTTGAAAAAGAAATAGAGGGTTTTGTGTGAGGCACATTCAGAAGTGTCGCCCTTCAGCAGCCTACACATTTAGGCTGAGTCTACTTGTCCAACTAAATGGCCACACGCCAGATGAGTTATAGTAAATTACAACTGAATTATCCAAGAAAACGTTCAATTGCAGGAAGTACTTAAACCATAAAATTTCCCTTTCAGGTTTAATAAGCATATGGAATCAATTTCATTCAGACTTAAAAAGATGGAAAGAGGAGGGAAGAATTTTATTTCTCCTGGTAAAAAGGTTTTCAGCACATACGATAATTTAAAAAGTAAAGCATTTTTTTTCTCTCTCCTTTAAAATAATCAGGTAGGAGAATTAATTTTGTAAGTGATTCCTGCCTCCATTCAGCTAACATATCTCTATGTAGTTAATGAATTACAGCTAATGGCTATGCAAAATCTCTCTTGGTAATTTATAAGAATGATGATGATGACGATGATAAAGTTCATTGAATGCTCACTATGTACTAGGGGTTGTTCCAAGTGCTTTATAAAAATTAAACCATGAGGTAGTTATCATTATTTCCATTTTATAATGAAGGAAACTGATGAGAGGTAAAGCAACTTGCCCAAGTTCGCCTAACTGGGAAGTGATAGAGCTGGTATTTCATTCAAGACTACCTGACTCCAGAGAATTCACCATTAACTACTACACAATTGAAACAGAGCATAGTACAAAAACATAACAATCCATATATTGTGACAGGTAATTATTCGTATCACTTGTCCAAGAATTTTATGACTACCGGGTGGTTTATGGAAGTACAAAACTCCCACCTCTCTTGATGAAGTTGCTTGAGAAAATAGAAACTCTACCCAACAACATCTTTACAAATCATGAACTCTCTTTTACCTAATTTTACATGTTTAACTTCCTATGCCTTGATGTTTAGCCATGCAGGAGATGTATCAGAACTTATTGGGGTCTCCATTTCTCAGTCACCTCCTTCAGACAACTGTGTCTATTTGCTCCTCCATATGTGTAGCTCAACTCAGCCATCATCTGAGACCTTGGCAGACATTGATGGAGAACTTGGCCTCAGAAGGTGGCATCATTTTATATAAAATCTATTTTTGTTGGAAAAGCCCCTTGACTAGTATTCAGACCTCTTGCTTGGATGATGAATCCCAGTTGTTAAGCGTTTTGGCTGGGGTCCAAATCCAACCCTCTGGGCTTTGCCCTCTGGAGTAGAAGAAGTTGCCAGTACCAGCCCTCTCCTGAAGTAGCCAGCTTTGAGTTTGTCTCCTTCCTTTTAATTAACAACTCTTCTGAGCGCCCATGTTCAGTATTTCAGTACTTGCTAATAATAATGATTTTCTCTATAGGTGCATATCTAATGTGGCATAGCATCTGAATCTAACTACCTGATTTCAAGTTGACATTTCCCTAATGGCTAATGATGCTAAACATCTGTTCATGTTCTTATTTCTCCCTTGTGTATATCAGCTTTGGTAAAGTGTCTATTCAAACTTTTCGACTATCTTTTACTTGACTTATATGTTTTCTTACTACTAAATTTTGCGTGTTCTTTATGTAGTTGGGATACAAATTCTTTGTTAGATATGTGATTTAAAATTCAAGTTTGTATCTTGTCTTTTCATTCTCTTAAATAGTGTCTTTCTCAGAGCAAAATTTTAAATTGTGGTAAATTCTAATATATCTTCTGGTTTATTTGTTTTATGGATGATGGCTTTGGTGTCGTATTTAAGAGCTCTTCCCATAAACAAAGGTCATGAAGGTTTTCTTCTAAAAGTTTTATAGTTTATATTTTACGTTTAGATCTAGGATGCATGTCAATTTTTTTGTAATATGTGAGGTTTAGATAGAGTTTTATTTTCTTGTATGCGAATGCTGAATTGTTTCAACACCATTTATTGAAAAGATCATAAATTACCTAAACTCACTTAAAATGTAATAGACAATTTGAATAGCCCTACATTTTAAAGAAATGGAATTAGTAGTCAAAAACCTTTTAAGAAAATTCTCTAGGCCCAGATGATTTCACCGGAAAATTTTATGAAACATTTTTAAAAGAAATAACACCAATTCTATAATATCTTTTCTCAAAAGTAGAAGAGGGGAAACACATCCCAACTCAATTTATGAAGCCATCGCTATTCTGATTCTATGACCAGACAGAAACAGCACAAAAAAGAAGAAAACCATAGACTAAAATTTCTCATGAACATAGATGCAAAAATCCTAAATGATAATTGCAAAAACAGCAAGTTTTATCCAACAAGGTATAAAAAGAAGAATGTACCACAACTATGTGTTTATCTTGGGAATGTAAGCCTAGTTCAATATTCAAAAATCAATGTAATCCACCAAAACAGCACTCCAAAATAGAATGAATACCACGTGATCATAACAATTGATGCAGGAAAATCATTTGACAAAATTAACAATCCATCATGATCTACACTCCCAGAAAACAGGAATGGAAGGGAACTTCCTCAGTCTGGTAAAGAACGTCTAAATAAATCTCCTACGATGAACATCATAATTAATGGTGAAACACTTAATGCCTCCCCCTAGCAGATTTGGAGCAAATCAAGTGATGTCCTCGCCACTGCTATTCAGCATCACACTGTATGCCCCAGCTGGGCAATATAAGATAGCAAAAGGAAACATGAAAGCTTTACATCCCAAATGACACAGAGACATAATGAAAGTAAAGATAACTGGCCAGTTGGAGGAAATTATTCTGAATGGAAAGGAAAAGTAATGAAAGTATATAAGGCATACCAATGTGCTCTGAATACTTTTTTCTTGGGAAAGGAAAATTTTACAGGTAGTATTCCATATTTAAGAGGATATTGATAGAAGATGGGAATAAAGGAGGTAAATAACCTTCTGAGATTTTCGGAAGTGTAATACTGTAAGTTTCCATGAAATAAAAGAAAGTCTAAAGAACAAAAGGATTAAAAAGCACCATTGATGAGAAAGTAAATAAAAGGCTCTTATGTTAAATCGGTATAAGGTATAGAGGGAAAGGGTTAAGATTTCTCGTTGTTACAATTAATGGAAAAGGTGCTTACTTGTATCTAGGACCTCATCTTTTTATATCTTGCTCTAAATCTTTTAAAAAGTAATGCCATGGTAACAGTAGTGTTATGCTTTGCTTGTTTAAATAAACTTGAAAGTTCTATTTTTGATAGAAAAAAACAATAATTGAGTGCAAAATTATGCTTATCTATGTTTCTCACTTAAATACTCTTAGAGGATGTTCAGCTTTTGGCATCAAAGCTGTTGAATGTAGTGGTTAAGACTTTGTTTTTTTGGTTGGAATTCTGGCCCCGCTTATGGCTGTGTGACCTTGGACAAGTTACCTAACCTCTTTGTGTTTCAGTTTCCAAAGCCGTAAAATGCAGGATAATAAGACTTGCTTCACAGGTTGTTAGAGAAACTCAATAGGTAACACTTGTAAGGTGCTTAGACTAGAGCTCGACACGAAGCAAAGACAGATGTTAGGTATCATTAATTATCAGCATTATCTACCACCTGCTGATAAATGATCTGATTGAAGACAGTCCCAATAGAAAAACAATCACAAAACCAAAAATCGTATCTTGAAAACCCATACTATTAATGTGACAGTAAATATGCCATGGGTAGTATTTCTTGCTTCTAGGAACGGTGCCTGAGTGCTCAATGGGCAATAGAAGAAGAAATAGGGAGAAATTAGGATGAGAATACAGATTTTGAGAGAAATCAGCTGCTAGCTGCAGAAAGAACTTTATCTGCCCCGTACCCACAACTCCCAGCTCTGTTCTCCTTCTTCTAAGCTGGAAGGCTGAGCTAACCGTTCAGATCCCAGGACATTGATGGGACGCCTTACTGGGAACTAGAAGGTTAAGATTTTCACTAGTTAGTTTTCTTTGTCCTCTTCCACATATTGCCATTTATTTTCTCTTTGTGCACCCCGACTTTCCATGACTGCCTAGAAGAAGTGGCTTAGGCTAGCTAAGCCACTAAGTTTTGGGGACAAGTTTTAGGGACAATTACTCCTTTCTGTAACAGCGTCTGGCTATGTGTTCACTAAGCCATTTCTCTTTCTTTTCTGGGTGCACAGCTAAGCGAATCTCTTACAATTAAGTGTTGCCCTCTGCCTGGGTTCTCAAATGTGGGGCCAAGTGATCTGTGCTATTCTCAAGCCAAAAATTGCTCCAATATCTGTTTTTCCTTCCATTGAGAGGAGGCCTCAAGAGTCCTAGAAGATGGAGGAGCCATTAATTAGACGGAAGAATTCCAGATTCCAGAGAGACTGTGTGGAGTAGGGCTCCTCTCCCCCATCAACTTACTTTGTACTGTGACATGAAAAATATATCATAACTGTGTTCGGGCGTTCAGATATTAGAGGTCTGTGTTTTAAAGCTACTCTATCCTAACTAATAGACACTCTTCTTCTAGGTCTTTCTGGGTGCTTTTTCTTTGATGTTATAGAATGTAATTTTCACTTAACTAGAGAATAAGTTTTGAATCCCAGAGTAGCGCTAGGGGACAAGAGAGATGGTGGTTAGGGGTTGGCAAAGCCTTCTTCACGGTCCAGCCAACTTCTGGGAGTTCTACATTAAGATTTTGGGCCAGAGACCCAACTAAAAATAGTCACCTTGTTTTTCCTTCCCGCTGATACCTACGCATCCTTTCCCCTTAGCAGACAACACCTCTGGGACAAGGTGGAATTCAGTTATGTGAAGGCCCCCTAGACTAGGCGCCATCCTAATATGACACGCCCTTATAGAAATCTATTGTTATTATTTTAACAATGAGAATGTAGAGAAGTAGACAAGCGGCAGTCAATGATTAGAGAGGTATGCTCAAAACAAAGGACTTTAAATTAAGACACCCTTAAACTGGATAAAACTGGTTCATGAATCTTCTCAATGATACATTAGTTAGAAATTTCTATGCTAGATACTGAAGTAAGCACAATAAATTATATGATTTTGTTTCTTCTCCCTGGGTAAGGATTGGGAAAAGCCGAAAAAATTACATCACAGAAAACAGAAAAATAACTAAAATACGTGTTACTGATTGTAAGGAGTTTAAGAACCATTGAAGCAGTCAAACACAGAGAGGAATTTATAAAAGGCTTTGTCCTTGGGTGTCTAAGAAGAATGGATAAATAGTAGTTTGAATAGTTAAAAGGGGCACAAGGCCCTATGCGAAAGCATTGGACAATGAGATTTTTTCACTGTTCTTTAATGCTGTGGCCCCAGGATCCTTCCCTTCTTTAGGATGCCCCAGTCAGAATGTGGTGATTAGCGCTCCATAGACTCTTTTTTGTTTCTCAAACCCAGGGGAATCGTGGCAATGAATCATGGGTTAGATTTATAGCCATTGAATATATTGAGTGAGATCCAAGTGCTTGTTCCAAGTTACGGTCCCTCCCCACCTAAACAAGTGTAAAATTGAAAGAATGTCCTTGAGCTTCAAGCTGGGAGTGGTTTGGATTTGGTTACAAGCCTCCCAGTTCTGCAAACAGTGGAACCATGTCCATATCAGACCACAGTCAAGATAACTAGATTCAATTATGCTGCAGAATCCACCAATATTGCTGAATCTTTCCCTTAACGTTATCTTCAAGCAGAATTCTCCATCACGTGAGTACATTTCAGATGGCATAAGTTGCTAACTATGTAAGACATCTTTACATTCTCCAAAAGATATGCTTTATAAATTCAAGAAATCCTAGTGTTAAAGGTCAGTTGACATTTCTGTTATTTAGGACAGAATTTTTTATAAACATTACACAAAGCTCCGTGGAAGTAACTCAAGGGCCAGTTGAGGAGTCTGGTGAGGAAAGGGTAAGATCTCCATCCAACCATGAGCCACAACAGTTCTGTTTTCTCTGTTTATGTAATGGCCCTCTATGTAAGATCTAATTGGGGAAAAGAGTTAGATAATTGTTTTTAAAAGTATTTGAGCAGTTGTTTAAAAGAAGGAAAATCTGTCGTAACTTAATGACCTACTGTGTGTCAGCTACTTTAGATCCATTATCCTAGATAACCATTACCACAACCCTTACCAGTAACAACAACCTATTTTACAGATGAAGAAACTGAGACACAGAGATTAAATATTTTGAAGGTCAGACTGCTCTAGCAGGTAGAGCCAGAATAAGAATCCAGGATTTATGTACTCTTGAATCCAAAACCATTCTTAAAGATTAAGTTTATTAATGCTTTCATATGTGTGTAATAAATATAAACTTGTTTGTTTAAAAGAAAAAAGAATTCCCCGTGATGATGACGATGAAAGTAGTATAGTAAAAATAGCTACTCTTTATTGAGCTGTTGGTATTGCCACAGCATTGCTTCCCAAATTTCCCTGGAAATAAGAATTTCTGTGCTTGGTAAATACATAGATTCTCAGGCTCCAACTTATGCTATCAAAATTCTCGGGGGATAAATTTGAGAAGTTTGGGGAACACTGTGCTAGGCTGGCTTTGTGATAAGTGCTTTTCATCCGTTATCACATTGGACCCCTGAAACAATTTTATGAGGTAAACACTGTTACTTAGCCCATCATACAGATGAGAAGCCTAAAGCAGAGAGAAGTTAAGTGAATTGCTGATGCTAATGCTGTGAAGAGGGTTATCTTAGGTACATTTGCTTGAATTCTAGGTCTCATGTTGTGCTCTGAATAGAAGGAGTTAGCTGGCTTCCAGGGAAGCTTAAATGAAATTCCCACTGGTTGGTGTTCTTGTGCAGGGCAGAAACCGTTCCTGTCTGGCCCTTTGCTCTATCATTCCTGGTTCCTGAAGGATTCACTTCCAAGTTTCTCCTTCCTCTCCAGCAACTCAAATTTCCCTCTCTCCACTGCCTTCCTCTTCTTCTTCACCTTGAGCCAGAAGACCAAGATTTCAAAGAGCTTGCACTTTAAGAGGAGAGATATGTCTCATAAACATGGCAGACTGTCAAAGTGCCGCTGAAGAGGAACGAAGATAGAAAGTGCCGTGTATGTTCGCAAGACAGACACAAGTCCTGCTTTGGAATATTAGAGATGGTGTGGCATGGGCCAATATGCACGGGCTGGTTGTGTGTTATCAGTAGGTTTTCCTCTGGCAGAGGTGGGGTAAGGTCACCAAGAAAGTATTTTGCCCCTTTTCTCTTCTCTATTTTGCAAATTGGATCTCTGTAACTTAGACCAAGTAGGGGAAAATAAATCTTAGCCCCAGTGATGGTTTAGCAGTCTAAGTCATCTGTTTCGAAACAGGACAGAATTACAACCAGCTGGTAGTGATTTTCAAATCCCGACCTCTGCAGAAAGGGGTGAACATTCACCAGAAAGTCCATTTCTTGTCCAGGTCACCAGGGTGCATTTCCCTCATAGGGTGACATGGATGCCATGGGGCTTTTTGCTTTTATTTTTAATTTTGTTAGTAACCACAAGCCACACCGTTCCGGTATTTTGAATACAGCATTTATAAGATGAAAATAGAAGGAGGGTACAGAATGTGCTACATTTTCTAGTTCATTGTTCCATGTCGATAAAAAAGCACTTTAAAAAGGAAAATTCTACATTCTTCAAGGTAGCAGCTAAATAGTACTGTTCTCTCTGCAATTTACAATGAAGGGTAAAAATTAAGCTCTCTAGGCACCTCACCTATCTTACTCATCTCTGTTACAACCCAGGGCAGCCCCAACAGTCCTCAGCGTTCTAACGCTTCACAGTTCCTAGATACGAATAGGCAACTGTGTGCTGTTTATCACTTATTATGGGCTGACTAGTGTCCCCCCAAAAGGTATGTTGAACTCCTAGCCCCCAGTACTTGTGAACATGACCTTATTTATAAATAGGGTCTTTGCTGATTTAATCAAGTTAAGATGAAGTCATTAGGGTGGGCCTTAGTCCAATAAAAAGATGGGCATGTGAAGACACAGAGACACAGGGAGAACACTGTGTGAAGATGGAGGCAGAGACTGGAGTTATGCGTCTAGAAGTCAAGGAACACCAAAGATCCCTGGTTATCCCTGGCAGCTGGGAGGAAGGCATGGATCGGATTCTCCCTCAGAGCCGTCAGAAGGAATCAACATTGCTAATACCCTGATTTTGGACTTCTGGCCTCCAGAACTCTGAGAGAATAAATTTCTGCTGTTTTAAGCAACCTGGTTTGTGGTTCTGTGGAAAGGCAGCCCTAAGGATCTAATACACCATCTCTATGAAAACTATCCACAAAAGAACTCTGTGTAATATTACACATAAAATTGAACAAAAACACTTAATCTGACAACTGTTGTAATTATGGAAAAGATTATCACCTTAAAGATAGTCTGAGAGATCTCATATGTGGGTAGCTAGGCTACTTTGATGGAGAAAAATAAGGTTCATCAGAGAGAAGCTTGGTTCATCTTCAGAAGGAACGTAAGAGATGGTCTAATCCAGGAGTGGGCCAACCATGGACTACAGGCCAAGATCAGCCCACGGTCTACCACAGTACGGCCCCCGAGCTAAGAATGGTTTTTGCATTTTTAAAGAGCTCTTGAATATGGGCCCATCTCTCTTTCCCTTCCATACAGAGGAGGTCTCCAGCTGGATGGAGAAGCCACAGATGGAAGGATTCTTGGTCCCCAGAAGACTTTGTGGTGTAGACCCCACAACCCCCAATTCACATTTTACTGTGACAGGAGAAATAAATCTTAACTGTGTTCGGCATTGAGATGTTAGTTATACACGGATGAGAGTTCTGTGTCATGACTGGTACCCTATCCTAACAAATACTCTTATTCTCCATCTAAGCCTGAACTGACTTCTGACACAAACCCTAAGAAAAGAGTATGCAGTGGAGACCACATGGGGCCCACAAAGCTTAAGATACTTACTCTCTGGCCCTTTTACAAAAAGTTTCCCAACCCTTGTTCTAGTCCAGTGACTTAGGATAATATTATTATATTTTTAGTGTGGAACATTAATTTTTACTAACAAAACGATATGTAAAACAGAAAAACAAAGATGCTCTGGATGAAGCAGGGCCCACAATCTTGAGTTCTCCCACCCCGGATCTGATGGAGCCCTAGGGTTCCACTGAGTAATCCCTATGATGATATTGGCAACAATTGATCAAATGCTTACAGCGTTTCAGCAGTACAGTCTGAACACTCCACATACACTCTCGAATTTAATCTTCAAAATAATCATATGAGAAGTGTGCTATTATTTTCTCCATTTTTATACATGAGGGAAGTGGAGCTTAGACAGATTAAATAAATTATTTGCCCTGTATTTACATCTAGTAAATGGCAAAGACAGAATTCACATTGACATTCCTCTGGCTCCAAAACCCACGCTCCTAACTATGCCACATTGCTGTTCCCAAATGAAGAGCTCAAATAAATGCTCTCATCAGCTCCTACCTCCTCAGGAGGGCCCTCATTCCAGGGAGGTGAAGGGATATGTCCAGGGCCGTAGGCTAGTTCCTGACTCCTGATGTGATGCTCTTTCCACTGTCCCTGCAGGTTGGTTCATCTTGGCTGAGTGTAGGTTGAGAGGGACGTTGACCAAACTGGCTCTAGGATAGAAGGGGTGGGCAGGTGCAGGGGTCAGGGTCCCCATATTCTCCTTCTCAATGCTCATCAGTTTGATGGGCTGGAGAATGAGATTCATGTAGCATGGGGATTGGTGGACTGTTGTCTCTCCCTCAGTTTCCCCTTCTTGTCCCTGCTCACAGAAGAGGTACCTCCCTCAGCCAAAGCCCACACTTGACTCACATCTCAGGAGAGGCCCAGTGTATGTTCTGTTCTCCAACAACTGCCAGCAATGGTCAACCAGGCGTGGTCCTCACACTGACTTGACCAGCTTCTCCCTCACTTTGCTCCTCATCCTCCCCCTCTGTCTCTTTCTTGTCTCTGGATTGGAAGCATGGATCTGTCTTCCAATTCCAACTCTTGCTCAAGAGTCTGCCTCTCTATGCCAGCACCTCAGAACTGCCTTGACTGAGGTCAGCTGATTCCTTCTTAACCCAGTGCTTAGGACCATTCCTGTCCTGATTCTACCCAGAAGGTTGCATTTCCAGGAAACTCAGCCCAGCTTCATACCTGGAAGCAGTAGCTACTTCTTTCCTTGTGAAACGCTAGGTGTGGGATGTTTGCCTTCTTCTCTGTGTGTGATGTATTATGTATGTCAACATTGTCGATGCAATCATGGTCACCAATGACGTTAGGCTAATGGCTTTAAGGGACAGAAGTTTGTAGTAGTGGTAATAACCATAACAGCAAAATTAATTCATTGATCACTTCATATACATAGGACTTGTAAGGTAAGTACTATTATAATCTCCATTTTGTAGATGGGGAAACTGAGGCAGGAAAGTTTAGGTAACTTGTCCAAGGGCACAGAGCTGGGAAAGCATGGAGCCAGACTTTGAATTTTGCAGCCTGGCTCTGGAGCCTGTATTCTTAATCGCTTCTCTGATCTGTCCCGCAGACAGACAGCAGTCACCTTTGTTGACTGACGGCTGTGTGCCCAGGCTTCTTGATCTTTACCTGTGCGGTGGGAAATTACTCCAAGATATGTGCCCATTTGTTTCCCCTGGTATTTCCTGCATTTTCTCCCCATTAGGCAGCTAGGCCTTCTGTCTTTACTGCTTCGGGGAAGGGAAAACCAGCAAAGCGTAGATAATAGAGGAGTCATATTTTTAGCTTTTGAGTCCCAAATCCCAGGCTTTAGGCATAAACCAAAGATTTGGAAGATTAAATGAAAAACTGGGAAATTCCTTCTCCAGATCAGTTAAGCCTATGCACACTTGGGGAGGAGGAAGCCCAGAGAAGACAAGAAAGGTGATCTGATGGTGGGGTCCCTGGGAAGGAGCCCTGAGACCCTGCCACCTGCCCTGCAGCCCAGCTTCCCCCAGGTAGCCCGTGTGACTCAAGGATGGAGCTGCCAGACAGGACCGAAGATGGAAAATCAGATGGGTCCTACGTTCTCCTCAGGTTTGCATGGGGACATCCTGATTTGACTGAGATGATGTCTCGATGACTAAGCCAAATCAGGACCCAAAATAGAAATTAAGTAGGCTTATAGAAAATTTTCTTTAAAAAAAAAAAAAAGAAATTTGCATTTATTCCGCAGGCGAACTTGGGCCCATGTGTACCTACCACACATTCATTATCTCTAGTCGGCTACAGTGACCCTAGGGAGTCACTTGTTAATTATGCCCATATTATAGCATTTGATTACAGAGTGGAAACATTACTTGCCCAGGGGGCACAGCCAATGTAGAGAAAAGAGTACACCGGGAGAAAAGTGGAAAATAAACAATGAAGGGAAAAGAAAAGAAGGCGTAAGAGGTGGGTAGAGTCGGCAAGCCAGAGCCCCTGAGTTACAACCATCCCATAAAGGACATTTCTCTTTATCCTCCAATAAAAGTGAGCATTTTGTCAGGAAATACTTACATTTTGTTTGGTGGACTAGTCACTTCCTTGAGCCTTTTCCCCGAAGTTCTAACGTGGGGCCGGACATTGTGAAAATGTAGCCAGCCTCCACCAAGGAGTTACTTCAACTGTGTCGTTGCTGCAAAAAAAATCACATGCGGATCTGAGTCCTATCATGGAAATTATGCTTTGTGACAAATATGTTATGAATGACTGCTCGTAAAACCATGCCAATATGTATGCTATCACGGCATTCAATTATTTTAACCTGCTGTGAACTCGCCTGTGATAAATCATGGGAAACTAAAGAGAACTATCTTTAGCCTCTGCACTGTTTCACTCACTCAAGTCATTCACGGCTCTAAAAATACAATTTATATCATCGGATTCCTGAAATTCTTTCAGTGCTTACATTCTGATTTAAGTGGCATTAAAGCTAGGGCGATTAAGCTGAGAAGTCCAAGGCTACCGACCAATGTCCCCCCGGGTATTAGCTGCCTATCAGATTGAGTACATTGTTTATCAGACTTGCAGCCAGGGTGCAATTAGAACGTGGCCTGTGGGTTTGGGAAAAGGCTTGGGATTCTCAGGCTGAAAAAGTACCTGTCAATGAAAGAGGGGATGAGACTTTTGGTGGGACTAATCTAGAGAAGGGTGGTCAGATCACTTATGTCCAATTTGGAACAGTTTTGGAAGTGATTGGGGGGAACATTCACGTTTCTGCCAGGACTCAGGCATAAACGAGGGCTGTTTGTTCAAACAGGCAAAGATTCTAACAAAGGACTAATCACCGGAGGGTGAGATTGAAGCTCCTTCATGTTTAAGGGCAGATTCCTAACTTCCTGACTCTCTTCTCCATGCACCATCTAGAGAAAGAAGTGGATCTGTTAGCTACTTTTTCCCGCAGCCCTGATAATACCACCCTGATTGTGTGGTCCCACACTCTCCTTCGGAGTCCTGGGAGACACTTGTGCTGCTGGCTGCTAGTACAGGTTACAGCACATCCATTTGTGTACAAGGAAAGAGAGGAGAGGGATAGGTTTGAATGTGTTGCCTTTATAAATAAAGGGTTATGAGACTCGGGACATGAAGTAGCGTTATAGTGAGAAAGCTCGCTGGAAAAGAGTGCCACCCAGGTATTGTCAGTCAGTTGTTTTGGACACTAACTTCTCCAGGCTCAATTTCCTCCACCAGTAAAATTAGGTGGCCGGATTAGATTTGTGGTTTGCAGCCCAACCTGTTGGGTTAGAATCACCTGGAGAACGTTAAAAGCAAAGCCCACCCCAAGAGATTTTATTTATTAGTTCGGGATGGGCTCCCCAAGTGAGCCTAATATACAGAATGCACAGATTCTAATATACAGTGCAGCCTGGGCTGAGAACTATAAGACTGGAGCATTCATGAGGTCTCCACTGACTTTTATCCAGCAGCTTCTGCGATGGTCTGAGCTCTTGGGAAAATGGACAGGAAGGAGCTGGAGTAACCCATTGTCATTGACATCTGCCTGTTGCAGTTGGAATGGTTCTGATACCATGTTTCTTAGGATGCTTTGTGGAAGTTTTCTACCCTCTCCTGTCTTATGGCTGGGAGCGAAGCTGTAGTGAAATACAGGATTGTGACTTTAGTCCTTCCTAGCAGCACGGAGCATACAGGTCAGGATGAGGAAAGGGGCTTATCGTTCCTTATTCCTTAGTGAGCACTTGTCCGCAAACCGATGTCCCCAACATTGTGATGTGATTTAGAAATAAATCAAGCTCTTTGCGGGGTTCCAGTTTGATGTCCTGCACCAATCAGGGTCAGATTTTGAAGTGGATATGAGTCTTTCTAGGTCAAAAACTTACTCCACTATTGTTACACATCTCACATAATACTTTAGGATACTGCCTGTGACATAGCGACTCGAGAAACATTATGGATATGAAAACACTATTAATAAGAAAAACCCTTCTCGCCAGCCATGCTCCAGGGATTTCTGGATTTGATTACCCACTTTTCGATGCTTAACTATTTGACTGGTATTTAATGCTTTCTCATTTTTCCTGATAGAGACCGCTAAGCACGTTATGTTCTTTCTCCCAGTTGGCAACTCAACAAAGGCCAGCAATAAAAACCCCCACTTGTGTAATAAACTGTTGTACAATCTACTGCTTATGAACAAGGTCCCTGAAAATGTGCAACCTTTCTTCACGTTAAACACAAAACAGATGGAGGTTTGAAAATAACTTTCCTCTTTAAGGGAGGGGAGAGTCAAAGAAGAGAGAGCAAGACTCATAGTCAGAGCGCGAAGTTACTAAGCCGGGGGCTGAACTTTCCGTTCCAGGCTGTCAGGGGCAGCCACATTCTTTCAAGGATGCTGCATATCTCAGGGACCTGAGAAGCAAGGAGGGGGGGTGAGGGGCGGTCAGGCTTCAGGGAAATGGTTTGTACTGTAATGGAGAGTCAAGCAGGCTGATCCGTCACTCTCTAGGCAGGTAAACCATCCTGATTCCTTTGAGCCTGTTTTGTAAACCTCATTTATAAAATGGTGATAACTTCGAATCCTATTCCCCAAGCACACCAGAAAATGGAATAGCTGGAAATATAAATACTCTCGTTATATTATACACATTTTATACATACACATACAAATATATATACATATACATGTAATTTATGGGGCAGAAGAAATGATGGAGCCAAGAATTTATAAATAATGTATGTACACATGTTTGCCTGTATGTATAATCTATGTCTATTTATTTTCTTATGCTCTGCCATGTTTTAGGGGAAAAATTGAGGCAGTTTATAATGATGCATATTTATCATGTACTGCTTAATAGTATACGATTTTATTTGTGGACGTGACTAAGGTTTGGTTATCAAATGAAAGCTAAACTTCATTTCAGAGTAATAAAATAACCACCTTCCATTTGTACCTGCCCCCTAGAAGCAGCATACACGCTCAGCCTACAAGTGTGGGGTGAAGTGTGGGGTCTGAATGACAGGCAGCAAGTATTTTATAAATGTAATGAAATTCATAGAAGGTTTTCCTTAAAATATAGAATCTTGTGAAGTGCTGAATGAGGCATCTTCTGGAATAAGATACTGCGTGATTTGGGGAAGAGTGGCTTTATCAGTGTGGATCCAGTCAGGAAAACAGAAACCACACTAAGAATTTCAAACACATGGGATTTAATACAGAAATTGGTTACTCAGGTCTTGGAAGACCGAAAAAACAAAAGAACACTGAGGAAGCAGGTACCATTCCTGAGCTGAGGTGACAAAAGAAAAACAGGTGTGAGTTTCTGAGGAACTGGTGCACAGATTTCTGAGCAAGAGGCATGGCCATTGCTGATGGCCTCTAAAGAGGCAAAAGAGGGCTCTGGAAGTGCTGAAAAAGGCTGATGGCTACAGCCAGCTGCGTCTGCCAGAGCAACGCTGACAAGGAAAAGCCAGACGCTCCTTTTCTCGCCTCCTGAGTCCATTCTCTCTCTAGCACCACCTATCGGCAGGACGTAACACGATGTCAGCTAGCAAGAAGGATGGGTTTGGAGCTGAGACCACAGCTGCATACTTAGCACACACAGCCAGGTGATGGTTGGAGACTCCCAGGAGATAGAATGGTCGGCAAAATCCATGAAAAATGACCCGAACTGGAGGAAAATCAAGACATCTGAACTCTGTGGCCAGATACCCCTAGCAGTGAGAAAAGAGCAGGAAAGAAGCTACCCTGAATGCTCCAGAAAAGCAGACCATATCAATGCTGGAAGAGAGCTCCTCCTATTCTAACTGACTAACCGTTGTTCGGTAAGTGAGAGAGAACTAGCAAAGACAACAGAGCAAGAGGTGGCGGTTTGCCTACAAGTCACATCCCAATCATCCAGGTGTTTTCTCTGCTATAATCAGTCGCTTCACGTGAACCACTCAGAGCACTGTGGCCAGGAGCTGTACTTTATACACGTATTTAACATGTGTTATTTTTTCCCAAGAGTATATTAATTTGTTTAATCCTTCTGTAACCGAGTGTGAGTAAACCAGACCATTTTTATTAATCTCAGGTTAAGTGAATGACAAGGTCACCTCCTAATTAGCTGCAAAGCCAGGAGTTGCGTGTAGGTCTTCTGACATAGCCCGTTGCTCTTTCTACCATGTCATAAAAATCTGAGTTTCTTGGTTTTAATCTTGACTTTGACAACTTTTACAAACATGAAAATATGCCATTGATACCATGTTAATAAGTGAGTTTAACCAAAAGGACTGTTTTAAGAAGTAACTTGCTCAGTCCCAGGGCAGTGTCCACCGCCCTCATTCTCCCTTGCTGGGTAAGTGCTGTGGCCTCCACATGGAGGGCATCTTTTCTTTCTACCTGGCAAATGACAGAGTTGTGTTTTAAGCGGGGTATAAGGTATACAGTCAGCAAGGAAGGAAAAATTTCACCTAGACAAAATTGCCTTGAAAAGTTTTGTAAACCTCCTGTAAAACACTCATCTGTCCTCTCGACATATGACTAGCACTGCCAGTTTCTCCCAGGGTTGCAACAGACTTCAGTTACTTTTGTTGGGCCCCTGATGACATGATTGGCTGGCACTTATGGGACAGGTTGGACAAATCATTCGCATTTTTAAGCTCCTTGGTGGGCATTCTCTGAGTGTCATGGTAGGCTATGCACCTGCATTATTCACATTCTCTCTCTACCCTCCTCTTATAGCATCCCTCCCCTGACTTCACCCCACTGAAGTTCATTTGGGGGAATTCGTGTAGATAAAGTACCTATCCTCTGTCCTGAAAATGAATTTTACTCATTGATCAAGACTTGGTGGCCCCCTGAGAAGGACTTGTAGCACCACGGGGTTGAAGACACGTTGGAGAAGCAGTGAGTGCAAACCATGCAGGCTTGAACGTTAACAATCGAAATTCAAGTACCAGAAGGCACTTACCAACTGTGTGACTTTGGAGAAGTCGCTAGAACTCTCTGAAACTTGAAATTCTCCATTGGAAAAGTGGCTCCCCAACCCATAGGATGGTGGTAGGAATCAAATGACACATAGTGTAGTAACGAGAATAAGCACTTTGAAAATTATAAACATTTTACAAATATAAGAATGATTTTTAAGTCTTTTCTTTATCCATCTGTCACAAAAGTTTCTTTGTAGGGTCACTCAGCCATAAAAATACGGCATATCCAAAAATATGCCTACCTCTCTGGTGTGTGCTAAGAGAAACAAGTCAGACTGAAAGGCTACCAGTAGCATGATTCCATTCATATGACATACTGGAAAAGGCAAAACTACAGGAATGGAAAACCCTATATCAGTGGTTGCCAGGACCCTGTGGAACGGGAGTGTCTGATTGCAAAGGAGGTGCGTAGGGGAACTTTTAAGGAGGTGGAACCATTATATATGGTACTGGAGTGGTGAATAGATGACACTGTGCATTTGTCAAAACCCATAAAACTTTACATATGGAAAAATGACAAATAATTTATGTAGATACTGCCCCCTCCAGGAGGTGACATGCTTCCAAAGAGTAGCTATGCAAGGGGGTGAGAAATGTAATGTCCTAGTGGAGAAACCTGGCAGACACTCCTGGGGCCAGATGATCAAAGTAAACATCAGCAGTAATGTCATGTCGATAGCATGTACCTCCGCTATGATACGATGAGCACCTCACGTCTTTGGTGTCCTTCTCCACAGCCCATAAGCCCAGTCTAACTGTGAGGAAGAAAATAGACAAACCCATAGTGAGGGAAATTCTATAACATACCTGACCAGCACTCCTTAAAACTATCAAGGTCGTAAAAAATAAGAAAAGACTAAGAAATTGTCAGAGACAAGAGGAGACTGAAGAGCCATCATGACTAAACGTAACGTGGTATCCTGGAGCAGAAAAAGGACATTCGTGGAAAAACTGGTGAAATCTGAATAAAGTCTGCAGCCTAGTTCACAGTATTGTAGCAACATTGGTTTCTTGGTGGTGACAAACGTACTATGGCAAGGTAAGACGTTAACAATAAGGCAAACTGGGTGGGGGTGTTTGGGAACTCTCTGTACCGTCTTTGAAACTTTTCTGTAAATCTAAAACTATCCTAAATAAAAAATGTATTAAAAAACCATTTACAAAATGTCACAAAATGTAAAATATCTAGAGATAAATTTAGCAAAAGATGTGTTAGATCACTATCTGGAAAACTATAAAATATTTCTGAGAGGGATTAAAGATAACCTGAATAACTAGAAAGATATGCTGTGTTCATGGATTGGAAGGCTCAATATTGTTGACATGCTGATTCTCCCAAACCTGGTCTGTAGATCTGAGCAGGCTTTTCTTTGTAGAAAATGAAAAGACAATTCTCAAATTTATGTGGACATGCCAAGTAGCACCCCCAACACAACTGTGAAAAAGAAAAAAAGCTAAGTAGGAGAATTTACTCCACTCTTCAAGATTTACTCCTAAGTGATTATAATCAAGACAGCGTGATATTGGCAAAAGGATAGACAAACAGATCATTGGAGCAGCATAGATAGCCCACAAATAGACCCACTCATATACAGTCAAATAATTTTTAACAAAAATGCTGGAGCAGTTCAACAGAAAAGAGGAAAATCTCTTGAACAAATGATGTTGGAACAATTGGAGTTTTATACGGTAAAAAAAACCCTCAAACTCTATTTCACAATATATTGCAAATTATTTTGAGATAGATCACAGATTTAAATGTAAAAGCTGGAACTATAAAGCTTCTAGAAGAAAACATAAGAAAAAAGTCTTCTCAACCTAGAGATAGAAAGATTTCTTAGAGAGAACACAGAAAGCGCTAACCATTAAAAAATGATAAATTGGACTTCTTCAAAATTTAAAACTTCGACTCATCAAAGAAACCATTAAGAAAATTAATGGGCAAGCCACAGATCGGGAGAACATATTCACAACGCATATATTTCATTAAGGGCCTGTATCCACAATATATAAAAACTTTTACAACTCAATAATAAAAGACAAATGACCTAATAAAAATGGGCAAAAGATTTGAACAGACACTAAAAAAAGAAGAGATAATAATGGACAAAAAGTGCATGAAAAATTTCTCTCCTTTACTGTCAGTGATTTGGAAAATGCAAATTAAACAAAATTGTACACAACAAGACCGTACTACACATCCACTAGAATGGTTCAAATGAAAATACTTGACCACACCAAATACCTGAGAGGCTATGGAGGAACTGGAATTTTCATGCATTACTGGTGGGAGAGTAAAATTGTACAATCACTTTGAAAATTGTTCATAAGTTTTATAAAAAAGTACCTCTATCCTATGACCCAGAAATCCCATTTCGAGGTATTTACCAAAAGAAAAACATGTCCACAAAAAGGCTTGTACAAGGGTATTCAGAGGAAGTTTTCCATAAGAGCCAGACTGAAAACAGTTTGTCATCATCAGTTGGAGAATGGATGCATCATAAATGGAATACTACTCAGTAGTGAAAAGGAACAAACTATTGACATTCTGAGAACGAATGCCTGGGAAGGGGCACTAGGGATTTTCTGGAGTGAAATAAATAAACGATATCTTGACAGGGGAAGGGGTCACCCAGGTGTATACATTTGTCAAAATAGATTGAAATTATATGCATTTTACCATATGTGAATTATACTTCATTTTTTAAAAAATTGACACAAATTATAAGAGCTATGAAGAGTGTAAAGAGAACAGAAATTCAATGACATGAAACATCAAAGAGGATGCAGTAAAAAGGAGAATAAAGTGTCAAAATAGCACAAATGCAGAATTAATCAATTTAGTAGAAAGAACTAAAACTGACATAGCTGAATATTTAATTACCAACACATAGGAAAGGACTGAAATAAATGACAATAAAACCAGAGAGGAAAGGTAAGGATAACAAAGCAATTAGAAAGGTGATGCTCAATATGAGCTCACATACCTCTGATGCCCGTATCCTAGACTCTATCACCAGTAACTGCAAACCCTCCTCACCTGGTATCCTGACCCTCAGGATTTTTCAACCTCACCAGGACCTCCAGTTCAGGAGGACCTCCAATTTATATGTCTCTTATCCCTTTGATAGTCTACTTCCATCTTACCCAGCTGAAATTCCACAGTGGATTATTATAATTATTCCCTTGAGTACACCTTTAACTCCCTTGCTCTTCTTTATCTTTATTGTTCTCGCTTAGCAAAAGCAGGACCCTAGTTAAATTCAGCATTCTTTCTCTCTTACTGCTACACACAAGCTGACTATGCGTGGAAAAATATATGCAAACACACTGGCCTCAATTTAAATTCACGATGATCACCCTCAAGCAGACCTTAATGCTGCCTGCAGTCACATATAGTTCCCTGGAGATTCTGTCCCAATGTCCTGGATAACTGTTTTATTCCTTATCCTCTCTACCCTTGCCTTCAGCACCTCCTGCCTCATCCTATCCTTAGCTAGTTAGAGACCTTGCTTCATACTTCACTGAGATCATCAAAGCAATCAGAAGAAAATCCACATCGATTCCCGCCACAACTCCTCCTCACTTAACAGTGTCTGCACCCACATGTTCTGCTTTCCTATCTGGTCTTGTACAAAAACCATACATGCTCCTATCTAAAGCTAATGTTTATCCTTAGGCAGTCACACTTGGAGCTCATCCCCTCTTGCCCAATCCAGGAAGCTCATTCCAGCAGTTCACTCTTCTCTCATCTGTTTTCAGCCTCTACTGTATCATTCCTATCAGTATACCAACATGCCGTTATTCCTTAAAAAAACACAACTAAAAAACCCATGTTCCCTTGACCTCACTTCACCCATCAGTTATTGCTCAATTTTCTTGTCTTCATTTGCAGCAATACTCTTAAAAAGTTGTGTAGTCCCTATGTCTCCAATTTGTCTCCTCTCATTCTCTCTTAACTCATTCTAATCAGACTTTGCCCAAATCACGCCACAGAAACTCCCTTCATCAGTTTCCAGTAAGCTCCACATTGCCAAATCCAATGGTCAATTATCAGTTCTCACAGTCTTTGCCGTATCCGTAATATTTTCCAGTACTGATCACTCCCTCCTTCTTTGATACGTGTTTTTCACGTGGCTTCCAAGACACCTCACTCTCTGAGTTTTCCCTTCACATCACTGATTGCTCCTCCTCAGTCCCCTTTACTACTCTAACTCTTCTGCCTCCCCTTGTAATTTCAACCTATCCCGGGGCTCAATTCATGGTCCTCTTCTCTACCTCACTCAATCCCTTGGAGACCTTATTTGGTCATCAAAATTACAACTGTGGCCTGATCTCTTCCCCAACTTCCACATTTGTGTATCCAACCATCTAGTCAACTTCTTCACAGGAACGTCTGGTAAACATCTCACATTTGATTTGTCCAAAACTGAATTCCTATATTTTCCATCCTCCTAATCGCTCAGGCCAAAAAACCTTCTAGTCATCCTTGATTCTCCTATTTCTCTCGAGGTCCATATGCTACCCAATGCTATCTTTATTATCAAAATATGGTCAGAATCTGACTCACCATGTCCCTGGCTACCATCCTTGTCTGAAACACCACCAGCTCTTGCCTGGAATATGCTAATCGCCTCCTAACAGATTTTTATCTTCAACCTTGGCATTTCACCCTCTCCTGTCCTCAAATCTATTGTAAAAAAATTAGCCAGTATGAACTCTTTAAAAATAAAGCTCAGGTCAGGTCACTCTTCTGTGAAAATCCCAGCAACGGCTTCCCATTTCACTCGGAGTAAAAGCCAACGTCTAAACAACGGCCTGCAAAGCCCCTCGTGTTCTGGCCTCCCCCTTACCTCTCTGGTTACCCCTCCTACCGCTCTCTCCCTCACTCGCTCCTTGCCAGCCACAACAGCGTCTGTGCTCTTTCTCAAATCCGTTGGCACATTTCAGTATTAACAGAGTTAGTCTTGGTCTAGCTCTTCCCTCTGCCTAATGCCTCCAGCCTCCATATTCACGTGGCTAAATCCTACACCTCCTTACAGTTGTTTGTTAAATCCTCTGTTCACAATGAAGCGTGAGGTGAGTCTGACCTCACACAGAAATAATTACTACAAATGTGCGTGCAATCAGAGGATGAGGGAAGGTGAGATGGAACTCCAGAGGCGTCAGCTACATTCCCCAAACTGTTTTTCAGGCTCTTTAGTTCTTTTAACTTCTTTTGCGACCACTCTGTTGAGACAAAGGACATATAAAGTCATAAATGAATACCATTTACAATTTTGCACCAATACATTTTGAAAACTTGGGGGAAATCGGCAGTTTTCAAATATAAATTATCAAAATTGGCTCAAGAAATAGTAAAAGAAAATCTAAATAGAACAAAACCCCAGAGGAAAGAATTATAAAAAAAGAAAATCTGTCCTTAAAACAGGTATCAGTCTCAGGTAATTTTATATGGAGGTCTTACCAAACCTTCAAGAAACAGATGATTCCAATGTTACACAAAGCATTCTTGAACAAAATAAATGGTGAAAAGAGACTTAACTTATTTTGCAAAGCTAATATAACCCTAAGACCAAAATAGACGAAGAGACTACAAGAAAACCATAGGCCAAGCACTTTCATGAACATTGTTGTAAAATCCTAAAGAAATGATAGCAAATTGATTCCAACAGAATATGGAAAAAATAATGTAGCATGACCAAGTAGCGTTTATCCCCAGAATGTGAGAATGTTCCCACACAGAAAATCTATGCATATAATTAGGAGTATTAACAAATTAAAGAAGAAAAATCATTTATCTCAAAAGACTCTAAAAAGAATTTGATAACATTTGACACCAATTCATGATTTTATGAAAACTCAGAAAATTAAAAGAAAATTCTCTCAATTTGATTGTAAGTATCTACTAGAAATCTACAGTCTTGTGAAAAATTGAAGGAATATTAGAAGCCAAAACTTACGTTCGTTGTTATTATTCAGCATTTTATTGAAGACCCTAGCTGATGCAATAAGAAAAACACGAACTATAAATGTTGAGATGAAAGACACAAGCGGTTTTAACTGCAGATCACTTTCCCAAAAAAGCCATAACTTCAGAATTAATGAAATGCTTCAGCAAGTTTGCAAGATACGAGATCAACATACAAAAATCAGGGCACTTCTTAAACTCCAGCATTAACTCACTAGAAAATGTAATGGAAAGTAAACAAAAATAGAAGTGTGAAAACTGTGTTGAAAAGACTCTCACAGTTTACCAATTAAGAAATTAAGCTGTGTATGAGGGTTTTATTAGTCATCCCACTCAAAGTTCAGTTCTTGTAACACAAAGGGTGGGCAGAGCAGCTGGGCAGACAGTATGTTGACCCTGGAAAAATTTTTTAAAAAGCAAACCTAGTTTCTAATAGGCTCTATCACAAGTTCACTGACTTGAAAGAATTCATTTATTCTCACTTTGTATTTCTGCATTTAAAAAATGCCAATGAAGAATTCTTTCCCAGACCACAATGCTTATAGTCTTAAAAACTTTGTGGTGACAGAATTCACAGTTTTCTTATGGGGGAAAAAAAAAAGAGTTAGGAGAATTTAGGATAAAAGGGATTCTCTGCAAACCCATATAGATATTTTTATAATGATAAATAAATAAATAAAGCAAAATTTTAACAAAAGAGAATAATGGCATTTCAGATTTTAAATTGATGATAATAAGGATTGTAAATTGAATTTAACTCATCCTTTGCTTCAAATTTTAAAAAATTTCCCACCCGCATAAGTTTAACAAAAACTTCTGAGTTATTTTTCTCTTTGGTTTCAGGTAACATACATAATAACAGTCATTTTATGGTTCATTTCTAGACCTCCATCTAATGTTCAGTATCTTTGTGGTTTTATGGTTCATTAATGACTCCCTCTTCCTTCTGAATCCCATTTTTGTCCCATAGCAAAATAAATTAGCTGCTTTGATGGTAAATTTTGGGTAATCTCTATATAAGCACCTCAGAGTGCCAGCTGAGTAAGTATCTTTCAAAATACCTCCTTCTGCCACGTTCCACCTCCAGCTCCACATCCAAGCTAGACAGCCTTAGACTTGGTTAGCATAGCTTTATCTTGAAGAATTTCAGGAATTGACAAACCATTTGCAGCTTTGTGAATAAACGAACGAAAGTTCAAATGATTTGGTCACCAAATTATTGATGCTGACACGTAACAGATGCAGAGTATGGTTTCAGAGATGCTATTTATTTTTCTTTGTTTACCTACTTCCTGTCCCTCGTGGCAACAAGTGCAACCTGGCTTTGTCAACTGCTTCATCTCCCCTCTCTCTTCCCTGACCCTTTTTCCCTTTTCTTGTATTATCCTCAACAGATGTACACAGAAACCAATATTGATACAGTTGAGAACTAGAGATATGAGAGCAGGAGTTCAGGGAAAGGAGCGATCAGTGAGAACAGGGTGATGGAGGTGATATCAACAGTGGAGATGTCTTGAAACAGTAGAATTTCAAAAGGCAGAGAGAAGGTGGCATTTCAGGAATAAGAAATGTACCAAGGCAGTAGGAACCAGGCACAAGACGTATTGGAGAGACAGCCAGTGGACAGATTTGGCTGGAACAGAGCTCATAACCTGGGGAGCAGTGAGATTTAAAAATGGAAAAGCATTAGCACCCACCACCACCGCTACTACTACCACTGCAACTAGTAATAATAGTAATGTTCTTAATGACGATCGCAACTGATGAAATGCTCGTACTGAATGTATCAGCCACTGTGCTCAGTGTCGCATGGGAGATCAGTGGGAGGGCTGAGGTTCAGACTGGGGTCACCTCCTATACAATGTCATAGACCTCAGCTCCTTCCTCTGCCTTACCCAGAGAGGCTCGTGAAGAGGATTTGCTGTGAGTCCCTCATCTTAATCCTTCCTTCCTCCAGCTCTTTATTGGTACCCTCATACGAGTCCACATTTTTATATTGTCTTTCATCAGTCCCTAAAGAATTTATGTTTAAAAACTCATCCTGCTCTCTGCTCTCTCTCCACTGGTGCCTTCTCAATATGTTCTTTTTTCTTTCTAAGACCGCCACCATCGTCTCTTCTCTTCATAACCTTTAACGTTCTGGGGAAGCTCTTCATTATTGCTTGGCAGTTTCTCTCTTTGTTGTATGACTTTAATAATGTGTATGAAGACTTTCATATCTTTATTATTATTATTGAGATATACTTCGCTTGCCATAAAATTCACTATTTTAAAGTGTCCAATAAACTGGTTTTTAGTATATCCATGGAGTTGTGCAACCACCACCACTATCTAGCTCCACGACATTTTTATCACCCCAAAAGGAAACCCTGTACCCATTAGCAGATGCATCCTAGTCCCCATCCCTCAGCAACCACTAATCTACTTTCCATTCCTATGCATTTGCCTATTCTGGAAATTTTATATAAATAGAATTATGCAATATGTGGCCTTTTGTATCTGGCTTCTTTCTGATATTTGAGTTTTCTGATCTCATTTTTAATTCTTATTTTTTCTTACCTACAACGTTTAAAATAAATGGTTCCTTGCTTTAGAGCATTCTTTACCATATATATTTATATAAGTGATGGGAAAAAATATACATTTAATTATTTTTCTCAAAAGAATACAAAAATTGCATGAAAAAGAAATTCAGCAGATGATTATGTGTGTTAACTTAATTTCTCTGAGTTTGAAGCAGAGACCATCAATGAAGCAGGATTTGTGGCCCAGTGGCTCTGTGCCACGGGCTTTTCTTTCCACCTATATTTCTTAACTTTTCCCACCACAGTCTGGCGACTTCAAAGTGCAACCAGGCTTACTCCCCCTTGATCATTATTTTAATTGTCTAGACAAAAAGAAATGTGCACATCCCTCGTTGACTTCTACCAAATTTCTGTTAGGGAGAAAATAATTTTGCATATGAGAACTGAGTTGAAAGCTGTATAATCCAAAATATTTATTCTATTTTCAACAGCCTAATTCAACATTCATGACACCTAACTTTTCACTTCTATTCTTTATGCATACCAAATTTTGCCCCAACAAGTTTATTAAATTGATTTTGTGTTCTATCTACTCCATTTCCCACAGAATGAGAGTGTGCTGTCTGGTGAAGTAGTCTTTATAGGAAAATTTCGTAATAACAAATTACTGTATTTTCCTAGGTTTGCATATATCCCCGTGGAACACTTTTCAACTATAAATGTGAAGTATTGGCAAATGAGGTACAGAGAAGAGGATGGGAAGTCGGTTGTGCATGGGCTTATATGTCTACTTTCTCTGGGAGATGGAGATAGAAGAAATCTTCAAGATGGCATGGTAGCATGATTAAATTTATTATTTTGGAAAGGTTACTAGTGAAAGTATTGAGGACGGCTGAAGCTGGAAGAGACAGGAGGCGGACGAACCAATTGGGAGGCTCTCATAGTAAGAGATGACAAGGATTTGAATATGGAGGAGATGCCAACATTAAAAAATTGCTGTATATTCACATATTTTGTGTTTGTAAGTTTTATCATCACCACATGCATTTAGAAAATGAGTCAAGGTCATTGCATTTCTGGCCAATCATAAAGCCCATTTGTAGTCACAAAATGCAGTTATAAAACCCTAGTTTGAGAGCTACTTTGGACTAAGAATCACATGTTAAGATGATTACACAAATTTGAGTCTAAAAGCCTTATCCATCCTGGAAATCTTTGACTAGATGGAAGTGAAAGCGAGTTCCTTGCTTGTCTTTTTTTTTCATTTGAAAATCACTTTTCAAATAATACTTTTCTTGGGTATATTCATTTTTATACCAAGCTTCCAAGTCTTTAAGTTACACAGATTCTTTTTCAGAATGTCAAAGGGGAGAATTCTCTTCCTGCAGAGAAAAGCAAACCTTCGTTACTCTGTCCTGAGCCTACAGTGACTTTAGATTTGGACAGCTTGACTTCTAACCTCTAGGTACCAGTAACTTCTGCATTTGAAGTTTTCCTTTGAGTACGCTAGTCAGGATGAATCCAACATTTGACACAAGGACACACGCATGAGAGTTCCTACTGATGTTCTTCAATGATGACTGATAGGTTGCATCACATACAGCACATCTAATTCCTTTCACAAGTCTAACTGTATACCACACAACCTCCACAATTTTAAAGGAAGTGCTGCTCTCCAGTTCTAATTTTATTGTGCTTTTGGAAAAAACGTTGGAATATATTGCCATAAATTAAATATCATTTTGGGAGTTCAGGTCATGTCTTCTCTATTAGAGGTGGTTTTCATGTGGAGGAAAAAACTGCCCTTGGTTTTAGAAGACTTAGATTCACTTCCGGCTCTTCCACTTACTAGCTGGTAAACTTGGTGCTATGGTCTGAATATTTGTGTCCCCCCCAAATTCATATGTTGAATCCTAAGGCCCGATGTGATGGTATTAGAAGGTGGGGCCTTTGGGAGGTGACTAGGTCATGAGGGTGGAGCCTTTATGAATGAGGTTAATGCCCTTACAGAAGAGGTCCAAGAGAACTCCCTAGCCCCTTCCACCATGTGAAGACATAATGAGAAGTCTACAACCCAGAAGAGGGCCCTCACCCAACCATGCTGGCACCCTGATCTCAGACTTCCAACCTCCAGAACTATAAGAAATTTCTGTTGTTTATAAGCCAGCCAGCTTTGGTATTTGTTATAGCAGCCTGAATGGACTAAGACACTTGGACGAGTCATTCAAGCTTTCATTTTCAGTAGAAGAATGCTTGCTTACACATCTCGTAGGATTATTATGAGTATCAATTGAGATAACATGTGTAAACACCCATTAAAACTAGTAAAAGTTCTACTCAAGTATAATTCAACAAATTCCACAGCTAGTTTACCTTGGTGAATAAACACTCTTCATCTTAGCCTGATAAAATTTCCTAGGCGCACACTTGAGTCTTTCTAATGCTTAAAGAGGGATAGGTCATAAAACAATGTATTAACCCACATGGAGAAACAGAATATGGCATTGCGCTGTTAGTGCCATTTTATACTGAAAGAGATACAGTAGGGGCAGAGTTAAATTTCTTGATTTTGTGCTCTTTTTCCAACTTCCTTTAACAGTGTATTAATTTTCTATTGCTGTATAATAAATTACTAAAACTCAGTGGCTTAAAACAACACACATTTATTTCATAGTTTCTATGGGGCAGGAATCTGGGCACAGTCTAGTTGAATATTTGTTCAGGGTCACAAGGTGGTAATCAAGGTGTTGGTCAGGCTGTGTTCTCATCCAACAGCTCAACTAGGGAAGAATCTGCTTTCAAGGTCATTCCAGATGTTGGCAGAATTCATTTCCTGTGGCTGTACGACTAAGGGCCATGGCTTCTTGCTGGCTGTTGGCTGGAGGTTGCTCTTAGGTTTTAGAGGCTGAATGCAGTTCCTAGAGCCCACTAAAAGTTTCTGGCCAATTAGGCTTCTCCAACTTGGCCATTTACTCTGTTAAGTCTTCAAGGAGAGGCTTTAGTTTCAATCTGCAAACACGAAGTCTTACATAAAGTAATGCAATCATGGAAATGACATCATGTCACTTTTGCCATGTAATACAACTTAATCATGAGAATGACATCTCATTATCTGTGTTGTGTTGGTTAGAAGCAAGTCATAGGCCTTGCCTGCACTCAAGGAGAGAGCATTATAGAAGGGTATGGACACCAAGAGGCAGGGATCAGATGGCTATCCTAAAGATTGTCCATCACAAGCAGCATTCACATTTTTTCCTGAGAAACAAGGATTTGGGGATGAGTTGGAGGGAAGGGTATATGGTGATTGGGAACAATAAAAAAAATTTTCACCTTTTCCACAGTTTTTATATACCAACCACACAACTAGTAGCTATCTAATAACCCTGTCCATTTGAAACCTTAAGTATCAGAGATCTATGCCTGAGCTGACTAATACACTGACTTTTATGGCAATAATCTTGTACCATCTGCCCAGTAGCATGAAAAAATGTTTCATTGAGGTGTGTTTGAGTCAAGGAATGAAGACCCCACAAGATTTATGTAAAGGGGATTATTATTAGAATCTACCTGGAATGATAAGTGGTGGCTTCTCTGGTTGCTCAAACTTTATTTTGCTCATGGCTTTAGTTCATTACTCTCTCTACAGTCTTAGCTCTATCTCCTAAACTCCTTACTTCAACCTCTTTTGACAATCAGCAAAGTCTTTTAATGAATTTTGTTCCATTTCCTGAAATAGAGAGTATTGTGTCTAGCTAACTTATTTTTTTTAATGACAGGATATTGTTATAGATCACAGGGTGTTGGTCAACCTTTGAATCGTCTTTGCTTGGGTTCACACACACTCTGGTTCTATTAGCTAAGTCTTGAGGTGGGCCAAAAAGTTGAAGTATATATGGCTCAAAGTTTGCTGAAGTTATGGCAGCTTCCCTTTGCAAGGACTGTAAATAGGGAAGACTCTGTGACAACTCAACAGTGATCATTTTCAGTCAAGGAGAAAACTAATCTCAATATCCATCATTAAAGGCATGATGGTCCAAGACTCTGCAGTAAAATAGCAACATAAGAATTTTCAAGAGGTGAAAGGAAAGCATAACATACAACATCTGGATCTAAAACCAGTATTTGTGAATTTAAAATGCAATAGAACAAGTGAAAAACAGAATAGTTATGGCTACAAAATTGCATTTATGGTCTGGAAGATGAAATGAAAAAATATCTTGCAAAGAACATTGAAAATACAAAAGAAAAATGGAAAGAAAGAAATGAAACCACATATAAGAAGATAAGAAGTTTAGAGGACAGGTACAACTTACCCAATATGCAGATGATAAAAATTCTAGAAGGAGAAAATACATCAGATATAATAAGAGTAATGATTAAAAATATAATAGAAATTTCAGCTTTGGATATTATGATTAATGTGACTAAATTCTTTGAGGGATGCCCCCTCCCCCCACCCCACATACGCACACTTCATAAAAACAATATCATGACTAAAAATAATCTCTGAGACATTAATTGTGTCGCAAGAGGTAAGGGAGCCATTAATAAAAGTAAATTGGTTCCCAAGTGCTAGAAAGCTGGGGTCAGAGCACTGACTATCTAGGAGGATGTAGCTGCTTGAATGCAGTTGCCCACAGTAGCATCGTATTGGTGTTCTAAGTCCTTGATCACTAGCAAGGTGGTTTCACTCCTGGACAAAGACTCTCTGGAGAGGTGAAGTTGACCAAGGTTGATTAAATCTGGCCACCAGTGGAAGTAGAAGTAAACTTTATCTGGATGAGAGCTTCCTTACTTGAGTCCCAAACAATTCCCAGAAATTAAGATTAAGCAATAAACTCACAATCAAAGATCACAAACATCAAAAATACTACAAGCCAAGCTACTACGAGTGACATTCAGCAGAAACAAAAGATTTAGATTCACAAGAACTGGAAATATTGGAACTGTCAAATATAAAACATAGAAAATCAATATTTCAACTGTTTAAAGAAATTAAAGATGCTTTTACAAAGAGGAGAAGGCTGAAACAAAGGATTTTTGGGAACAGTGCCATATGTTTTTAAGCAGTGCACTTTTGAATAAGAGTACACAAATAAGAATAAACTTGAAGATTTGAAGAAAAAGGAATTTCTAAAAATAAAAAAATGTTGAAATAAAAAAATTCAAAGTTGGATTACAGAGCAGAAGAAATAACTGAAAAGGGAATGTGAAAAATATTTCCAAAGAAATTGCATAGATTGCAGCACAGAGATATAAGGAGGTAGAAAATGTGTAATAGATGTTAAGGAGTATAAGTGATGGAATAAGAAAGATTAGTATACCTCTTATTGGGTACCTCAAAGAAGAGATTGGAGAATGGAGGGCAGGCATTATTTGAGGAGACAATGGCTGTGATTTTTTTTAAATGATAAAGGTAAACCCAGAAAACCAGGAGACACAAAGTATTCCCCCAAAATGGGTAAATTAATGAAACAAATGTCTAGACATACCATTGAAACTGCAAAATAAACAAAAAACCCCAGAAAAACAGACACCTGCATGCATGGGAATGGCAATAAGAATGACAGCAGCCTTGTCAACAACAACTATGGAAGCCAGAAAACAATGGGATAGCATTTTTAAAGTGATGAAAGAAAATAACTATCGACCTAGAGTTGGTTGCCAAGAAAAATTACATTCAAGAATGAGGATGGATATGAAGATATTATACAGAAAAACAGAGTTTACAACCAAAAGACTTGCACTTAAGGAACTTAGAAATCATGTCCTTCAAGGGAAGGCAAATGATGACAGAAATTCACAGAGATGCGCAAAGAAATGATAAATAGATAAAAGAGTAAAAATTTAATCCAAGTAGTTATGTTTGGAGAAATAGTAATATTTATAATAATATATTTCAGTACTCAAAAAAGAGAACTAAACTACTGAACAAAAAATAGCATGCATGTCTGGAAGGGATAATCAAATTAAAGTTGTTTTATTCCTTGTGTTTTTGAGAGAAGATTAAAATATTGTTTCAGACTTTGTTAAGCTAAATGTGTATAACAAACTTTCAAAGGTTGTGACTGAAAGAAAATAAAGAATATGTAAAATTATAAGCCATAAGGGTCAAAATTGGGATGTGAAATCTAAGGAAAAAAAATAACCTCGACCAACCAAAAAAGAGAATCGAGAAAGGAGAAAAAATGGCACATAAAAAGCAAGACAATGTAATGGTGGACTCTAAATGTGCATTGGTCTTTACACTGAGAATACTCAGAAAGTATGAACAAACTAGGAAAAAAATCTTCTTGAAAATTTCAGAGTTAAGGAGGCAGGAAATAATTATAAAGAAAATAACTGGGATAAGAAGAAACTGAGAAATGACTACTTTTGCATTTAGAAGTTATCTGCTCATTTCGAAGTGGTGGATGAGGAACTAGGGGGCTCAGCATTGCTTTTGGAAGCTTCTTGGAACTAGAAAGACAAAAAAGGAGTCCATGATCCACCTTGGAGAGGAGTTTGGAAAAAACAGAAAAAAACAGCAAACAGTATACAGAGATCCAGATGATGAAGGAATCAGACACAGATTTTAAAGTAGCTATCCTTAATAGGACCAAGGAAATAAAAGATAAAGTTGAGAATTTCATCAGATAACTGAAACCAATATAAAAGTAAATGGAAGCTATTGAACTGAAAAATACAAGAAGCAAAATTAAGAACTTGTAGATGAGTTTAATGATAAGTTAGATGCAGCTGAAATCAGTGAACAGAAAGATAATTTCGAAGAAAATAGCCAGAATGGAACACAGAAAAAACAGAGGAAAATACAAGAAATAATATAAGGAATAGAGTAAAAAAAAAAAAAGTCAAATGTGTTGCTGACATCGAAGGAGAGGAAAGACAGGCAAAGAGGCAGAAGCAATATTTAAGGAGAGAGTGGGTGAGGTTTTCCCATAAGTGATGAGACAAATCAGATATCCAAAAAGCCCTCTATTCACCATGAGGATCAAAGTTAAAAGAAACTCAATTGCTGACATGTCACAGTGTTGAAAACACTAAACAATGAGAAAATCTTAAAAGCAGTCAAAGGAAAAGATTATCTTTAGAGGAGAAACGATTATATAGACAGCAGATTTGTCAAGCTAAACAATAGAAGCCAAATGTTCATGAAATTTTGTCTCACAATTTAAAAAGAATGTAACTGCCCTTCTAGAAATTTCTACAAAATAAAAGCTATTTTTAGTAATGGAGTATGTATTTATGTATTCAAATAAGCCAAAAATGAGAAAATTTATCACCAACAGCCCACACTAAAGGAAAAACTAAAAGGCATTCTCAAGCACAAAGTTATGATTCCAGATAGAACCTCAAAGAGGCAGGAAAGAAGGAAGAGCAATGTACAATGGATATATGTGAGTTAATTTAAACTAAAATTGAATGTGTTAAAACAATAGTAATAATATCTTGTGACGTCAAATTTGAAGAATTAAATATGTGGCAAAAATGACAAATTAATCTGAATAGAGTTAATGGAATCAAGAGCTCTAAAATTATCATATAGGAAGAAAGTAACATTATCCATTCATTTTAGACTTTAATAAGTCAAGAATGTAGTAGTAATCTCCAGAGCAGTAAGAGTATATAATATCTGCACTAATAGCAGCAACTAAAGTCAAGAAAGGAGAGAAAATGGAGACATTAATGAGATGAGTAATGTAAGTAATGTGAAAACAGTAAGATGATAGATTCAAACCTAAATGTATTAGTAATAACATTAAATGTAAATGGATAAAATGTTCGCTTAAAAACAGACTGTCTGATCAGATTAAAACACACGTACACACACATACAATCTATATGCTTCTTTAAAAAGACAAGTCTAAAATAAAGGACATGGAAAGATTGAAATTAAAAGGATGGATAAAAACATATCATAGAAACGCTAAACAGAAGAAAGCTGGTATAGCTAGATTTAGATCAGAAAAAAATAGGTGTTAAACAATAAGCATGGCCACAGATTAAAAAAAAAGCAAACACTTTATAGCGATAAAAGGTCCCATTCGCCAGGCACATGGAAGAATTATGAAATTGTATGTTTTTAATGACAAAGCCTCAAAATCGATAATAAACATTGATAGAAATGTAAGGAGAAATAGACAAAAAATTATTCATAGTGGAAGACATTTGTAGACACTCTGGTATGTCAACTGGCTCTCCACTCAGGACCAAGGCCCTCATTCCCCCAATTGCTGGGAGCATTGGCTGCTGATAACTAACCCTAAGTTTATGACCCCTCCCTGGTGGCAGCCCACATCCAATGACTGGTCTGTGTGGGGGCTGTGAAGCGAGCTTTCACAATTTCCAAGGTTAAATTAATACAGAACACATTCTCTAACCACTTGTACTGATTAAGTTAAATCAATAAAACCTAAGCTACAAATAAATATCAAAATATAGTTTCATAATATTCATATTATTTGGAAATTAAGAATACTACTTCTAAATAACTCATTTCTTAAAAAATAAATTAGCAGGGAAACTAGAAATATTTTAAACACAATGGTAATGAAAATTAGACATATGAAAACTTGTGGGATGCAGGTAAAACAATAGTTAGGGAAATATATAGAGTGAAACGCATATATTAGAAATGAGGAAAATTTGAAAATCAGTGAGCTAAGCATCCATCTGAAGAAGAGATTAACAAAATGGATTAAATGCAAAAAGGATGGAAGGATGAAAATAATAAGAATATAAAGTAGTAATGAATAAAATAGGAAGCAAACATGTTTTAAGAATCAAAAAAACCAAGAGATGGCTTTTTGGGAAGATTAACAAAATTGATAAATCTTGGTTAGACTGATCTAAAAAAAAGAGAGAAAGACACAAGGGACAAATAATCAATAATCAATATCAGAAATGAAGAAAGAGATCACTATGTAATTTATAGATATGAAAAAGATCAAAATAAGGTAGCATAAATAATTTTATGCCAATTAAATAGAAAATTTAGATAACAGAAATACTCTTATGAAAATCTATTACTAAAACTGACACGAGAAGAATATAAAATCTGAGTAATCTTAGTCTATTAAAATACTTGAACCTGTAGTTTAAAACCTCCACACAAATAAAATACCAGGCTCAGATTAATTTACCTAGAAATTATTCCAAACATTTAAGCAAGTAATTGTGCCAATTTTTCTCTAACCCCTCCAGAGACTGGGAAAAGATGGGTTACTCTCCAACTCGTTTTATGAAGACAGCATAATCAAGATGACAAAGCCTGACAAGAAAGTTTAAGAAAATAAATTTACAGGACAATCTCTCTTATGAACATAGATTTAAAGACCCTAACTTAAATATTAGCAAACTAAATCCAGTAATATGTAAAAAGAATTATTCAACACAATAAGTTGAAGTTACTCTATGAAGCAAGGTTGATTTGTTCAACAGTCAAAATAAATCAATGTAATTCTTGCATTAACTACATAAATGATAATAATTTCATGATCATCTCATTAGATACAGAAAAGTCATTTGATAAAATTTAACATTAAGTCATAGCCAAAAGTAATTCTCAGGAAACTAAGAATAGAAATGAATTTCTTTAATCTAAGAAAGGGTATTTAAAATAATTATAACAAACATCATATACATAAAGGTAAAATGTTGAAAGTTTTCCTCCAAGATTGTCTTGGAGTATGCCCACTATCAGCACATCTATTAAACATTGTACTGAAAGTTCAACCAGTGAGAAGCAAAAGGAAAAATTGCAAAGTATATAGATTGAAAAGAAAGGAATAAATTTCGAATTATTTTCAGACAATAGAATTTTGTAGATAAAAAATCCAAAAGGGGTCCGGCCTGGTGGTGTACTGGTTAAGTTCTTGCACTCTGCTTCGGTGGCCTGGGGTTCACTGGTTTGGATACCAGCCACAGATCTATGCACTGCTCATCAAGCCATGCTGTTGTGGCATCCCATATACAAAATAGAGGACAAGTGGCACAGATGTTAGCTCAGGGGCAATCTTCCTCCAGCGAAAAGAGGAAGATTGGCAACAGATGTTAGCTAAGGGCCAAGCTTTCTCACTAAAAAGAGAAAAACACCCCAGTTTAAAAAAAAAATAAAACCCAAAGAATATATACATAAATTAGCAAGGTGACTGGAGTCACAGTTAACATATAAAAATTTTTAGAAAGTTAGAATATCAAGTTTTAAGAAGATGCTATTTACAATTGCATCAAATATTAAATAACATGGAATAACTCTAATGAAAGATTTACAAAGACTCTAAATGAAAAAAAAAAAACAATTAAACTTTACTGAGAGAAATTTAAGAATCCCTAAATAAATGGAAGGACACACAGTCTTTTTGGATTTGATGACTCAGTTTTGTATAAAACAAATTTTCCTCAATGTAATCCCAATAAAAAACCCAACAAGTTTTGTATTAAGTGTGGAGTTTGACAAACTGATTCTAAAATTCGCATGGAGATACAAAGGTTCTAAAATAGTCAGGATACTCTTAAAAGATGAGAGCAAAGTTTGACTTTGTTACCAAATACCAAGTATTATTATAAAGCTATAGTAATTAAGAGTGTGGTATTGTTGCAAATATAGCTAAATAGAGCAATGGAAAACAAGTAGAGGGTCTAGAAAAAATCTTCGTGGTCATAAGACTAAAATAGTGGGGAAAAGATGGTCTTTTCAAGAAATGGTGCTAAGTCAACTGCATATATATAAGGAAAAAAATTTTTAAAAAATGAAATGACCCCTACCTCACATGATACAACAAATGAATTCCAGATAGGTTTTACATCTAAATGTGAAAAACAAAACAACTTAGCTTTTAGAAGATAATAGAGAAGAATATATTCATGACCGTGTGACAGAAAAAGTTTCCATAAACAGGACACAAAATGTTCTAAGAATAATGAAAAATTGTGATAAATTTTATTCCTTTAAAATTAAGAATTTCTCTTCATCAGAACATGTCTTTAGGAAGCAGAATTCTAAAAATGCCCTGTCTGCAAGATTTAATGTCTTAGTCTCTGGAACCTGTGAATGTGATGAGATATCAATCCTATGACTGTGTTATGCTATATGGCATAGTTGATTTTTTAAAAAGGAGATTACCCAGATGAGCCTTATCTAATCTCATGAGCCCTTAAAAGCACAGAAATTTCTCCAGTTGGTTACAGAAGGAGCAGGCAGAAGTCAGAGGGATTTGAGGAGAGAGAAGGACTCCATGTGTCATTACTGCCTTTGAACTTGGAGGGAGCCATCTGAGAAGGAAGATGGGTGGCTTCTAGAAGCAGAGGTCAGACCCCAGCTGATAGGCAGCAAGGAAAAGGAGACCTCAGATCTACTGCCTCAAGGAGCTAAACTCTACCAATCTCATCTCATCTCAATGAACTTGGAAGCAGATTCTTCCACCCAACCTCCAGATAAGAGTCCAGCCTGCCCAAAACCTTGGTTTCAGCTTTGCAAGACCCTGAACAGAGAACCCTACCAAGCCCTCCCAGACTTCTGACCTACAGAATTGTGAGATAATAAATGAGTGCTGTTTTAAGATGCTATAGAGCATACTGTTATATTGCACGATAGGCCAAACTAATCGATATGTTAGAAGTATCGTGGTGACTTCAGGGAGGAAGGGGGGACTAATGATCAGGAGGAGGTGTGACTGAGGTTCCTTGGGCATTTTTTTTTCTTCTCCTTGATTTTTGTAATAGTTCTACAAGTGTTTACTTTGAGATTAAGCCATTGAGCCATAGATTTTGTTTTGTATTGTGCAATGCTTATATATGAATAATTCATAATAAAAATTAAAATAAAGAAAAATTTAGTCAAAAAATATGACACAAGTGGAAGTTAAAAAGTAAGATGGTAGAAACTAGTTCAAATATATCAATAATCACAAAAACCATAAATGGACTAAACTCACCTTCTAAAACACAGAGATCACAAGGTTAATTTTTAAAAAAATCCAACTCCATGCATTTGAAAGAGACATAACTGAAACATAAGAACACAGACAGTTTCAGAGTAAGAAAAGTCAGAAATAAAGTTGCATATTTCTCTCAATTGTTGATAAATCAAATATTAAAAAGTCGATAACAATATTTCAGATTTGAAAAACATAAATTTACATGTTTGAACTCAGGGACATAAATAGACCTTAGCATCCAACAACCAAAGAATGCACAGGTCTTCCCTGACTTGTTATGGATTTATGTCCCAACAAACCCATGTAAGTCTAAAAATATCATAAACTGAAAGTATATTTAATACACCTAACCTACCAAATATCATAGCTTAATCTAGCGTACCTTAAATGTGCTCAGCACACTTACATTAGTCTACAGTTGGGCAAAATCATCTCACACAAAGCCTATTTTATAATAAAGTGTTGGCTATCTCATGTAATTTATTGAATACTGTACTGAAAGTGAAAACAGAATGGTTGTATGGGTACAGAATGGTTGTAAGAGTATGGATTGTTTACCCTCATGATTGCCTGGCTGACTGGGAGCCATGGTTCACTGCCACTGCCCAATACCACCAGAGAGTATCATACCACATGTAGCTGGCCCAGGAAAAGATCAAAATTCAAAGTACAGTTTCTACTGAATGTGTATTGCTTTTGCATCATCCTAAAGTAGAAAAATTATAAGTTGAACCATTGTAAGTTGGGGACCTTCTGTACATTCTTCACAAGCACTCATGGTTTATTTTCAGAAATTTATCATATACTAGGCCATAAATCGATTTTGAAAAAATTTCAAAGAATGAGGGTAAAAAAAAAAATCTACATTCTTTGACCACAAATGCAACTAACTTAATATTTCCACTCATGGCTACATGGCTCTGTACACAGCAGAGGCTTAATATTTCCACTCATGGCTACGTGGCTCTGTACACAGCAGAGGCTTCAGGAGACATGAACAAGGGTGTCTTAGCAGTACAAGCAAAATGGGAATAACGCAAATGTCTATCAGTAGGCAAATGGCTAAAAATGTTCTAGATTATTGTCATTACGGAACGTTAATTAGCAGTGAAGGTGCACAAACTAGAGTTGCACATAACATGAACGAGTCTTAAAAGATAAAAAAAATTGTGTCGTGTGGAAAAAGTAAGATGCCAGAGACTGCATATAATTATACATTTACGCATAACTTTTTCAAAATTTGATGGTAGACAAAAAATAAAAATATAGCAGATTTGAAAAACCAATCATACAGCTTGCTAGTACAAAATTTGGAGAGTGATACATGGTTTTATTATGCCTACAGATACTTATAAATTTTGATCATGTACTTGATTTCAAAGAAACCATTAGCACATTCCAAAGTATAGAATTTTAAAGGCCAAAATCAGTGGCCATAATACAAGAAAATCTGAAACAAATATGCAAAAGGTGACTCCATCAACCAGTCAAAAAAAAAAAAAAAAAAAGAACATGGATATTATGGACTACAACTCTAAATAATGCTTGTATTACAGAAAGAAATGAGCTCAACGATATATAAATTAATAAAAAAGAAACTCTTTTTATTTATGCCTAATATTTACAGCTAAAATATTTTTGGAGAACAATTCCTATCTTTATAAAGTTTCATTATTTATAAAAATAAATTGAAATTAAATGAACTAGTATGACATTGTAGGAAAAAAAGCAAAAGAAAATGAAAATAGACCCAAGAGTTCATATGAAATTGCAAGGCACTCTGAATAGCCAAAACAAGCTTGAAAAAGAAAAACAAAGTTGGAGAGCTCATACTTTTGGACTTTAAAACTTACTGCAAAGCTACAGTAATCAAACAGCATGGTACTGACATCGGGATAGACATATAGACCAATGAAATAGAATTGTGAGTCCAGAAATAAATCCATACATCTATTGCAAATTGACATCCTACAAGGATAGTAAGACCACTTAGTGGAGAAAAGAGCAATTTTTTCAACAAATGGTTCTGGGACAACTGAATAGTCATGTGCAAAAGAATGAATTTGTACCCTTACTTCACACCATATACAACAATTAACTCAAAATGGTTCAAAGACCTAAATGTAAGAGCTAAAATTATAAAACTTTTAGAAGAAAACAGAAGTAAATCTTCATGACCTCGAATTTGGCAATGGATTCTCAGACATAGTATCAAAAACATGAGCAAGAAAATAAAACATAAATTTATTGACCTTCATCAACGTTTAAAAGCTTTCGTTCATTAAAGGATATTATCAAGAAAGTGAAAAGACAGCCTACACAATGAGAGAGAATATTTATAAATCATATATCTCATAAGGAATTTGGATCTAGAATATATAAATAACTCCTACAACTTTGTAGTAGAAAGACAAATAATCCAATTTTAAAAGTGGACACAGAAACTGAATACACGTTTTTCCAAAGAAGTTATATGAGTGGTCCAAAAACACATGAAAAGATGCTCAATATCATTAGTCATCATGGAAATGCAAACCAAAACCACAACGAGATATATTCCACATCAATTCAGATGGCTAGTATCAGAAAGTAATACAATAATAAGTGTTGGAGAGGCTGCGGAGAAATCTGAACCACACACTGCTGGTGGGAATGTAAAACGGTGCAGCCACTTTGGAAAATAGTCTGGCAGTTCCAGCAGTTCCACTCCTTGTGTTTACCCAAGAGAACTGACACCATACATCCTCATGAAAACTTATATGTGAATGTTTATAGCAGAATTATTCATAAGAGCCAAAAAAGTGACCATAATCCAAAAGTTCTTCAACTGATGAATGGATAAACAAATATTGTGTGCCGATACAACAGCATATTATTTGGTCATAAAAAGGAATGAAGTACTGATACATTCTATAGCATAAATCCACTTTGAAAACAGAATGCCATATGAAAGAAGCCACTCGCAAAAGACCACACACTATATGATTCCATTCATATGAAATGTCCAGAATAGGCAAATCTATAGAGATAGAAAATAGATTAATGGCTCTTTAGGGGTACAGAGACATGAGGGTTTAGAGGTTCTAGTTAAAGGGTACAGGATTTCTTTTTAAGGTGATGAACTTGTTCTAAATTTGACTGTGATGCTGGTTGCACATATCTGTGAATATACTAAAAACCATTGAATTATACACTTTAAGTGGATGAATTATATGGTTTGTGAATTACATCTCAAAACTGTTATTAAAAGAAGAAACTCAAAATAAACCTAAAGAACATTGGAGAGGAAAATTAATAGGAATAAAGACAAAATTAATGACATAGGAAAAAACTCACTGGAAATTAAAAATAAAACTGAAAGCTGGTTTTGTAAAGCCCATAATGTTGATAATTCTTGTCAAGTCACATTCCTAATAAAAATGCTAATAAAAGTCATAATAGAAAGCTCTCCAAATTGATAATGACTGTTTACCTAAGGCCAGAATTATATGTAATATAAAATCATTATATATAAAACTATTCCAATGAAAATCAGGAATAAGCAATGCCTGCAGGAGGTGTGAGAGTTTCCATTTAATGGATTAGGAGGAGAAAACCATGATGACAGAGTACATATTGAAAATGAAAGGTAAATCATCAGTATTTGCAGATGGCATAATTATATATGTTGAAAACATGAGAATACTTCAGAATTCATAAGAGAATTTGGTAGAGTGGCTAGATGTGAAGGTGGAATGGGAGGGACAAGCATTTGGAGAATGATAATCAGCCTTTTTCTTTTCTTATTTTTGGCGAGGAAGATTGGCCCTGAGCTCAATCTGTTGCCAATCTTCCTCTTTTTGGCTGAGGAAGATTGGCTCTGAGTTAACATTTGTACCAATCTTCCTCTATTTTGTATGTGGGACACTGCCACAGCATGGCTTGATGAGTGATGTGTAGGTCCACGGCTGGGATCCAAACCCATGAACCCAGGGCCGTCAAAGTAGAGTGTGCAGACTTAATCACTGTGCCACTGGACCAGCCCCATAATCAGCCTTTTTATTGGGCATCTCTGTGGAGTTTGGCCTATTGCAGTAAACATGCATTGCATTTGAGTTTGAAGGGAAAGAAGATAATACTAAAAAAAAAAAAATAAGATAAAATGTCTCAGTGAGGCAAAAACAATAAAAGTAAGTATATTTGAACTTCACGGGGAGCTAAGGAATCAGATTGGCCAGAAACTAAAGCAATCCTAAACCGCCGGGCAGCTCAACTCCATGTCACATCTACTTCCATCAGGTTTCTCTACTGTCAGGATTCTGTGGCTGGATTTCTACGTAGTTCATATGAGAATGGTAATTTTCCAACAGGAAGCATTTTCCTGGGTCACACTACCTTTTCCCCTTGTATATATAAAGGTATCTTTCTTCCTATGAGAGTAGCTTTTAAGTTAGGCCAAGAAATTGGGGCAATTTAACCTTAAAAAGGGCAAAAATGTGAACTAGCCAATGAACAATCCTTTCCAAATCTAAATGACTATAACCCGTTGTCCAGGCATAACAACATCTTTTGGGCAAGAAAATTGGCAAAACAAAAATGGTCTACTGGATATTGAAGAGGGTGATAACTTATCTTTAATAATAACGATTATAATAGACACCATTTATTGAATAATCTACATATACCTTCTTCTTTATTTGCTTCTTATTATTATCCCCATTTTAAAACTGAGGAAACTGAGCCTTAAAAAGTGTAAATAATTGGCCTGTGGTCATACAAGGTGGTGAAGCTGGAGTTTCTATCAAATGATAAACTGCTTCCCATCTTTTTGTACCCTCCAGTGTCGCATACATTTTAAGTGCTCAGTTAAAATGGATTAAACGACCAAACAAATGTTTTCCCCTTCATCAAGACTCTAGTCTTTTCTGAGTGTGCAGGAGAGAATTAAGCCACTATATTTCTTCTCTTCCTCTCAACTCCCCTGCTACCTTTATGCATAATGTTAAAGCCCAGAAAATAAAGAGGGAAAACATATTAAGACTCTGGGAAATTTATCAAGAGTAAAGAAGTGCTTAAGGAGACATATTTGCATAAGACATCAAAAGGAATGACCAACAACACAAGCAGTACATAAAATGATTCGGGTGAGAAATATCTTTACATTTATATTAGCATCTTGCAGATATTTCTTTCCACGTGTGCACTTTTGTCTTTCTTTCCTTTTGTTGGTTTGTTTTTCTTCTTATTTAACTATGTGAGCATCTGTATCAGCCTTAGGTGTAAACTGAATTCTGCTGGGAGATCCCAGCTACTGGTTAGGATGTCCTGCACTGAGTAAAGACCATTAAAAGTGATGAGTCTGGTCCCAGAGACATGCAGACAAGGGCCCAACACCCGTTATTTGTAGCTTGTAGGAATCCCACCTACCCACCCTCTTCCTGCCGGGCCCCAGTGCTGGCCGTGGAGCAGTTCAAAGGGTTGCACCAAATTCCACTGCTGGAAAGGAAACCACAAATATCAGAGCTGTACTCCTCAATTAGATGCCTCTCAATCACCTTTTGATCCCGGGATCCTGACACTCTGCCTGCAGTCTGGCCAGAGCCCCAGTGTCTGGCCTTAGTCCACAGCCCAGTGTCCACTCCTCCCCCAAGCCTTTGAATGGCAACATTTTTGTTACAGCACTTTAAGGCTCTAATAAATTCCTCAGTTGTGGTTAGTACACTAGACTATTTAGACATAGTCCACAAACTGTTTGGACTGCGGGGGAGGTTCTGGCGGTCGCATTTTCAGACTGGTTCAGATTGTTTCACATGGCTGAGGATGTAATATGTCTTCAGGAAGATTTGCAAGTGGGCTTCTCTAATTAAAACATCATCCACAAAGCAGCCTGCAAAATTGAGACGCTCGCACAGCGTGGATGGTGTCGATTCTTTCCGTGGCGTTCAAGCAGAATCCTATTGTCTGATTTTGTCACGGGGGGAAAATAAAATGACTCGGGAGATTTGCTGTGGCAGCAAAGGTGAATTATTAGGAACTGCAGAGAATTAGTGCACTCTGTTGTTCCCGGACCCTGGGGCGATCCAGGCTGTAGGTTTGTTTTATTTGCCTTCTTTGGTTGGGTTAAGAGGATTTTAGGAATGCTCCAAAAACTATCTAGGCCTTCGCTGTGGCTACTGAGTACTTGAAATGTGGCTAGTTGGAATGAGGAATTTAATTTTTTACTTTATTTAATTTTAATTTAAATATAAAAAACTAGATTTGATTCAGTTATTAGAAAACTTTTAAGTATATTGGATATAACTTGGGTATGTGAATCTGCTTTTTCAACTGCAAATTTTATGAAATACAAATTACGTTTCTGATGAAATTTAGCCCTCAAACTGAGATGTGTGATAAATGTATAATACACACTGGATTTTTTTTTTTTTTAATGAGGAAGATTGTCACAGAGCTAACATCTGTTGCCCATCTTCCTCTACTTTGCATGTGGGACATCACCATAGCATGCCTTGATGAGCCGTGTGTAGGCCAACACCCAGAATCTGAACCCCCAAACCCCGGGCCCCTGAAGCGGGGTGCATGAACTCAACCACTATGCCACTCGACCGGCCCCCACACTGGATTTTGAAGACTCAGCATGAAAAAATATTGTAACATTTTGTTAAAAGCTTATATTAACTCCATGCTGAAATGCCAATATCTTGGATTAATTGAGTTAAATAAAATGCATAATTAAAATTGATTCCATCTATTTCTTTTTAACTTTCTAAATGTGGCTACTAGAGAACTTTAAATTACATGGGAGGCTCACGTTGTATTTCTGTTGGACCTCACTGATCTAAACCATGCTGCTACTCCCACTGGCTTCAAAGGACAGACAGTGCTCAAGCATCATCTCTGGAATCAGATACCTGTGGGCATCTTTAGGTTCCTTGTGCTGGGTCCTCTAATACTCTTGACAATTTCAAGACTGTTGTCTAGAGTGATAAAAAGGGGTCCATGTCAAACAAAATCGAACTTATGTTAATTCAGTCATGCTACAAATGCAGCTCTGAATCATGTGCTGTTAGAAACTAGGGGTAATTCCCAAGAGTTTGCAGTCTTGTAAAGCAAGACATATGACACACAAGGGAGAGTGAGCAATGGGAAGCAGTGCAATAAGACAGCAAAATAAACTGAGGTGGGGTTATTAGATAAAATACAGGGAGCCCAGTAAATGTGAGTTTCAGACAAATAACAAATAAGTTTTTAGTATAAGTATGTTGCATACAATAAGAGGATGTCCTGTGTTTTTATTTGCTAACTCTGGCAATCCTAAGAAGCAAGGGCTGTAGAATATCGGAAAGGAGTGAACCACCTTCTCTTGGAATAACCCAGCCCGGTTCTACAAGAGTCTGAGGATGTGCATAGAACCTTCTACTTTCTTTAATAAATGATCATATCTTGCCTTTGTGCTGCTGTCTTGACTTCTGAATAAGATCTGAGTTCTGCCCAGTCCCTGTGCAGTTTAGAGATGAAAGAGAACAGAAGGAGCAGTACAGCTTATACCTCGGCATTTATGACTTTCCTTTTAGTCCACAGGCTATCATGGATAGAAGCCATGTCTTACTGAAGGAATGAGCTTTTAGTAGCAGCCAGACTGTAGGGCTTGGCGGATCAAACCCACAGGCAGACTTAAACCATCGCAGAACCTGTTCTGAAACAAGGAGGAAAAGAAATTCACAAATACTGAAAAGCACCATGCTCCTCTCCTCTCAACGGCCAGCGGGTCTGGGAATGGCCAAAGGATTCTCTCTGTGGTGAGACTACCATGTTGGACAAGATATCAAGACCTAAGGACCCACTTGAATTCTTCATACCCCAACATCTTTTCTCATTTTAAGATTGAAACAAGGAAGGTGGGGAGAACACCTATGTCAACTCAGAGTGGAGGTGGAGAAGCAACACGTTCTATATCGATGGACACACCCTGGGCCTAGGAACCCTCACATAACTCTCCAAATGCCAAGGGAGAGGGCAAATCCGAAGTATTTGATTTACTGATGTTTATCTAGTAAAAGAGAACTTTATCCTTGAGTTCCCAGTTCTGGGATTCCAGAAGGACTCGTTGCTGAGAGACGTCAGCTCACATAATTTGCTTAAGATCAGAAACGATTCCTTGTCCTCACAGATGGACACTTTCCACCCTCAACTACCTTTTTAATGATCAATTCTGCTTTTTTAACCCTTTGATGAATTTGAGCAGGTTATAGCCCTGTAGAGTCCCTGCAGAATGTTACGTTTCACTCAGATATTTGAGCTGACGTATCTTATCTATCTGATTCTTTCCCTTGGGTTTGTCCTATTCTGGATGCTTCCAGGCATTTCAAAGAAGTGCTACAGAATCCTAAAATAAAATTATTTTAATTTAGAAGTTTAATTAGGACATATGAAGTGGTAGAGGGTAGGATCACGTTAAAACAAAATCAAACAACTTCAGATGAAGCCATCCTACGTGCTTGATTTACTGAGTCATTCTGATTGCTACTTTGGTGGCCCATTGTCATGCCATGTATCACACTACAGACTTTTGAATTTTTCTTCATGAAATGCCTACAATGACTAGGCAGCAAGCCCAAAGGGATTATGAAACATTGTTAAACAGTGTTCAAAGACACACTTTTCCTTATCCATTTTCTCCAAAGAAACGTATAACTTGGGTCTGTAGATATTTCAATATAAATATAGAAAATATAAGTCAGAGGGTAAAAGTAGTGACAGTGTTCTGTGTTTTTTGCCTTGTCCAAGAAGAAAGTGAAAATATCTACTAATGTTAGATATTGATACATTGCAAATGTGTGATGTATTCTCTAGGATAACCAAATTAAATAATGAAAAGCAATCTGAAAGAAGTCTAGAAGAAAGAAAAAAATAGGACAAAGAGAAGGCACATAGTAACACAGTATTTTATTTTACAATTATTTTATTGAAAGCAATTGACAGATAACGTTGTGTAAGTTAAAGTGGACAACACATTGATGTGATACATTTATATGCAGCCATGTGTTGCATAATGACGTTTCTGTCAACAATGAACCACACGTACAACAGTGGTCCCATAAGATCATAGTACAGCCGAAAAATTCCTGTCACCTAGTGGCATCATAGCACAATGCACCACTCACATGTTTATGGTGACAGCTCCATGCATGTCCTTGCCTCTGAAGACCTTCCAGTGGGACAAGATGTGGAGGAGGAAGACAGTGATATTGACGAGCCTGCCCCTGTGTAGGCCTAGGCTAGGGTGTGTGTGTCTTGGTTTTTAGCAAAAAAGTTTAAAAAAAGTGAAAATACAAAGAAGTTTTAAAAATAGAGAAAAGCTTATAGAATAAGGATATAAAGATAGAAAATATTTTTGTACAGCTATACAATGTGTTTGTCTTTTAAGCTGTGTTATTACAAAAGGGTCAAAAAGTTAAAAAAAAAGTTTATAAAGTGAGAAAATTACAGTAAGCTAAAGTTAATCTATTATCAAAGAAAGAAAAATTTTAAAAAAAAATTTGGTGCAACCTAAGTATACAGCATTGATAAAGTCTACAGTAGTATACAGGGATGTCCTGAGCCTTCACATTGACTCACCACTCACGCACTGAATCCATCAGAGAAACTTCCAGTCCTGCAAGCTCCATTCATGGTGAGTGCCTCATGCAGGTGGACCATTTTTTATCTTTTATACTGTATTTTTACTGTGCCTTTTCTGTTTAGATCTATTTAGATACACGAATGCTTACCGTTATGTTACAATTGCCTAGAGTAGGTAGTACAGTAACATGCTGTGCAGGTTTGTAGCCTAGGAGCAATAGGCTACGCCAGTCAGCCTAGGTGTGTAGTAGGCTGTATCAGCTAGGTTTGAGTAAGTCCACTCTACGATGTCACACAATGACGAAATCCCCAAACGATGCATTTCTCAGAATATATGCCCGTCATTAAGCAACACATGACTGTATTGGATATGATTCCCATTGTGGCATTAGCTGGGACCTCCATCATATCACATAATTATCATTCCTTTTTTGTGGTGGGAATAATTAAGATTTAGTCTCTCAGCAAGTTTGATGTTTATAATACAAAATTGTTGACTATAATCACTATGCTGTGTATTAGGTCTCCAGGACTTAGTAAGTTGCAAGTTTGTACCCTTAAACAAAACCTCTCCTATTCCCCCACCTCCCAGCCCCTGGTAACCACCATTTTAGTCTCTGTTCTTACAAGTTCAGCTTTTTAGATTCCACGTATAAGTAATATACGGTATTTGTCTTTTTCTCTGTCTGACTTGTCTCACTTAGTATAATGTCTTCAAGGTCCATCCACGCTGTCCCAAATAGCAGGATTTCCTTCTTTCTCACAGCTGAATAATATTCCACTGTATGTATACATATATGTATATACCACATCTTCTTTATCCATTCATCTGTTCACGAGCACTTAGGTTATTACTGTACCTTGACTATTGTAAATAATGCTGCAATAAGCACGTGAGTGCACATATCTCTTCAATATCCTGTTTTCATTTCCTTTGGGTATATACCCAGAAGTGAAATTACTGGATCATATGGTAGTTCTATTTTGAATGATTATTTTTTTTTGAGGAAGATTAGCCTTGAGCTGATATCTGTGCCCAATCTTCTTCTATTTTATATGTGGGATACCTGCCACAGCATGGCTTGATAAGCAGTGTGTAGGTCCATGCCCAGGATCCGAACTGGCAAACCCCAGGTTGCCGAAGTGGAGTTCACAAATTTAACTGCTACACCACCAAGCTGGCTTCTCTATTTATAATTTTTTTGAGGAACCTCCACAGTGTTTTCCATAGTGACTGTACCAATTTACATTCCCACAAATGGTGTACAAGTGTTCCCTTTTCTCCACATCCTGGCCAGCTCTTGTTATTTCTTGTCTTCTTGATGATAGCCATTCTAACAAGTGCAAGGTAATATTGTGGTTTTGATTTGCATTTTCCTGATTATTAATGATGTTGAGCAGTAAAATGGTAGTTTCGAGTTCAAATGTATCAGTAATCACATTAAATGTAAATGGACTAAATGTTCAACTGAAAGTCAGAGATTGTCATTCCAGATAAAAGCTAGATGATATTTAAACAAATCACATCCAACAAGGATACAGAAATGTTTAAAGTAAAGGAATGGAAAAAGATACATGGTACAAAACACTAGCCAAAAGAAAGCTAGTGTAGCTATATTAATATCAGAACTATCTTTTAGACAAAAAAATATTGTTAGAGATAAAGAGGGACAATTCAGAACAATAAACATTTCAATTCACCAGAAAGATATAATTCTAAATGTCTATGCATCCAATGAGATAAACAAAAGTAGACAAAATAAACATTGGCAAGAACATAGGAGAAATAGACAAATTCACAATCACAGGGGAGAATAAACACCCTGTCACTGACCCAGAACAAGGTCAAGAGCAAATTAGGATGTAGAATGTTTGAATGACACTACCAGCAAACCTGACCTAAAGGGCATATACAGGACACCATCTCTAGAAACTGCAGGGTATACATTTTTATAAATTACACACGGAGCATTTAAAAAACTTTACCATTTGCTGACCAATAAAGCACGTTTCATTAAATGCTACTTCTCAGCTGTCCTGTCTATTCCTTACATAATAACTCTTTACTAGATATGTGTTGGAACTTCTCAATCTATCTTCCATTTCTTGTAACTTTTCTCCTTGTTTTTAATTGACTTTGATGCTGTATTCTAGGTGATTTCCTTAGTATTATCTTCTAATTTAGTAGTTCTTCAGTTGTGTCAAGTCTAGGATTTAACTTGTCTATTCAGTCTTTAATTTCAAAGAACTTTTTTCTTCTATTATTTCTAGAACTTCTAGAAGAGAGGAAGAAAGAATATATGTGTGTTTAAAAACCATATAAATATCTATGTGGATCAGAAACTGAATAGCACCAAGCAATCAAATGCAGCCTCTCAGGTATCCCCAATCACCATGAGAGAGCACAGAGGGGACAGATGGCTTTGTGGGGTGCAAGGGATGAAGAGGTTCGCAAACCGCCTCTCAGAGCTTTCAGTGATCCCAGAGTGCAATGGGAGGGCACTGAACTTCACTGAATAAGAGATGGTACATCTAAAGGGACCCCATCACCAGGAGGAGGACAGGTTGTAACAGAAAACTGAGGAGATGGAGGACGTGTGGGATCATAGGAACCTCATCAGACATACAGGTGGGAGGGATGACCACACATAAGGACCTGATAGCATAAAGCATCCCAGTGGATGCCATCCTTGGGACAGATAAAGGATGAGGACTGGATGCTTCCTCATTCTACCCCAAAACTGTGCTTTGGTACAGTTCCCAACTTCAGTAACACCTTGGGGAGGAAGAGGGTGTGAAATCCAGAACTGAATGATTTATACTGAAACGAATTTTCTGAGAATTAACTAAGTTCTATTTCCTGCCAGCAGGAAAGACGAGGTATTCAGATAGAAAGTAAGTTAAATTATACAAGAAATAAAGTCGTCTATTTTGCACATCTCCAGTTGAGTTTTGGGGATGTACAGTTTTATCCTAGACTCAGAAGCATTTTAGGATGGAAGGGATTTCCCACGTCATCAAGTTCCACCCCAGCACTGGCAAGACAAGGAATCTAAGGAATCTGAGCCTCAGTGAGATGAAGCATGAAGAGAGTAGTCAGAGGTCACCTGGCTGTGTTGTAACAGGATCAGGACTCGGAACTGAGGCTCTTGTTAAGTAACCTTTCCACCATTGACTCTTTAGTCTGCTCTTCTAGGAGATCCCCTTACTCTTCCACCCTCTTGATGCTGTCACCTGGAATATCTCCATTCTCTTAATCTCTGTCGCGTCATAAGAGCTGTGCAATTAACAATTTCTAGCTCTATTATATAATTCAGCTTTTATATATTATATAAAATTATATATATGATAGAGCTAGAAATTAATTGTGTTAATTGTTTTATATGTGTATATATAAATTAGTGTCTCTCAGACTTCAGTGTGCACCACAGTTTCCTGAAGGAGACATTGAAACCATGATTTCTGGGCCCCCAATCCCCGAGTTTCTGAATCAGTGGGTCTAGCTTGGGACCTGAGAACCTGCCTTTCTAACAAGTTCCAGTGTGATGCCTTTGCTGCTGGTCCCAGGACCACACTTCTAGAACCACTGCCCCAGACTGTTTCTTGAAGATCCACTCCCTTCTCCCAAACATCTTCACTCTCATGATGCCTTTCTAATTACTCTTTCATGTTGCAATTTTCTTGGCTATTCTCTCATTTTCTTCGCAAAGAAGAAATTTCGGTTCTCCCTAAATCTCATTCCTATTTTGTTGAAATTGCCTTGAATTTATTAGTTTATTGAGGGGAGAACTGACGTCTCTCAGTATTAGGTCCTCCTATCCCCCAACAGGACACATTCTCCATGGGCTTAAATCTCATCCTCAGCCCGTCAGTAAACTTTATGGTTTTTCTTCCTCTGCACTTTTATTTTGAAGCTTATTCCCAGGCAGTTTATATTTGTGGATTGTTTTAGTGAGTAGGATCTTTTTCCACTGTATTTTCTAAATGCTTCTTGGTAGGAAATAGGAAAAGCTATTGCCTTTTTATCTATGTTTATTTTATTTCTATGTTTTGAAACATGAGATTTTATTTGTGACTTAATGGATAATACTTTTAAAAAGTTTCATGTTCCCTGGAAGAGGACGTATTCTCTGTTTGTAGGATATATAGTTCAAAAGGTACCTTTTAAATACAACTTATTCATTTTATTAATCATATTTTTTCTAAATCATTGCTTATTCTTTAGTTTACTTTGAGATAGGCATGGTTCTACAAATTTCTCCTTGTATTTTGAAGAGTGTGAGCTTTACAAGTTTCATCCACTGATTTTGGCACATAAAGGTTAGTTGGTGCTCCTTGATCTTTTAGTTTTTACAGTATAAAATGGTGGTCATTGTCTCATAGTCTCATTTGATGCTGTCAATCTTTAAGTCTATGGAGTGTGCTATTCACGTTATAACTCATCTTTTTCCTTTTGCTTGTATTTTCCTGATACACATTTTTATAAGGATTAGTTTTAGGAATGTCTTAGTCAACAGAAGATAGCTGGGTTTTGTCGTGTTACATACCAATTTGAGGATCTCTTCTTTAACAAGTGGATTGATACCATTTACAGTTACTCATAAGTATTATATTTGATCTATGTCTTTTTTTTTCCTTTTTCTCTTCCTTTCCTTCTTGGGATCTTCCTGTACTCTCTTTTTTCCCTAAGCAGACCAGCCTTTTTCTTTCACTTTGCTTTTCTCTGATGGATTACTTTTGTTTTTCAAGTATATTCTTCAACCTATCGTTTGAAAAATTATTAGAATTAAGGAACTTGTGTCTTTTCAGCCACCCTAATTTAAGTAAAATGTTTAACACACTTCTACATTTTATTTTCCCCCTTCACATAATGGTCTTTGTTAAAGGGATATGTTTTATAGATCTAGATTATTCATATCACTTTGCATTAAAGTATTTTATCTTCTTTTGTGAGAACAACTCTCGATTATGACAATTTTACAACAGGTTTACAATTATTTGGATCTCTCCTCATTTTAACTTATTTCAGTGCACATTGCCAATACTTTTATGATTATTTTCCCAGCTTCAAACATTTAATTTTGATTTTCTGTTGGTTGTAATAATTCTTCAAGGAACTTTTTTTCCATGAAGGGTGCATGCCTAATATTTTCTGAGTACTTTCACTTGAGGATACATTTTTGTTGCCTTCAAATATGACAGACAGCCAGACAGGGTATAAAATTCTTGGATCACAACGTTTTCATTTCAAAATTGCTTTAAGATTTCCTATTATCTTCTGCCATTTAGGATTGCACCACAGAAATTTGACACCAGCCTAATTCTTACTTGTTTCTTCATGAGTTACTTTTTTCTTATTGTTTCTTTATATACAAGCTTGATAAATTTTCTCCATCTACATAATTGAAGAGTTTTCTAGACTATGTCTCAGTATGAATTTGAGTGAAATACAGTGAGTTTGTTCTGTGTTGACAAATCGTTCTTGGGCCCAAGAAACATCTTCCTCTTACAGCTGCAGTGTTAACTTTTATACCATTTGCTGTATCTTTTAGGTGCAAACTGTAAAAAGACAAACAAAAAAGGCAAAAATCTTTGTTTTCTTGGAGCTAATAATTAGTCTAGTGAGCAAGGCAGTGATTGGAGGAGTAAACGTCTTACCGTAACATTACTAGTACCAGCAAACACTTACTACATACCAGGCTCTGTATTAAGCTCTCTATATTTATCATCTCATGACAACACAGTGAAGAAGATTCAGTTATTAATCAGATTTATAGATGAGGAGACTGAGTCTCCATGAGGTCAAATAAATTGCCTGAGCTAGGATTTGAACCCAGCTGAGTGAAGACTAGGGAGGAAGGCATTCTAGCCAGAAGCAACAGCTGCTCTGGGAGGGGCAAGAGGTTGCCTAATTTGAGGAGAGGAAACAAAACTCGTAACTGAAGAATAGGGAATAAGGAGTGAGTGGTAAAAAGTAAGGGTAGAGAAGAAGATAGGAGTTGAATCATGCCCTTTCTGGGAAATTTGCAAATTTGGCTGCCAGGACCTTGTTTTATTTTGCTCTTAACTGCCTTTGAGGCTAATTTTAATTCTACTACTATGTCTTTAATTTCTTGCAGGCCTTCTATATCCCAGCTTCCACATCTTGAAAGCAATTCCATCTCCTTCTCTTTCTTGAATTTCATTGCTCAAACTCAAATTCCCTTTCATCTCAGCCTGTTCTCTCTTTATGATGCTGTGTGGAGATTATGGCATCTTTAACCAAGTTGAGACAGCTAAACAGTTGTCTGAATTTTTTACATGGATTCTACATTAGATAATCTTCGGACCGCTTCCCCTTGATCGTCCGAATGCTGTCCTTGTATATTGTCCTAGACTATTTTTTTAATACACCCCTTTTTCAAACTTTCAGAGAGGGATTTCTCTCTTCACATCCTTGAACAGGATGAAACCTGTCTAGACTCAATTCTCATCTGAAGATTAGGTCAGTGCGTGGATCTAGGGCTCATTTTCTACAGACCATGGGATGGTTAATCCAGCTCTAAGCTCTAGAGCTTGGAGAGTATTTTGATGCTCCAATCTAATTCCTGGTTTGGGGGATTTTCACACATTTGTTTTGTTTTTGTTTTTCAGTGGGAGCACATTTTCCTATTCCTGCTTGGTTGCTGGACTTTTGAACTGATGAAGAATTTGCAAAACAAAAAATTCCCAAAATGTACAGTCCTTGACATTCTTCCCGGTTTTATGCCCACTTTGATCACTTTAGTCTTAAAGAGGGCACCTCTCCTCATAGACGAGGCCACTCCCAGTCCTCCCTGTGCAGCCCAGTTGCTTTCCTGGATTAAAAAAAAACTTTACAAGGACATAGAATGATGCGGGTTAAATTAAGAAGAATAATTTTCTTGTCCCTTCCAGAACACACTTAAAGGTGTTAGAGGGACGCTTGCTCTTTTTTTCTCCTTAATTTAGGCCATTGGTCCCTAAGATGGGAAGCAGCCAGAGGGGAGGGGAGAGTAAAAGTATTTTTTAACGTTTTTGGTAAAGATAACACTGCATTTCACAAGTTTGGCTTTGTCATAAGCTAAAGCCTGAGCAGGGTTTTACTCAGTCTGGCTCCCTGAGCTTTATAATTAAGCCAGTTGATACCAGATTTTGGCATCTTCTCCTCTTATTGATTGTAACTTTCAGTGTTCCTGTGAGTTATTACCTTTATCCAGGTATTCACAGGAGCCTGTTACCTTCCACTGTTGTCTATTTGTGACAAATTTTAGTAAGAATTTGGATTTGAAAAGAACACAAAGAAAGCTTTTTGGGGGCTCACACCTAACTTCTAATTCTTTGCATTATTAAAAGGAAAAAACGAGAAAAGGAAACCTTTAGAGTGCCAGCTCCATGCAAAGACAGTCAATGCACCTTGGATTCATGGCACCTCATTGTTGTCTGTCAAAGACAGCATCTACAGAGCAATTTTTCCAGCGTAAATTTGACAATTGGTTGAGAAAATATAAAAAGAGAATTTCTTAATTTTTGCGAATGTGATTTATTCCTCCATCCTCCTTTGCTACCTTTCAGATTCAAATATTCAGTATGGAGTAACACATCTCACCTGATCTCTTTTCAGCCAGTGATGATGTCTGATGATGGGCAGTATTACTGAAGACCCTATTTTATATGTACCACTTTTATAGTATTTTATGTGTAACATTGCTTTTCTAATACATGCAGTTTTCTGCCTTAAGTTTCCTTTTTTACCTACTCTATTCTCACTCCCTGGTTTAGTTACTTTTTGGATCCTGAACGTCCGTTTTGCAAGTCTTCACTCTCTCCAAGACTTTTCAGTTGAAATCTGAAGGAAATAAGCCCGTGAGTCAGAAATCGCTTCTTGTCCAACGCAGTGCCAGGAAATGAGCAGTCTTGTGCTCAGTGGAAAAGCATTCACCCTTTCCTCGCTCCTTGCAACTTGAAAGTAAACCCATCTCCCTCTCCTCTTTGAGTTTAATTCCCCAATTTCTATCCCAAAATAGAAAGAGATCAGGAAGAGCCCACAAATGCTGGACATCTAGCCTCAGCAACATATCACATTTATCACCTTTAATGTCCCCTTAATGTCTTTGTGTCTTGTCTTTCTAATTTAGCTATGACTCCACTAGTAAAAATTATATGACTCATGTCCAATTCCACATTTAGCAAAATTTCTAAAGCTTTGTTAGTGTGCAAGGCAATGAATATGAAATGAGGTCTACGTTCTTTATTTGGATTAAGTTTAAAGCTTTTCAAATAACACCATCTGAAAATGTCATAGCATGACAAAGCAGCCATCCCCATGGGTGGGAACCCACCCAGGGGGTCAGGACCTGGGGTAAAATACAGTGTTTATCTTACTGTCTGCTGACTCTCTTCTGCTCACTGTCATGCATACCTGCCCCCAGCATTTTTATAAGTGAAGGAAATAAGGTTAAAAGTTAATATCAAGGGAAATTTTCGTTTGGAAAATAATCTAGAGAAGGCTAAAATGTAGTGATTAATATGAGATAGTGTGGGTCAAGGGTCAAGAAACTATGACCCAAGGGCCAAATTTGGCCCACTTTTGTAAATCAAGTTTTATTGGAACATAGCCATGCCCGTTTATTTACATATTGTCTGTGACTGCTTTCCTACCACAGTGGCAGAGTTGAGTAGTTGCGTCAGAGACCCTAGGGCCGGAAAAACCAAAAGTATTTACTATCTGTCCCGTTACAGAAAAAGTTTGCCTACAAACTCATAGTCGGTTTCTCCCCAGAATCTATTCCTCTCTTTCTCTGTCCTTACAGAATCTTGATTCTTCTCTCTTCCTACCCCTTCACCATGCAGCCCAGGTGTTCCAAGGGATGCTCACCCTCCCCCATCTCTGACTGGTCCAAAGATAGTCGCAGCAAGCTTGCCACGATAACTGGAACCGGAGCCCGGGTCTAAGACAATAAGTCCATGGAAATCCCCCAACCACAGAGGCTGTTTCAAAATGGGTATGGAATCCAATTGGAATCATTTGAGGAAAAAATTGCTCTGGGTTTTTGGGAAATACATTTCCCTGCTTTTAGTTGAGAGCCATCATTGGAAGAGACATCCTCTCCCTCTCCTCAATGGTGTTGTGTGCTTTACTGTAGCCATTTTGCCACCAGGAGGAAAGGTAGCCAGCACAGAAAGGGTAGAGCTAAGAGAAGCGTAGGCATAGAGCTGGAATGCACAGATTCAGCTAACCTTGGACACTGCCTTATTTCTGGACTTCCAATTACTTGAGCCAGTTAAATTACTTTTAAGACAATTTGAGTACTGGGTTTTCTGTTATCTGCAACATAGAGACTTCTAACCAACAGAAATATTCCCATTCCATTTATCTGGTAAAAAAGTTTCATAGGATTTTGTGTTAATTTTATTTTTTTGTAGGCCTAAAAATGTCTTAACATCTGGACAGAACCTCCTTCCACCTCCTTCTATCAGCATCTCTTGGTAGCTGCCTCTTTGAGTCACTGCCCAGCAGTTTGTTTAAAGAAGACCCCGACCCAACGCTTCAAAACTCGGAGCCCAAGGTGGTCACCACTCTTTGTGATTCCCTTCAGAGTTTTTCATTCTGTCACAGTTCTTGTCACCAGCTTTCCTTGATTAGAGATCAGGACATCTGTGTGTGACGTCCTAGGCTTGCGGCTCTTCAATAGCTTCCTATTTATTGCCCTCAGGAAAGTCCAACATTCTTAATATGGTTTACAAGGCCCTCTGTGTTCTGTTCCCTGTCCACCTCATCCTGAACCATTTTCCCCTCTCCATTCTACTTTCTAGTCACACTGTTTTTCTAATAGTTGCTCTAAGGAGCCATACTCTTGTGTCTCCAAACATTTAAGAAACACTATTCTCTTTGTGTGGAATCCTCTTCTTTCCAATTTTCACCTACATCAGTCTTGTTCATCCTTCAAGTCTCAGCCCAGTGGTTGCCTCCCCAAGACAATTTACCTGACCCTAAAACTAGTTTAGCCCCCCACCCCCATCACAAGCTCCATCCACCTCATCCTTCCCTTTTTATAACACTCTTTTTACTTGTAGCTACTAGTTCAAAATCTATACTCACAAGTACACTGGAAGCTCCGTGAAGGTTGAGACCTGGGTTTTTCTGTTCACTACCAGGTCTCTAGTCCTCAGCACAGTGTCTGGCACAGAGCTGGTTCTCAATCTGTATGGCTCATGACTAGATTAAAAGTTTTGGCCATTTTTAAAATTGAAGTTATGAACACTACCCCTGTTTAAATGCAAAGTCCATTTCTAATGACTCATATCTGTGACTGGAAGAGAATATTGGGTAAATACTAATGAATTCTTATTCTCTGACTCTCTGTTTTCTAGAAAACATGCCAAATATCAGTCTTAGAATATGAAAACCATGTATATCTTACAATTTATCAGGCTCTCCACCAGGTCCTCAGTATACACTATCTCCAACTTCTAATGTTCTTCAAAGTACATTTTACTAATCTCATTCTGCTAATGAGAAACCGAAACTTAAAGAGAAGTAACTTAACTTGCTAGTTATATGTGAATCTGTCACCACCACCACCACCACAGACCTTCGTGTTGATTCTCAAATCTAGAGAACAACTTCTCATTAGTCTACATGAGTGAAAAGTCTGTGGTTACTTGGATTACCATACTCCAGTTCTGGACTCTGAGGGTGTGTGTACATGCACATGTGTGTGCATATGTATGCTGCTATGGGCTGAATTGTGTACTTTCAAAAATTATGTGTTGAAGCCCTAACCCTCAAGGTGGTAGTATTTGGAGATGGGGACTTAGGGAAGTAATTAGGTTTAGATGAGGTTGCGAGGGTGGAGTGTCATGATGGGATCAGTGTCCTTATAGGAAGAGACCAGAGAGCTTCCTTGCTCTCTCTCTCTCTCTCTCTCTCTGCCATGTGAGGACACAGTGAGAAAGCGGCCTTCTGTAAGGCAAGAAAGAGAGCTTTCACCAGAGCCTGACCATGCTGGCACACTGATCTTGGACTTCCAGTGTCCAGAACTGTGAGAAGGGAAAATTCTGTTCTTCGAGCCACCCAGTCTATGGTACTCTGTCATGGCAGCTGAGCTGGCTATGACACATGCATACAGGAGGTCTGCTTCACACCTACAAAATATCTACTAAATTTCTTAGATCTTTTCTCCGCTTCCATTGTCACCACTCTTGCCCAACCTTTCATCATTTCTCCTGGACAACTGCAAATGCCTTCTAATTGGTCTTCCCCTTTGCCCATCTCCTGTCTAATCAGATCACCACATAGCAGCCAGAGAGACATTGTAAACGATCATTCTGATATTGTCAACTCCATGCCTAAAACACTTCAAAGACTTCCCATCACTCTTAGAAAAAAAAAAATACTGAGATTTCTCCCAATAAATTATCAGATATGTGTATTAAAATTCTGGAATGAACTTCAATATTCAAACTTTAAAAAATGGTTAAGTGCCTTCAGAAAATAGAACATCACTATCCTTTGTGACAACATAATTTCAAAATATGTTTGAGTTGAAAATGTATAAAGTTTAAAATTTTCATTGACCAGAGGTACAGTGGCTATCTCAGTTTTAGCCTTAGCTTTATTGACTCCCAGAGTTCACGTGTGTTAGAACATTCCCTTGTGGGTCAACCAGATGTCAATTTGCCTGAGGAAAAGAGGAGCCCCTGGAGTGAGAATTTATTCTGAGAAAAAGTGAAACCAGGGAAACAGGCTCCTTTAAATAAGTTTTTCAATGTCCAAGTCATTGTAAGAACAGGGCCATTCTGAATTTAGTAGACTCTCTCACTCAGCCAAGCCAAGTGTGCCATTAGTCCCATGTCTGAGTTCGTTGTCAAGGAGGGGACAACAAGTAAAACAGAATGAGCCGGTCCAATAAAGCCTTCTAAGAGAATGGGGCACAAACACTATTAGATCAGGTCCCTTCCAACATATAGTTGGGTATAGGATGTATATCCATATAGGATAGTGCATAAGAGAGACAGACTTTCCATCCACGTCATCACATACCCTGGGTACTACTGGCACCTTGAAAAGGGAGAAAATGGTCTTCACAGGAGACACTTGTGTATGGTAGGATGGCAGGCACTGCAGTTGTACTTAGCAGAAATAGTGACATTCAGCACACGGTGGGCTGATAGTGAAACCTAGTGGGATATAGAAGTACCCAGTAACAAGGGCAGGCAAAGAGATCAGGGGAATGAATGGGAGGAAAGGGCAAGCTTCAGGTGGTACCCAATAAGACAGTTGGCTTGTTTATGAAAACATGTGAGGGACACCACCGTAACATACTCAGGGTGGATTTTCTGCAATCTCAAGTCTGTGTGGATAAAAAGATGGCAGGGAGAAAAGGTTGAATATGAGTTAAAGAATGGTCTTTACTTCTAGTCAGGTTACTGAAGGAGTCAAATGCACAGTTATGGGAAGATCATGGGAAGAGATCTAAAAATGTGGACCTGGAGCCCCGGAAAATTTCTCAATTCCTTTCAAAACTTAAATACTTCTTTAAAATATCGATATCCTTGGTGTGCAATGTTTCATAAAATAACTTTAATAATGTAATTAATTTTTAAATAAAATAGCTGACAGAATCCAGGGAACTGGGACTTGTAACTAGAGTGAAAAGTGAGGGAAGTGTGGAAAATACAAAGGTTGGAGCCGAGGAGATTTTCATATATTCCAAGGGAAGTGAAGAGAATGAGTTTCCAGGGAGATGCATGGGGGAGAAGCCCACAAATGGAAGTAGAGGCCAGGATTGGACTGCTCTGTAATTTTAACCAAGATAACAGTGGTGACCAATATGGAAGAGGCATGCCTTCCTTTAGGTGGATTTGTGAGAAAGGAGTTTATAGCAACGTCCAATATAGTCTCACTGCCCAAATATTCTGTGAAGTATTATTAACAATGAACTCTGTTCAACATTCCTGGGGAATTTTCATTCACATAATAAAAATACAAGCTGCGACATGGGTGATGTGACAACCCAGGAAAGCCCATTGGATCAGAGAGCCTGGACTTCATTTGGGCAGAGGATAATCTTTGAAAAATTAATCAGGGATTTGGAGATGTACAAATTCAACTGAAGTGACAGATTTATATGGCTTATAATGATTCTGGTTTTGAAATGTAACAAGAAATGCCAGACAGTGAGTATTCAGAGACCACCAGCATTGGAGAGGCCTCTCGACAAGGCTGCCGCGTTATTTATGTTAAGTCCGTTCTTGCACATTGAGCAGTTTCATTTCCAAAGTGAAGACCAGGGTCCTTGATTTCTAAACCAGCATAGTATGCTGACCTCAGAGACATTTGCTTTCCCCACACGCTCGGCCTTCACTGATTCTATGGTTGAATTTGGGCAGAAGACACACCACACACTGTTTGCTTGTCGTTGTTTGACGTTGTTTTATTTACAAATCATAAGCACAGTTGGGCTGCTGAGCACATCTCTCACTAAGGTTCTTGCCAGCCCAGAGCAGATGGAGACATAAATCAGGCCCCAACTCTCTTCCTCTGCACACAATCACACCAGAGGGTTTTGCGTCTTGGGTCCCTCTGCATCCTGCAAATAGTTCTCTCTCCCTCTGTGTGCACAGGACCTTAGAGAGACCAACGTCCACCTTGGCACCAGAAGTAGAGCAACTCATGGCCATGGAAGAATTGATGCCGGATGTGGCTCGACTTCCTTCAGCTCCTTGCTTACTCCTGGAACATTCAGGCGACTGAATGTAATGCCCTTTATTCTCTGGTCATTCCCTTTTTACCGCTGGAAATTTGTACTTGCCTTTCTTGCGTGGTTTATTTTTCTCTTAGTAGATATGCTAGGACTTTGAGTTGTTTTAATTACCTCATCCAAAATAGAAAATCTTATATAGTGACATTTATTCTACTTACTTGATGTTTTTCTTTTTAAATTAACTTTATCAAGGTATCATTTACATACAATAAAAGGTACCCATTTGTAGTGTACTGTTTGATGTGTTTTGACAAATGTATATACTCATAAAACTACTGCTACAGTCAAGCCATGGAACATTTCCATCACCCCCAGAAACTTCCCCATATCCCTCTCAGGCAACCACTGGTCTCTTTGTTGTCATTGTAGAGTAGATTTATCTTCTCCAGAATGTCCTATAAACATAATCAAACAGTGTATATTCTTTGTATCTGGCTTCTTTCACCGAACATAGTGTTTTTGAGATTCACCCATGTTTTTGCAATCCCTTGGGTAAATGCCCAGGAGTAGAATTGCTGGGTCATATGGTGACTGAATATTGAACTTTATAAGGAACTGCCAAACAGGTCTCCACACTGGTTGCACCATTTCGTGCTCCCTCCAACCATACATGTGTTTCAGTTGCTCCATATGCTCAGCAACACCTGTTAAATAAGTTTGAAGCAAGATATTCTGATACAAATTAATGCCCCCCTGTTCAATATCTAATTGCTATCAATTTCTACCCTTCGTTTTGTGCTTAATAAATATTGTGGATGCATTTTTAAAAATTAGTGCTTTGTTTACTGTGTTCGATATATCCGAAATCTTTCCTTGTTATGCTAAAGCACACCTACACAGTAGTCTCAGAAATTTCTAACTTCAGTCAGTAGAAAGGCTTGGTGCTGCCTCAAGCTTCTTCTCTGGTCTATCCAAGTGCCAGAGAACATGGCTAGAACATAGAAGTTTCTTGATAATAATTTGTTGAATAACTGAATGACTGAATCTTCTGAAAACCTATACGTTGAAATGTGTGTCATACTGTTGTAAAGTACACTAATTATGTAGTTATTTGAAATGTTCTGTCTGACAAGTTCAGCTATTGGAACATAGCTAAGAACACGGATAGACAAACAAAAAACCCAGAAATTTGAAAATAGATGGAAAACAGAATCAGATATAGGCAAAATAGATGTCATACTTTGTTATATTTTAATTGTATATGGCTCTTGATTTATAGCTAATTTAGTCTGGATTTTGTATTACTTTAAAAAGCCAGTTTTTCTTATACATATATTTTAAAATATTCAAATGACACAGAACTGAATATCATAAAATGAAAGTCACTCTCCCCACTCAGCACTCTAGGTCTCTCCCCAGAGACCCACTCCTAACGGGTTCTGGTTTATATTCAGAAAATTTTAATGCATGTACAAGCGTATCGCTACCTATATTCTTTATCTATAGGTATACCAACATACACTTTAAATCTTCTGCACATGGCATCTACATCCGTAAAGACGTGTCTACCTATCTGATTCTTGGTATACAATGAGAACACTCTAAACACACTGCCCGTACTTCGCCTTTTCCACTTAACTTATTGTGGACATTGTGTATGCCTGTGTATGTATGTATGTGTGTATTGGCCTCTTTCCTTTTAGAGACAAACAGATTCCATTATATGACTGCATTTTTGATTAACTAACCAATTGGTGTGCTTCTCGTAGGCAGAATTTGCTAGTACATGCAGAGCTGCTGTAAACAGCCTTGAACACGCATCTTTATTACCATGGACAAAATGAATCTTTAGTGCATATTCCTAAAAGAAGAAATGCTAGCTTAACAACAATTTCCACTTTTTCCTCTAGTACCTCATTTTCACATTTAAAGTTTTGATCCACCTGGAATTTATTTTGGAGCGAGGTACTGGTTATTTACCCAGATTATTGACCAATTATTCCCAGCTCGTTTACTGCATTAACGATCACTCCTAAATAACGTGAAGTAACACCTTTGTCAAGAACTAAATTGCCAAGTGCATTTGCATGTATTATAGGCTTGTATTGAACTGATCCTTCTATTCATGCTCCAAGACCAGAAAGTTTTAGTGATTCTAGTAAGTAAATATAATGCATTTTCATGTCTAATAGGGCAAATCCTATCAGACTCAAAAATCTTTCTTTAAAAAAATGGCTTCCACGTTTATTTTTTTCACTTAAAGTTTTGAATCAGCTTATGTTGGTTCACAACAAAATCTTGATACCATATTTACTGGTATTGCATTAATTTATTAAGGGATAATTGATATTTGTCCAATACTGAGATTTTCTTTTCTAAGAATAGGATGTATTGCTGTTTAGTAAGACGTCTTTTAAGTCTTTCCAGTTTTAAAGCATCTTTCATGTTGATCATATATGTCAAATTTATTCTTTGTCTTTTCTAAATTGATCTTTTCTTCCATTTTATTTCCACATAATTATTTTTGCAGGACATTATTGTTTTTTTAATGTGAATTTAAAAACGGATCAATTTTTTGAATTCTTTGACTTCCAATAGTTTTTCAGTTGATTCTCTTGGACTTTCCAAGGGTAAAACTGTCATTTATAATTAAAGATAATTTTGCCTCTTCTTTTTAAATTTTATTCTTCCTATTTCTTTTTTCATCTCCAATGCACTGGCTAATGCAGCCAAAATGATGTTGACTAGTGAGTAGAGGGAGGGCCTTGTTTCATTCGCACTTTAATGGACCTGCTTTTAATTACCTCTGAGCATGACACTGATTAGATTCTCAGATATTAATTTTGCATTTGAGGAAATATACATCCATTCCTGATTTAACAGGAATGAATGTCAAATCTTATCAAACACATTACCTTGTTGACACCTATCTCAATAACCACCTTCTTCTTTGGCTTAATATATTAATGGAGGTCCTACTATTGGCATCTTTAATTTAGTTTCTAATATTGAACCATATCGTTCCTCGAATGAACATCAGTTGATTAGAGGGCATTTTTTTCTTTATAAGAATTGCTAGAATCTAATTTCTACTATTTAATTTCAAATTTTTATGCCCGTATTCATATGAGTAAGCTGCTCTTGGCTTTTCTCTTTTTGTTCTGTGTTTTTCAGGTTTTAAAATTAATGCAATGCTGAATTTCAAAATAGATTAAAATCCTTCCTCCTAAAAATATGCTCTGAAACATACAATTAATTTTATCTGGTCCTTAAAGGTTTAATAGACATAGGTCGATTCGATCTCCTATGTCTCCTGAGTCAGTTGAATTCATTTATATTTTGCTAGAAAATCATCTGTTTAACCCAGGTAGTCGCACGAATTTTCAGAGGATCAATGAAGTATTATCTTATGTAGATTTTATGGTTTTTTCCCTATATACGTGTAATGTTTACCCTTTTTTACTTTTTTAAAAAAGAGATAGATCTTTGACTACTTAATGAATTTACCACTACTGTATATTCTAATTTATTGAACTTAATTCAATTTTCCATATAGATATCTAATTTTTCCACTACCTTTCATTGAAAAGATTTCCTTTCCTCATTTGATAGCTTCAGCTCCTTTGTTATGAATCAGTTGACTATATGAGTGTTTCTGTTACTGAACTCTGTTCTGTTCCATTGATTGATTTTTCTATGCTCGTACTAATACCACTATATCTCGATTACTGTAGCTTTATAGTAAGTTTTAACATCAGGTAGAGTAAGTCTTCTAACTCTATTCTTTTTCAAAATTATTTTTGGCTGTACAAGGTCCTTCACATTTCCATATATGTTTTAAAATCAGATTATCAATTTCTACAAAAAAGACTGCTAGGTTGTTGACTGGGAAGTTGCTGGATCTCTAGATCAAGTCGGGAATACTTGACATTTTAACAATAGTAAGTCTTCCAAATCATGAGCGTCGCAAACATCTTCATTTATTTAGGTCACATTTTCAACAACGTTTTGTAGTTTTTAGTATGGAGTTCTTGCAGACTTTTCATTAAGTGTTTTTACTACTTGTTTTTTGATGCTATTGTGAATGGTACTTTTAAAATTTCATTTACCATTTGTTCATCGTTGGTTTTCAGGCAGACAATTGATTTTTGTATACTGACCGTGTATTCTGCAGACTTGTCAAAGTTATTTAATTGTTCTTATATTTTTTGTAGATTACTTTGAATTTTCTATATATACAATTATGTTATCTGAAAATAAAGACAGTTTTCATTTCCTTTTATAACATTATGTCTTTTGTTTCTTCTCTCATGCTATTGCACTGAGTACGACCTCAAACATAGTGTTGGATTGAAGTGGTGAGAGCAGGCATTCTCATTGTGCTACCAGTCACAAGGGAAAGTATTCAGTACTTCACCATTAAAAACAATTTTAGCTGCAAGTTTTTCCTGGATGTCGTTGATCAAATTGAAGACATTCCCTTCTATTCCAGTTTGCAGAAAGTTTTTATCATGAGTGGGTGTTGAGCTTTGTCAAATGCTGTTTCCACATCTATTGAAATGGATAATTTCATTTTCTTTATTTTGTTAATGTAGTGAATTATGTGGATTGATTTTTTAAATGTTAAATCAACCTCATATTCTTTAAAGAGAACCTACTTAGCTATGTTGTGTTAATCTTTTTATATATTGCTGGATTTTATTTGCTAATATTTTGGTAAGATTTTTATGTCCATGTTCATGAAAGATATTGGTCATACATTTTTTTTTTCTTGTAGTACCCTTGGTTTTGTTATCAGAGTTATACTTTCCTCATGAAGTAAATTGGAAAATGAGCCTTCCTCTTTTAGTTTTTGGAATAGTTTTTGTAAAACTGATAATTGTTTTATCCTTAAATATTTTATAGAACTCATCAGTAAGGCTATCTGGACTTTTGGTTTTCTTTGTAGGAAGGTATTTAATTACACAATTAATTCCCTTAAAAGATAAATCATTATTAGCTCTTTTTTTGCTAATTATTTAAACATACTTTTTCCTTCATGTACTAACAGAAACCACAATTATATTGCTATCATTATCATTCATTCAAAATATTTTCTGATTTGTGATTTTTTTAACCCATAGATTATTTAGAACTACTTATTTAATTTCCAAATATTACTGGATTTTCCAGATGTCTTTCCTTTCTTGATTTCTGAATTAATTCCATTGTGGTCAGAGAGTATACTTTGAGTGATTTCAATCTTTCCAAATGCATTAGTACTTGCTTTATAGCCTAGCATAAGGTCTCTCTTGGGAAATGTTCCATCATGTACTTAAAAGAATGTACATTTTGCTATTTTTAGGGTAGAGTTCTACAAATGTCAATTAAGTGAATTTTGTTGATAGATTTATTCCAATCTCCTATATTCTTACTGGTATCTGTTGTGCATACTTATTCTATTAAATACTGACAGAAGAATGTTAAAATCTCCAACTGTAGTAGTGGGGTTTTCTATTTCTCCTTTTAGTTTTGTCAAGTGTTGCATCGTTTTTAAAAGTGATTTGCTTAGGTGTGTAAACATTTAGAATCTTCATGTCTTCTTCATAATTGGTATTGCTGTACTAGAAAAGAGAAAACTGAGACCCAGAAAAGTTAAATAGCTTTGAGTGAACTTGGGGAAGCTAGTTCTCACCAGGGGCATAAATAATCATCAGGGAGATGAAAAGAAGACAATACATTTTGAACTTGAATTGCCTCAGATTTGTCTCAAACAACCCACTACTTGATAAAAGAAAAAATTGCTTGTAATTGACCGGTGAAGACTAGAAGGTAAGAATTAATCTGTTACATCAAGCAAAGTTACAAAATCTCACTTTTGCGACCATTTATTCCTCACCCTCGTGGAAGACCTGTACTTAAGGGGGCGATAGAATTTGCCTTTGCATTTAGGTCAGATTTTATCTGAAGTCTTAATTTTCAATTTCTCTTGATCAGTGAAAGGGGTCAAATGAAAAACTATTTTGTTTCTGCATGAAAAGAAGCCATGGGCAACATCAGTGCACTCTGAAATTTCGAATCATGGCAGATAACTAGCTAAGTTATAATTTAGTCTTATCAAAATCTTCAGGTTGACTGTGCTGTGCTTGAGTTTCCAAGGCTTCAGCTCAAAAGAATGTGCCTGATAAAAGCCACACTCAAAATGGATTTTGTTTCCACGTATCTGTATTTGTATTTATGTAAACACAAGAGCATACAAGGATGTGGACTGTGCAGTGCGCAGTAAGCTAGGTTGGAAGTGAGATATACAATAGCCAGAAAAAATCAACATTCACTCAAGTGGGGGAGTACAGGCATAAGAGGAGTTTTAATATAAAACTTTCTAAGAACCAATCAAAACTTCAGCATAGCTGCAGCCAGGAAGGATCTGTCATTGTTAATTATGATAAGCCCCTCGAGTGTGTTAGGGAACAGCCTCATTTGTAACACGTACCAGCGTCTCTGCTTCTCTGTCTTCTCTCTGAGAGCACATTTGCAAACGGTTTGTTAACCTGTGTCACATTTGTAGTTCTGCTCAAGAAAGAGGAATAGCAAGAAAGAAATGAAGAGGGGTGTTGAAAATATTAGGTTGAACACTGCCCAGCCCAGATGAAGAAGTAGAGGAGAGTAATATTTGGACAAATTTCAGAGGAAGAGGTATAAAGCCAATTTCCATGAAAGAGCCAAAGAAGGAATGTTATAGGCACTATCAGGAAATACGGCCCAGTGAGAAAGAAAGAGAGAGCTAGAGATAGTTCAAAGGGTGGATCAAGATCATTCTATAGCCTACCTCTCCACTGACCCCCAAGTCCTCAGAAATGGCAGAAATCATATTCATAAACGGTTCACATTCTCATTAAAAGAAAAGGCAAAGGGCCAATGGTGGAAAACTGTGAGAAATCGTTGGAAGATGAAGTGAAGATTGACAAGAGAAACCATGGGCAAAAATATAAATAAAAAAGGGCTGTTGCCAAAAGATGGAACAGCGCCAGGTGTGCCCTCACCTTGTGAATGGTAAGAACTAGGAGCAGGAGGGGCTCTGGGGCAGTTAAGGTATGTTGGGTTGGATTGTGGTTTTCAGGGCAATGAGATAGGTTGACTGTTCTACACATCATCACCATATGCTCACCGATAGGAGCAGAAAATGTGGGCACTTGTATTAAAGAGCAGTGGGAGTACCCTGATGCTTCTATGATGCCTGCAGGGAAAGTGAGCCCTCATTCTCGGAAACTTGCCACTGGCTCACTTCTCCTTGTAGCTCATCACTCCAGTTGCTGAGGCCATGCTGCAGCGTGCCCAACCTGGTGATCGTCCTTCCCTCTGGATAGAGCTCTCAAGGTGAGCTGTGAGTAACAGACACTCTAGTCACAAATAGACTAACAGGAAATCATAAACACACAGATGAGCACAGAGCCAAGAATCACCAGCTGCATGAAAGGGAGGCACCGAATCCAGGAAATGATTGAGGAAACAGCGCATTTTCATTTCAAGGTGGTTCAAGTTAAGCAGATATTCTAACAAAGAAATTTATACCCTCCTTAACGATCATTCAGAACCAGGAATTATTAAATACGTAACTATGGTGATATAACCAAACAGAGCTTGTCACTAGAACTCGTGTAGTCTAGGACTCAGCTCAATATTTACCCTGCATTATACTATTTCCAAAACTCAGCCAAAGAGAAGAGTCTGGAACCTTCATTGAAGTTCTGAGTTATATGACCTGGTCTTTCTCAGATAGTTAAAGCACAGAAGTGCAAAGCTCACTCTTTATTTGTTATCTGTCCAATTCTACCAATATATGCTACATCTATTTTTAAAAAGACTGTGGGAATGTGGCAGCTGCTATGGGAGGAGTTTGCTGGGGAGCCTTGACAGTTTGTAATAGGGAGCCAAAAGATTAAACATTTACCTTTCAAAAGGTTCCGACTTCAGGTATTGGTTAAACACTGAGATTCCTGAACCGGAATGCTATGGCGAGGGCTTGCATTATGGAAAATCCACTCACCCTCACCTGGCAGAATCTGCTGGGCTGGTGGTGGTATCCAAGTGAGCGGATCCAGTGGCCCGTTTCCAATAAACAGGGACTCTGCAATAGAACACCAGGCATGCAGGCATCAGAAGAGGGCCTCAGCAGAGGGCTGGGAGCCATGCCTCCCCGCCATGGGTTTAGAGTACATTTTCATATAAATTCTTCGTACTAGGTCTAAGGGGGATTTTTTTTTTAAAGGAAGCTGCATGTTGTCACCTACATGGAAAATGAGGTTTCCGAAGGTGCCTAGAGGACAAAGACCGAGATTAACATTTCGTAATTTCTCAAGCTTTAAAGTATAAATAAAATTATAAGTTAATCAGTCTTATTTATCAAATCTGAAAATGTTGTGAAATAGAATTAAAGAAGTTATTACAGTGCTTTTTCTCTAATCATAGGATTATCAAAATACCAAGGTAAATTCAAATTCTCTGACACGGAGACGTGGATTTACTTATAAAGGAAGCAATTGTAGAAACAACTCTTACCCTGTAGGCATTATGTGCCCTGTTGGCAAGAATGAACACTCAGATCAGCCGGAATCCACACTGACAAAGAAAGACGTAAAAGTGCTTTGCTTAGGAACAAAATTATTTTCCTGAGCACTTATTTCCTCAATGGGAGCAATTTAACCGCCTAATTATCTGATATAATTGGGGACAGCTTTAAAGGTAATTCAACACATTTTGAACAGTTTTAGAAAAGTATTGTGCTTTGTTTTATTCTCATTTTTCTGCGATGTGAAATTTTCTCCTTTACTTTTCATAGAATTATCCAAGAGTATGATTGTTGGATTGTATAATAAATGCATTTTAGATTTTTAGAAAAGCCAAACTGTTTTCCAGAGTGGTTGTACCATGTTACCTTCCTACCAGCAATGTGTGAATGATTGCACTATAATCATAAAAGTCAAATATGATAGATCCTGCTTCCACTGTATCATTTCCAAATAGTAGAATTAGACTTAGCCTGTTTATCACTCTGTTATTTTCTTATTTTCACTAAAATGTTTTTGTTAAGCAAGCATTTTCTAATGGTTGAATGGAAGATATATCAAAGAACCTTTTCATATTCTCTTCCTTCTCAGGTCAATGGGCTACACAGTGCTGTAAGATGCCCCCGGGCTAAAAGCCACCACCTAAAGAATAGGGCCGTTAAATGCCAGCTAGAATGGCTGCGATGCTATCCAGCTGCCCCACCTTGGTCTTGTCTCAGATGCATTTCTCACCTTTGGATGTTGAATACATTTTCCAACACTCGGAACTGTTGTCAGTCTTCACAACTTTCTATCCTGTGTCTGGTTCTGAACTAAATTTTTGCAAGCTCCCTCACTCCCCTGCTGAATTTCCTTTGTTGCTGATGCTGCTTCTAGGACAATTGGATAAATGAATTAGAGACTTCTCATAATAACCTGGTTGCAAGTTTGACTATAGCTCTGGAAAACCCTTATGCTTCATTTTATTTTTTATATTAACTTTGAAATAATTATAGACTCAGAGGAAATTGTTAAAATAGTACAGAGAGTCCCATATATCTTTCACTCAGCTTCCCTCAATGGTGACATCTATATGCTGTGGTACAATACCAAAACTAGGAAACTGACATTGGTATAATACTGTCAACTAGATTACAGATCTTACTCAGTTTTCACCAGTTCTTTTTTTTTTAAGATTGGCACCTGAACTAACATCTGTTGCCAATCTTTAAGTTTTTTGCTTTTTTCTTTTTCTCCCTAAATTCCCCCCAGTACATAGTTGTATATTCTAGTTGTAGGTCCTTCTAGTTGTGCCATGTGGGATGCTGCCTCAGCATGGCCTGATGAGTGGTGCTAGGTCCACGCCCATGATGCGAACCGACGAAACTCTGGGCCACCAAAGCGGAGAACGAGGATTTAACCACTCAGCCATGGGACCGGCCCCCTCACCAGTTCTTATATGCATTCATTTGTGTGTGTGTGTGTGTGTGTGTGTGTGTGTGTAGTTCTATGCAATGTGATCCCATGTGTAAAGTTGTGCAACCACGACCATAATTGGGATTTAGAACTGTTCAATCACCACAAAGGAACTGTCTCATGTTATACCTTTATGGTGACACCCATCCCCAGACCCTCGTCCTTGTCCTTTGGAAACCCCATGTGTTCTCCATCTTTATAATCTTGTCGTCTAGAGAACATTATATGAATGGAATCATAAAGTATGTAATCTTTTGAGATTGGCTTTTTTCACTAAGCATAATGCCCTTGAGAGCCATCCAAACTGTTGTATTTATCAATAGTGCCTCTCATTTTATTGCTGAGTAGGATTCCATTACAGTCATGCGTCTCAAAGACAGAGATAGTTCTGAGAAATGCGTTGTTTGGTGATTTCATTGTTCCGCGCACATCATAGAGTGCACTTACACAAACCGAGATGGTATAGACTACTACACATCCAGCTGTATGGTACTCTTATGGGACCACCATCGTATATGAGGTCCATTGTTGACCGAAACGTTGTTATGTGGTGCGTGACTGCATGTGAATGTACCAGAGTTTATTGAAGGACACTTATTAAAGGACATCTGTGTTTCCACTTTTTGGCTATTATGAATAAAGCTGCTATGAACATTCGTATACAAGTTTTTGTACGAACATAGGTTTTCATTTCTTTGCGATAATTGTCTAAGAATGTGATGGCTGGGTTGTATGGTAAGTGCGTGCCTGCTCTGCTAAGAAATCGCCAAACTGTTTACCATAGCAACTGGACCATTTTACATCCCCATCAGCAGTGCGTGAGAAATCCAGTTTCTCCGCATCCTCACCAGCATTTGGTGTTATCACTACTTTTTCTTTTAGCTGTTGAGATAGGTGTGTGGTGTTATTTCATCATGGTTTTAATCTGCATTTCCCTATCTGCAATCTGTATATTCCCTTTGGTGAAATATCTGTTTATGTCTGTACGCATTTGCTTGGGCTATCACGACAGAATACCACGGACTGGGCAGCTTCAACAACGGAAATTTATTTTCTCACAGTTTTGGAGGCTGGAAGTCTGAGATCAGGTGTCACTTGGCTTGCACATGGATACCTTTCCGCTGCGTCCTCACATGGTCTTCCCTCTTTGTGCACACATGCCTGATGTTTCTGTGTGTGTTCAAATTTCCTCTTATAAGGACATCAGTCAGATTGGATCAGGGCCCACCCTACGGCCTCATTTTAACTTAATCACCCCTTTAAAGGCTCTGTCTCCAGATCCACATTCTGAGGTACTGGGGGTTAGGACTTCAACACACGAATTCTGAGGGGACACAGTTCAGCCCATAGCAATGTCTTTAACCTATTTTCTAATTCAATTGTTTACTTGTTTTACTGGTGAGCTTTAAGACTTCTTTATATATCTGAGATACAAGTCCTTTCTGGAACATATAGCTTGCAAATATCTTCTCCAAGTTTGTAGCTTGTCTTTCCCCCCTCTTAGCAAGGTCTTTCTCAGAGCAAAAGTTTTAAATTTTGATGCAGTTCAATTTACCAAGTTTTTCTTGTGTTTTTGGTGTCATGTCTAAGAACTCTTTGCCTTAGGTTACTTTTATTATTATATCCCATCTCATTTCAAAAACTGTTATAAGAAGCAGATATATTCTGTTATTTACTGAATTTGTCATAAAAAATCCTGTAGATACATTGCCTGTTATATCACTCAAGATTTCCTGTATGAAATCCCAGGTGGAGGATGTCTTTTAGAACAGTGCTTCTCAAACTTTAACGTACATATAAATCACCTTGGATCTTGCTAAAATGCAGATTCTGATTCCGTAGGTCAAGGGTCAGCTTGATATTTTTCATTTCTAGCAATCTTCCCATTGGTGTTAATGCTGATGGTTCAAGGACCACGTTTTGAGCAGCAAAGTTTTAGAATTCAGTGTTCTTCTGATATCTGATAATAGGCACTAGGTAACAAATCATGTCTTTCTTTTCACCAGGGAAAAGAAGACCTAAATTCGAAGCCTGAGTATAAGACATGGGTTGACTTATGTTTGGCATTTTTGTGTTCTTATTTCCATGGTTCTAATTTTCTATTTTTATTTCTAGTTTTTATTTCAGTAAATGCATTCTTGGGAATTTTCTCAAAAGCTTTTTAGAACAAGGTGAACTTAAAACAAAAATGAATGATTAAATTTGAAAGATAGATTTTTTTTTTTTTGCCCTCTGTACCTAGGAATGAATCCTGTCCATTTTTTCACCTCAACTTTTGAATCAATGTCCAATTATAAATGAAGATATATATCATTTTGTACAATTTTAGGAATTTTAATTTCAAATAGTCTTTTTTTCCTAAGTTATCTGTGACTTTCACATTGACAATTATTTTTTCCTTGTTAAAAACTAAGTTATGGTATGCTAGGCTATGCTTAGGACATAATCTTAAACATAGCATTGTTTAATAAATATTTATAAACTGAACTATTTTTTACAAAATTCATATCCTTATTGTCAGCAACACAGTTCAAAAATGTATTAGACTAGAACCCTTGTGCACTGTTGGTGGGGATATAAAATGGCACAGCTGCTGTGGAAAACAGCATGGTGGTTTCTTAAAAAATTAGAAATAGATTTACCATGTGATCCAGAAATTCCACTTCTGGGTATATACTCAAAAGAATTGGAAGCAGGGTGTTGAAAATATATTTGTAAACCCATGTTCATAGCAGCGTTATTCATAATAGCTAAAACATGGAAACAACCCAGGAGTCCACTGACAATTGAATGAATAAGCAAAATGTGGTGTATACGCACAATGGGTATTGCTCAGCTTTAAAAAAGGAAAGAAATTCTGCCATATGCTACAATGTGGATGAACCTAAAGATATTATGCTAAGTGAAATGTTAGTTACAAAAAGACAAATATTGTATGATTCCACTTATATAAGGTACTTAGAGTAGTCAAAATCATAGAGATAGAAAGTAAATGGTAGTTTCTAGGGGCTCATGGGTAGAGAAAATGGCGAGCTATTGTTTAATGGGTACAGAATTTCAGTTTTCATGATGAAAAGAGTTCTGGAGATGGATGATGGTGATGGTTACACAACAATATGAATGTATTTAATACCACCGAACTGTACACTTAAAAATGATTAAGATGGTAAAGTTTGTTATATGTGCTTTGCCACAATAAAAAAATTGGAAAAAATTAGGTATTAGGTATTCAGCTTTTTCACTAAATGCACTGTTCATCTGTTGCACAGAGAGGTGCCTCCATCATGACAACACTTGGCCTTTATGCCAATTTTATAAGTTGTGTTTGCATCACCTTGGTCTGGCCATGCAATTCACACTGTATTTCAACCATGATTTTACTTCTTTCCTTGTTCTTGTGCCATATGACTTCCCACTATAGTGCTCTACTTATTTGAATCTCTTCCATTTGATTTTGAATCGTTTAGATGCAAAAGCCAATGTTTCTTCATATGTTAAAACCCAGCATTTGGCATGGTGAGTGGAGCTTGGGTGTTGCTTAATAATTTTTTTCAATAAATGAATGAATGAGTATGCCTTTAAAAACCATAGAATGCAACTCATTTTGCCCTTCTATTTGATCTGATTCTTATAAAAATGAAATGAGTCTTATCAAGTATTTAAAAATGGCTTTCATGTTGTACATATAAGCCTGTGATGTATTTCTGAATCTGCTGGAACATGTCACCTTTCCCCACATGGTTTGTGTTGGGAAATATAGCTATCCAAGACCATAGATACTATTCTCATCTGATTCCCATATTATATTCATGTGCAACAGGTTGATTACAATCTTTGCGTTACTGTTACCCTAAGAAACTGACTCTGCATATCTGAATATTTTTTCCTCTTTTTTGCACAGAAAGCCCAGTCATGAACGATTTTGTGCCTCTGAGAAAGTGCTTTGTGAATAGGCCTTTTGAAATTACTGTGAACATTGGCAGAGACTGCAATTCTGCTATTAAGACCACTTTATATCTTTTCTGAATACACAAGTTATCTAGCAGCAATTCACTTCTTTTTATTGGAAATATCATCTATGCCAGAGGAGCTTCCATTTTTCTACCTGGAAGTTAATCATAGTGAGAAATGCCTCTCCGGTTCCTTTTAGATGTGGCATTTATTCATTCATATCTGATTCTGCAGCTGCAACTTAGACATTGGTGAGTCTTGGCAGGTAAGCCTCTTCCGTCACCTCCTTCTCATCCTACCCAGAGGATTTACACACAACTCTCAGTAAGAGTCCCTGATCCCCCAGAACTCTTCCCCTGTGTGCTGGAACAAGCTACTTTCTTCTGTAGGTGACCCACAGAGGGGGCAGCGATATCTGTCCTTCATAAGTCCTGGAATTGCAGAGTATGGGCAAAGCTGTTTACGTATTACGTAGCTTCAAGGTTATGGAATTCCTTTTCAGTGTGTCCCAGGCCAACTTTTTTACATCAAAGTCCTTGCATGAATGCAAAATATTTCTTTTATTCTGAGCACTTTCTTTTACATCAAGTAAGTGAGATCTAATCATATCTTCAGTGATAGGACAAGCATGTACATTTTTCACAGTAGCTGCCATATTTCCCCAGAGGTCCATTTAGCTTGAGTCTCTAAGTGGGCAATAGATTTTATAGTTCCCCCTTCTGATAGCCCTAAATTGAGTAAACTGAGGTATCTTGGCAGTGAAGGACACCGAGAGTCTCATCAATGATCAGGGATATCTGATTCTGCTCTAGCATGACACTCCTTTGGACCAACCACCTTAGCACTGACATCAGTATGTTGAGAACAAAGACTGGATTATGCACTATAAATTAAAAGAAACCATAACCTTGGGAACTTACACATGGAAAAACCATTTCAGCTGCTGTAGGAATAAAAGCCAGCAAGTTATCATTCCAAAGGAGACAAAACCCATCAAATTATGCAGTACCAACGTCCAATGTAGTTTCTCTAGTAGGATGGAAAGAAACAATAGCCCACAGTAGTCAGAAAGTCCTAGCACTCTCTTCTCATTTGGATGCAGAAGTTACCTCTTTGGACTGAGTTTCTTAGACAATTTAAACATGAAACTAGAAGCTTCACAGAGGATTCTCATAAATGCAGTGAGTTCTTACGTTTAAAATGCAATTGTATATGTGGATCAAGCTGATAAATTAGTCACCTATGTAAAAATTCATAGAGAAATTTTATATTAATACAGCTTTTAAACAATGTTCTATAAATAACATTCATGCTAAGTAACCATCAATATAGTGAAACTCTGCAATGGGCTTCAGTTTCAGGGTAGTTTCTATGTGAGGAACTCAGCCAGACAGTCAAGGGCATGGTACCATGAGACTCAAAGACAAAGTCAACACAGAAGGTAATTCTAGAGGGATTCCAATTAACTGCACTTATCCCCAAGCATTGACTCTATTAGAAAAAAGCTACTTCTAGAAATAAAATTATGTTTAGGTGTTAATTCCCAAATAGAGATTGGTGGACTAATGTAATTGGGGGCATACTAGAATCGGCTGAGGGGATTTCTTCCAATGATTCACATATTTAAGAATGTTCTGATATAATTTTCAGGCAGTTGACTCTGTCAGTTGCAGGTAACAGAAACTCAGCTCAAGCCAACTCCAGGAACAAAAATAGATAGATGTAGATAAGGAGAGATATAGAGGATACAAGCATAGATACAGATAATCTCACATACTTGGGAAGGATTTTGTTGTTGCTCGTGGAATCAAAGGAAGGACTGAGGGAACCAGGACCTGAGAGATTGCAACCCTGGACCGTACACAGCCAGAGAAGAGAGAGATCAGGTCAAACGCATAGATTTTGGAGCCCAAGTGTCTGGTTCAGCTCCTGGTCTTGTTACTTATTAACTGTGTGACTTTGGGCAGTTACCTAACCTTTCTGTGCCAAGTTTCTTCATCTTTAAAATGGGGATAACAATAGTAGTTACCTAGAAGGTTATTAAGAGAGTTAAATGTATGCTTGACACGGATTTATAACGTTATTATTAGCATCTCTGCTTCTCGCTTCTGCTTTTCTTCTCAGGTGACCTCATTCTCTCCTGCAGAGAGGCCTTCCCCACGTGGCAGATTCCTGAGTAACTCCAGTTTAGAACTCCCCATAAAGAGAGCGTCTTTCACTCACAGTTTATATGTCGGTCCAGGAGAAGGACTCAGACAGGGTCTTTTGGAGTCAGGTGCTCCCCTCTGGAACAATACACGGTTGCTAGAAGGATGAGGTTCTGGACTAGGTGTGGATAGACTCTCTTACCGGAAGAAGAGAGATGGGAAAGCTTATTGGACACACAAGTTGTGAAAGGTCCCTGCAGGGGTATGCTCCCCTCCTCCCCAGATAAGAATCACTGAGTGGTGACAGCTGTTTCAACAAAGAACTATATTTACCTAATGTAATTGAGTATTTAGCTAATGTAATGTGTTGCATTCTTATTTGATGCCTACAACATCACCAGGAAAGAAATATTATTATTAGTCACATTTAACTCCTGCAGAAGCAAAACCATGAAGTGTTTAAAAACTCCACGTTTTTGTTTAATTGCACATCTCCGCTGTAGAATATAAGATCTGCAGGAGCAAGGATTTTGTTTTTCCAATCTCTATATCCACAGGGGCTAGGACAGACTCACATAAAGTCTATGCTGAAAAATTCTTTGTGGAGAGAATGAATGAATGAATAAGTGAATGAAGTCGCCCAGGATCCCATAGTTGGTAAGTGGTGGAGAGGCCAATCAAACCCAGTTCTTGGTCCCTGGGGTCTTGCTATGAACCACTCTTCAAGGAGAGATTAGCATGTCGTATTGCTCAGGGGAATTGAGATAGAAAAATGGTTTCATCTGTTCTATGCTTCACTGTTAAAATATAACTATCTTGCCTAGGAGGGTAACACATTGAGTGCATTAACAGCCATTGTCATATCAGCACGGAACACACCCGTCTCTTAACAAAGATCATTGACATGAAGGGATGGGACACAGGACAGAGAAACTGAAATGGGCAGATGGGGGAGCTGTGGCAGGCTGGGAAAGATTCCTATAAAGAGTGGCAAATTCTTCAATGTAGAGAGGAGTCTGCTGAGAGATGGTGGGGAAAGTGCAGGAGGAGAAAGGACCCTGAAGAGCTGAGGGAGACCGACAGGGAGAGGTGAGGCAGAGGGCAGAAGAGAGGGGCAGGTGACTTCAGGCTCTGTCCCCAGACTCCTCCAGATTCCCCATTTCGGCCTGAGACCAGCCCTGCCCTCATTGCCCTTGGAGCTCCAGCAGTCATTCTCTCTATGGCCTGGGCCCAGCACTTCCCTTTAGGTCTGAAGCAGTGATGAAAGAACTTGATGATCTTGTTTGGCAGCATGTTTTGAGGATGGGTTAGCTGGAAAGAGGCGTCTGTTTTATGCCAACTAACACATTCTCTTGGCTTAGAGGGAGTCATTAGTAGAACGGGGCCATGGGAGGAGGGGCGAGGGGGCAGCGCAAGTCTTCCCAGGAAGCTTTCTGCTGTGGATTAAGGCACTGGAAGGGCAGTGGGGAATAGCAGGCCGTTCATAAGTCATAAAAAAAGCAGGTTAGCTGTATATGAGATAACATCCCAACCTTTCTTTACACCACCCACTCAAGGAATATGACTCTGGATTCACAACCGAAATTGTGATTAAGTCAAGCTGATATTAAAACCTCATTCAGAGGGAAAATGTATACATTCTCATCTCGTTTATATATATATATATATAATCTGCAAATATTCTCTCCACATAAATACATGTTCTCTCTCTATATACGTATATATACATATGAGTGTATGCATATTTTCTTATTATTTACAATGACAATGTATATACATTTTCCCCTGAATGAGATTTTAATAACAAATAACAAATACTATTACATTTATAATTTATAATTTCCCCTGAATGAGATTTTAATAACAAATAACAAATACTATTACATTTATAATTTATAAACAATTTGTATTACATAATTTATATGCTATAAATATTTAATATGTATTACTATTTGTTAAATAACAAATGTATATATGCATTTATTCTCGTTATATAAACATTTTATCTAGACACACACACACGTATTCTCATTATGAGGTGAGACGCCTGTGCTTCCTTCTCTGCACATTTCACAGGTGCGCTTCCCGCAAATATAGTTTTCTGTTTCCAGAAAAGGGTGGAAAGACAGGAAGGGGAGGATGAGGAGTGTAGAGAAAAGTGGAGAAAAGCAGTATGGCTGATGAGAGGGAGAAGCTGGGCAGGTTGAACATCCCATGGCTCAGCATGTTTTAGAACTCGACTTTGATCTCAGCAGAAGAATTTTAAGATAAAAGTTATACCGCGATTTCCTCAGACAATATCTGTGAGGAAACCACTTTGTACATTATTAAGTAACTGTTCTGATTGCCTAAACATATTTGAACTATCTGAAAGAGAAAAGTTGTAAGCATTTTTGAGAAGCCCAGAGACCGTGGTTCTGCATAAAGAGACGCTATAAAGCCTCAGGAAAATGTGACTCTTTGCCACCTGCTGAACTATAAAATTCTGTTTCTTAGAACTCACTTTCCATGGAAATGAAACGTTTATTGCTAGGGCAAAAGGGCTGAAGATAAATGGAATTAAACGTGGAGACAACCACAGTACTTCCACGAACGAGGGCACCGAATTGTAGAGCCATGTGGAGCCCTGACTAGAGGAATGAGAGCAGGAGAGAGCCAGCAGCTGGAAGTGTGTACATCGCTCTTGTATCCTTAAAAAGAAATAGAATCTCGGGTAAGAGAAAAATGGGAGCCCAGGTGCCTTCCAAACCCCTTCCATATTTCACGTGAAAAGACCCCAGGGCACAGGGGGAGGAAGAATTACTCGATTACTCTCCCCTCCTGCCTCGCCAGCTTCTTTCTCCTGGAGCATGGCAGAGCTGTCATAATCCGAATTTGCTCTAATGCCTCCCATCTTAAAAGAGTAATTAAAAAAGAAAACTCAAACCCTCTCTAGACCTCACGCACAGCTCCGCTACTGATCCACATCTGCTCAAACTCAGTCCTGAGTTTGATAGGCAAAATCCATCTCCACTTTCTCGCCTCCTATTTTTTTCTCGAATCCTCTTCCAACTTGTAACCCTGCTTCCACCCTCACCTCCTACAGTCAATTTTCAATGGTAGCCAGACTCATCTTTTGAAACATGTATCTAATAATGTCGCTCTCCTGCTCAAAATTCTTGAATGGCTCCCTTATGACACTCAGGGTAAAATCCAGAATCTCCATCATGGTCTCTGGGCCCCATGTAACCTGCCTCCTTGCCCACCCTCACTTCTGAATTCTCTCCAAGGCATTCCCAGGGAGATCTTTCGGCTGTTCCTTGAACATTCCAAATGTGTTCTTAACTTAGTGTTATACTTGTTGTTCCCTCCACCTGGAATCCGTTTTTCCCAGGTTGACCCATGACTTCTTCCTTGAATCAACGCTGACCTCTATTCTCAGGTCACCTCAAAGACGATTCCTTTACTGCTGCATCTAAAGTAGCGCTGCCCCTCGTCCTCCTCGTCACTGCTTTGCACTGTCTGGCTCTGCTTTACTTTTCTCCATAGCAGCTGTCGCTACCTGACACCTTATTACTGAATTTCATCAGATCTAAAACATCATGAAACGTAAGGCACCGTTAATTTGCATACCACTAACAAAGAAAATTTTAAAACTCCACTGGCAATAAAGTGATGGCATGATGTCTCAAAGGGAGTCATGAGGGATGGAAGAATCAATTACACCAGCCTCACATTGCTTGGAAGTCTTCATCGCTATTGGAGGATCTGGCAATTTCTCCTGCATTCAGCTGCACTGTTTGGCTTATGATAGGTATCATCTACTTGTGGACGTGTTCCTTCCTTAGGTTCTGTAAAATCCAATGGTTGTTTTGCAAGAAAAGATGAAATTGCATCCATTCCTCCAATAACAAATATTTGCTTCTCTAACACCAAATTTATGCCCCATTGCTATGCCTTTTGGTCTACACAATAGCTTTTTGTTTCAAAGCCAAATCATAATCTTTTTGAAGATGTTTTGAAAGATAATTAAATTCAACGTGCAGAGCACCAGCAAACACGCACTGACAACTCAGTGGAACCAATGACAGTAGAATAGTTGAGGACAAGTTTGCACACGTCTAAGCAATGAAAGCTGCATCACGACTGCCACCTGTCTGACAGCAGTTACACAGTGTCATCTTTTGTAAAATATACCCCAATTTCAGAGTTGTCAATGTGACAATATCTTAGAATGAATAAATGCAGCAAACACATTGTTTGTTCATTGTCTCTTTCCTCCATTAGCAGGTGAGGAAGACAAGGACTTATTTTATCTCTCTAATTCATCTTGGTGTCCTGAGCACCTGAAGCAGAGGCTGGCACATAGTGGGTGCTCAATAAAAGCTTGTCAAATGAATGAGTGAATAAATACTGACTCCGTGAACAAGCACTGGAAGCAAAGGAAATTTCAATACATGCCAGAAACTTGGAGGGATTACTATTAGAAGGTTGATGAGTCTACCCGGAAACAAAAGCCAATCCGACGTATACACTCCTGCTGCACTTCTGAAAGACGAGGGGAGAGACCATTGCAGAACAACTGAGAGTTTCATGACTTGGAGGGAGTGTGCTGAAGGCAAAGGGTAACTTGGGGACAGCCAGGGGGCGCATCTGGGTTTTATCGCTGGTTCCTTGGCACTGAAGGTGACCCTGAATGGGAAGCTCATAATGCTACTTATCTCTCCTTACTCTTGACCCTGGCTGACATTCCAGGAAAAAAAAAAAATGGGATCACTGCGCTGCCAGGCTCCCTGTGAGAGAGGCTATGCCCAGCAAGAATTACAGTGTCTGTCCCAGGTAAGCGCTGATCGTTGCGACAAACACAACAAAGCAGTTCTCCGGAAGACAGGTGAAGTTTTCTGAGAAGCTTCCTCCAGCTTTGCCAACCTTCTTTCTCTTCCCCAGGTTTCTAGATCTCCAAATTTGTAAAGTCAAAACTGTCATCAACCTAAGCTGTCATAACCTTAAACCGTTCCTTTCTCCTTCCATCTGGACCAGAACTATTTAACCAGAATTCACATCGGTCGCTGAAAGAATCCATTTTAAGGTTCAATAGAGGATAAGCATATGTTCCCCTGGGGCTCCCATTGTTTATCAGGTTGACAAGAAAGAAATCCAGCGGATATATGAAAAGGATACCTCAGTGCAAATTAAGAGAACTGATATGGATAATCAGAACAAGTGTCTTCCTATGAAGACACAGGACACAATTTTAAATGTCTAGACATGTTCCAGCTAAGATTTAAGAGTTCATCAAGGCTTCTGGTCTCAAAGGATATCTAGGTGACATCCTCCCATGCAGCATTTTTCAGCTTCTCACTAAAATTACAACAAGACTCAAATAAGGAAAAACTGCACGGTAATGTTTACAAATAAAATAAATAGAGAATCCGATGTCAAGATACGAGAAGAACTGAGTTTTGTATAAGACAGATGGAGCTGGATTAAGAAAACCTTGTGCAGGCCTCATTTTATTGTGTAGCTTAGCTCTGCTTTATGAAACTTAGGCTACCTCAAACGGACATCAGACTCTCGGAAGGCCCACAGAATGTGGCCACTGACTCAGAGATGGAAGAACTCAACCATAGACGAGGCCAGATCTAGATTTTCTTGGGGCTGCAGCTTATATAATTTTTGGACCCTCTTTAGGTAAAAGAATACAAAATTAAATACAAAAGATATTTCGTTTAGAATAAGAAAATAAAACACAACAAGTTACAAACGTAAAAAACTGAGGAATACATAAACATCATAAAAATCCAAAATTTTGCATAGTATTTTCAATAGTTAAACACGATTTAAATAACATGCCTAACCATGATTCTGTAATAGTTCCCTACTTTTCTCGTTTGTACCTTCTTTGATCACCTTTTCAAATAATGATAATTGAAAGTTTCTTTGAGTCCCCAGGAACATTGGGTAATACCATGTAAATTGTTAGGACTGTTGTAAATTTGAGAAATCTATACCATGTGTGTAAGATTTAGAAGAACTTTCCACAGACTAGCTTTGGTTCTGTGCATTTAAATCTTCAGGTTCTAGGTGAGCCAGTCATGTCATGGCAGGAGCTGATCTCCAGCTCTGCTATCTCAGTTAAGGATGAATTGGCATGGCGGGCAGTAGGAATTTCCCTAGAAGCCACTCCTACACCAGGCAGCTAGCAGTAACTTAACTCCTAGAAGGGACTGCAAAACACATAAATGCATGCTGTTAAATTCAAATTAAACGAACTCCCCCTCGCCAGATCTCCAAATCCTGTGGCCATGCCATTGTCACCTTACATGAGGTGAAATATGATGGGCGATAAGTGGGAGTGAAAAGAGATAGTGAGTCGTAACCATTATTATCAAAATATCATACTCTTGCAAATTTTACAAAAACATATGAGAACATGCACACTCTTGTATGGTCCTCTGCAAGATCGTGGAAAGGGCCAGTGCAAATGAGGGATTTGAAGCTTAAGATTCCTAATTTGAATTTGTCTTTGCAGCTAGAGAGCTGGACAGCCATTTCAGCAGCCCCAGGACAATGTGCCACTGAGGCAGGAAGGAGATTGAGCTCTCCGACAACAATATTCCATCTCCCCACTCAAAAGAGAGTAAAGAGACATGGCTTCTGTGTAATAAGACCAATGACTAGAAGGAGAAAATAGACTGAAGTGAAAATACAAAAATGAGAGATGAAAAATGATATGCATAAGCTAAAGAGGGGATGTAGGAAAAGAAGAGGAAAAAAAGACAATCAAGAAGATAGAATTAAAATCCATTAACTCAACTATCGTCCTCCTGTTTTTAGCTGAGGCCCTATGCAGGTAACGTAGGAAAGCAGAGATGGGTCTGGTGATCAGTATCTAAGGTGATTTGATTAAGATCATGTAAAGGGCCAGCCCGGTGGCACAGCAGTTAAGTTCACACGTTCTGCTTCGGCTGCCTGGGGTTCGCTGGTTCGGATCCCCGGTGCAGACATGGCACCACTTGGCTAAGCCATGCTGTGGTAGGCATCCCACATATAAAGTAGAGGAAGATGGGCACGGATTTTAGCTCAGGGCCGGTCTTCCTCAGCAAAAAGAGGAGGATTGGCAGCAGTTAACTCACGGCTAATCTTCCTCAAAAAAAAAAAAACAAAAACATTAAGATCACATTGCCTGCAGGTAGCAAGGAAGCAGGCGTGTCTGGGAAGTGTGTCTCCTTCATAGAGCACCAAAGATCACCAAGAGTAAAACTCTATGTGCCTCATTGTAATGATTTTCTCAATTCCTTCACGTCTTCCAATATTCTCTCCATTTTAAGTATCAAGATCCTGGAGTAGGTGTATCGCACACAGCTTCTTCCTGATCACTCCAGGGTGCCCCCCAGCCCACCCCCAGCTACCTTGCCACATCGCAGCAACAATCTCTACTCTCTTTCGCCTCCAAATGGCAATACATCCTCTCCTCTTCCCTATTGCACGACTCATGTGAAATAGTTGTGTGAACTTACCCTAATGAGTGTTTGAGGCTATTTGAAGGTAATTAAACCGCAGAATAGGAAACAACCTGATAGCGGATATTGGACACTGTTGTTCTGGATGACCATGGTAGTCCTCTGCCCTGGGGCATTTCTTACTGGGGCAATTCAACTTCATGGCTAAGGACACAGACAGCTGGACTACATAGTCATCCCTTGGTATGTGCAGGGATTGGTCCCAGGACACTCTGCCCCAAAATACCCAAATTCACAATGCTCAAGTCCCTTGTAAAATGACGTAGTATTTGCACACAACTACACAATCCTCCTGTGTACCCTGAGTCATCTCTAGATTACTTACAATACCTAATACAATGTAAACGCTATGTGACTAGTTGTTATATTGTACTGTTTAGGGAATAATGACAAGAAAAAAAAGTCTGTACATGTTCAGTACAGATGTAGCCATCGTAGTTCTTTGGATCTGCGTTTGGTTGGATCCCTGGATGCAGAACCTACAGCCAGAGGGCCCACTGTACTGTTCTTCTAGAGTAAGTTGGGAATAGAGACATGCTGGTGCTTTCACTTACCATCCAGATAAATCTTGGACGAGTTACTTTACCTGTCTGTGCCTTCATTTACTTATTTGAGGAGGAAGATAAGATTAGTATCCCATCCAAATAACAAGATGGGATTTGTAGAGGATTAAATGGGTTAATGTATAGAGAGTGCTAACAGCAGTGCCTGGCACCTAAACATTAGCTTTTATTACTTGTTCTCTCTCTTCTACGCCTGCCTCAGTGTACTGAGAGCTTCATTGTTGTTAATAACACTAAAAAATCTAAGGTAGACTAAACGTACCCCCCCTTTTTTTTTGCTGAGGAAGATTGGCCCTGAGCTAACATCTGTTGCCCATCTTCCTCTTTTTGCTTGAGGAAGATTGTCCCTGAGCTAACGTTTGTGCCAATCTTCCTCTGTTTTTCCTATGGGATGCTGCCACAGCATGGCTTGACAAGCAGTGTGTAGGTCTGTGCCCAGGATGCAAACCTATGAAACCCAGGCCATCAAAGCAGAGCCCATGAACTTAACCACTACACCAGCGGGCCGGCCCCCTAAATGCTTTTTAATGGATTTGTTAAATGCTAATAAGTTACCTTCATAAGCTAGAATACAATGCAATTGTCACAAATAATGATCAAGATATATTTACATAAAAACTAATCTATACTGTCAAGTGTTAAAACAGATCACTGGGTAGTCTACATAATATCCCAGTTTACATAACTATGTACATATATCATTTTGTGGGAAAAAGATCTGTTCAAATAGATATCAAAAAATATAACAGCGATTTTCCCTGGGATTAAGGTGTGGGATTTCTAGTAATATTTTTATGAAAGTGTATGTGTACATAACGTGTGTATATATTTAGGTATGTGTGCACAGACACAAAGATCAAATAATACATGATCAACCAACATAAGAGGAAAAAAGGCAAATAAAGGAAAAATTATTTGTACCATACAGAATAGGTAATGGGTTACTATCCTTAATATATAAATAATTCCTACAAGTCAATATGAAAATACATCTCAAAACAAGAAGACGTAAGCAGGCAGTTCATAAAACAAGAGACACAAATAGCTAATTATTATAGAAAAGAGCTCAGCTGCATCGGTCATCAAAGAAATGCAGATTAAAGCAATGCCATACTCTTCTTCACCTTTCAACATGGCAATTTCAAAAAGCGATAACGCCCAGGGTTTGTCAGTGGTGAGGAGGAACAGCTATAATCATATGCTGCCTGTGAGATGGAAATTAACAGTCTTTCTGGAGGATGACACAGTAATATGTATTTTAAAAACTAACAATATTCATACATTTGTCATGCAGTAATTTTAATTCTAGGAATTTTTACTAAGAAAATCATCAAAGATATATAAGCATATTTGTCACAGAAACAAAATATAGGTGATTGATTAGATAAATTGTAGGATATCTACCAAGTGAAATATAAGTTTTCTATAACATTTAAAGGTGTGGGAAATTGCTTACAATATAAGGCCAGGTGATAAAAGCAGATGAGGTGACAATGTGATTCCACACTTTTCAAAGTAACGTGTTCAATGTAAAAAAGAACCAGAGGTTTGTTAATAAGTGTCTTTGTACATGGTCAAATATGGTCATTTTTATTTTATTTTGCATACATTTTGCTATTTTCTAAATCTTTTCTTGCAAGGCTTTTCCTCTCATAAATGGTGTATTAGTTTTTTTTATTCCTGCGGCAACAAATTGCCACAAATTTAGCTACTTAACACAAATTTATTATCTTCTGGTTCTCTAAGACAGAAGTGCTTTATGCATCTCACTTGGCTAAAATCAAGGTGTTGGCAAGGGTCAGCACTTTGCTGGAGGCTCCAGAGGAGAATTTGTTTTCTTAGCTTTTCCAGCTTCTCCAGGGCATTCACATTCCTTGGCTTGTGGCCCCTTTCCTTCAACTTCAAAGCCAACAACAGTAGGTTGAGTCCTTCTCACACTGCATCACTCCGACCTCTGACTTCTGCCTCCCTCTTCCACTTTTAAGGACTCTTGTGATTGCATTGGGCCCACTCAGATAATCCAGAACACTCTCCCTATTTTAAGGTCAGCTGATTAGCAACCTTAATCCCACCTGCAACTTTAATTCCCCTTGGCCATGTTATGTAACGTATTCATAGATTCTGGGCAGTAGGACCTGGACATCTGTGGGGAGCCATTATTCTGACTACCACAAATAGTAAAAAGCAATAAATGTTATTTCTATATAAACAGAACTTCCATGGAGATGTACTTTAAGTGCTCATGAAGAGACTTTAACAAGTCAAAAGTGACATCTTGTGCTGAAAAAAATCCAGAATCCAATGGAACTTACTGCCAGGTTGTAGCTATTTTCCTTTTAACCCAGAGAAGCCTCATTGGACCTTTTATGAACATTACTTGGGGCAGACTCGGTCTTAGGGAAATGACCCTCAAGGAAATGATGAGCAACACACTGAGAGGGAATCATTACTTCCTTCTTAAAGGGCTCTACTCCTGTAAACTTCTGTCTATTTCTTACACAAAGTTCTTAACTGATTCATCATTTTATTTCATTAAACACCAATTTTTAATGTAAAAATATAGCTTCATGTCATGTATTGATTTATCTATTCCACACATTTTAAATTTAACCAAGAACATAAGCATTAAACCTCTGAGGCACCTGAAAGCACATATCAACATTTCAGTTGCCATGCCTGTAGGGAACGTCTGAGTCTTCAGGGTGAGGCTTAGAAATTAAATGGCACTAAGAACTGGTAAATATCACAAGGTTTTCACACGATGAATATTATCACTTGTTTTAAATGGGTGCCTGATGAAGGCAGAGGATTGGACTCTGAACCTTTCAAGTCCTTCCAAGTCTCAGGGTGCCCAGGTGGCCTTTACTGTTTCAAGGCAGAAGCAGGGCTTGACTTAGGAGCCAGGACCCTGACTTGGTGTTTCTCAGTCCCATTCACTGCTTGGCAGCTCTGGGTCAAGATCCCCAAGCAAGACAGCAGGCCCCCCGGGCAGTGGACGCTGGGAGATGGCCTCGGAGAAGAAGCCCCACCTCCCACATTCACACCTCACCTTCCCGACTTGGAAAACACCTCCAGTTAATGAGCAAATCTGGCATCTGTCAGCTTTTTGTAAGCAAGCATTTCACAAGGTTTACAGAAAAGTAAAGTAAACAGAGTTCTGAGTAACAAAAGAGTGGCGTTTATGCATTCTTTGATTCACTTTAAAGGATGGTATAAACTGACTTTTTAACCAAGCATTAGGCAAGATCTGGGCCCAAGCCATTCTATAATAAACAGTGACATGGCTATATTAAAATATTTACTTAGTGTGCTAAAGTGACTTATAGGAAGAGTGGCTACTACATAGAAGTCCTGAGTATTAAGGCGTCAGGTGCCACGGGCGGCATAAATATTCCGTGTGCACTTGTTTATAGGAAAACCCCATCTGGATTCGGCTAAAACAGCAGGCACCCTGGTGACCCCAGTTTTGCTATTGGAAAATATAACACAAGTGTTCACTCATCTAGAATAACTACAGTACTAAGTGCCAAATGACAGATGGGAGGGGATTGGCTTTTCTCAATAAAATCCAGGCACTCCATTGTGAAGGGTTTCATTGTGAGGGCTCCGCGGCATTTATAGACTCTCAGAGTAGACGTGCAGCTCGATGAGGCAAGGTGCTGGGTCAGGCTGACCACAGCCCGCCTATTCAGGATTGCTTTGCCCATACACATCCACGTGAGCTGGACAGGATTGAGAAGACTTGGCCTGGAATAGTCCTTGAAAGTCAATCCCCACCCCCGTTCCCACTCTCCCCGAAACTCAATGATGTTGAGTAGCACTCAGGCAGACAGGCTGGGGACCAAGCCCGGTGTGATCAAAAGAGTACAGTATTTTGAGGCAGAAAATCTGGATTTGGAGCACTGCTCCTCCACTTCCTTGAGCTTAACCTTTAGGGTTAGAATGGGAGACAGAAGGCAATGCACATTGACAGGCATTGTATTGGATGCTTTTCCTGTGTCCTTGCATTGATGTCTTCATGTCAATACCACGGTGCAGGTAGTACTTCCCCATTTTACAGATGCATATGCAGCTGAGAGTGATTTCAGGGAACAAAAGGTCTTCCTGGGCCAGGTCTCAGTCATCCTTCAGGTGAATGCATCGACCTCCTCCGAATGTCGACCCAAGTGTAGTGGGAGCAATAAAAACAGTAAGAGCTGAGCTGTTCTCTGGGACTGATCGTTTAATTGGGGAGAAAATGCCTCTGCGTGACAGCATGCCTACCCAATGGTACAGAGCTCAAAAAGATAAAATCTCAAATTGAAACTAAACTGTTAACTGAAAACTAAAATCTCTATGTGAGCGGGTAAAGCAGCAACCGCCTCCTCCTCTTCGACCGGACTGCAAACTTTCCCTAATTGACTTTAATGAATAGATTTTTTTTTTTCACTCATCCACTCCCTCAACAAGGAGGTAAGGAGTACATGCTGTGCATCGAGCCCTTTCCAAACAATGAAGACACAGCCTTAGCCAAGGTCCCTGATTCCATGGAGCTAACCTCCTGGGGGGGGAACAGACAAATGTACACTTACACAAATATTTTATGTAATTTCGAGTAATGATAAAGAAAGAAAAATTAAGCAGGATATAGGAATAAGGAACTACTAGGAATGCCAATTTAGGTAGGGTGGTCAGGTGCACCAAGGCTATTAGCTTGAAAGGCAAGGGAATTGGGGAAAAAAAATGAATCTTAATTTACTATCTTTGGCATCACAGCTTAAAGCTTCAACTATTCGTTTGCACCATGGCCTGAAAAAGACAATTCTGAGCTGAGAGTTTCTTAAGACTCTGGTGTAAGCTTTAACATTAACTTCTTACGTGGTCTTGAGAAAGCTGTATCATTTCATAGACAGGGAAACTGAGACCCGGGAAGATAATCTGACCTGCTCAAGGCAGCAAAATTGATCTGAGCTTCTAGGCTTCCTTTCCATTCTATATTTCTAGAATTGTGGTGTCTAATCTGGAAGCCACTAGCCACATGATCAGTGTTTACATTTAATTTGAGTAAACTTTAAAAAATTAAAATCCAGTTCCTCAGCTGCACTAGCCATATTTCAAGTGCTAAATAACTTCAAGAGGCCAGTGGCTGCCGCACTGGATAGTACAGACTATATAACATTCTCCCCATGGTAGAAAGTTCTATTGGAGAACTCTGTTCTAAAGCTCTATAGACTCTGTTAGCTCTTGAGAAGAAAAAAAAAACTGCCTGCTTACACATTTTCTATTTCTATCAGGCAATTTGGCATCTTAGAGACAAATCATTTTTGGTGGTTTTTACATAAGAATTTTTCGCCCGGTCAAGTTGTCTTATGTGTGAAAACAAAAAATGCTTAAGAAATCATACCATCCATAAAACCTTCTTGAAAAAATAATAATTGAAGATACTGTAACTGATTAGTGACAAAGAAAATGAAAGAGCCCAAGAGTGGTAAAATCAAGAGTACAAAAGATTGGATGGTGTGCACCAAAAGCAATTATACACAAAAATCCGTCTAAATAAATGTGATTGCAAATTAAATACAACTTCCTCTATGTTTTAAAACTCAAAACATACAAAGTGTAAAGATGATGTAACATATAGTCTGGATTTTACAATAAGAAAAACTAATTAAGTTGCAGGGTAATACTCAAGAATGACCTTGACAAGGAGCGGGGGTTCCATAACGTAGGTATCATGTGAGAGTAAACAGGTGCAACTCTTTAATATGTATTAATAACCTTGAAATTTTTCAACTGCTCCCACCTTGCTACTCCACTGATAGGAAACAATCCTAAGAACACAGTGAACAGAACCACCAAAGAAAGATTTGTCTATTAAGATCTTCCTTCCAGCATCACGTACAAAAAACCTGAAAATATATTCAGTGAGAGAGGAATAATTAAACTCTAGCATATCCCTAAAATATAATTTCATGCAGCCATTAAAAATCATGATTGCGAAAAAAAATCGTGATTGTGAAAAACATGGAAAAGTGTTTATGCTGTGGCATGGCGGGCAAAAAGCACAATGGTGATAATAGCTAACACTTATTCTTTCCGTGCTTTGAAGTGCCAGTCACTTTTCTAAAGGCTTTAGCTCCATTGTATCATTTATCCCTCAAAATACCTACTAGCAGGCAGTACCAATATCATCCCCAGCACACTATTGAGGAAACAGAGCTTTATGGCTGATTTGCCCCATGCCCCACAAATCTCTCAGTGAAAGAGCCGGGTGGGAATGCAGGCCCATCTGATGCAGAGCCTGTGCCTCCTTCCAGAAGACTCACTCTCAGGGCAGCATGCTCTAGGCTGCGTGAAAAAAAGGATACGCACATTTAGAAAACGTCCTGGCTAGAAATACACCAAAACTTTAACAGTAATTGTCTCTGAACCATGGGATTACAGATCACTTTCATTTTCTTCTTCAAATTAGTCTTTATTTTTAAATCATTCTGGCAGTGAACATTATTCAATAATCAAGAAAAAAATTTTTAATGAAAAAGAGAAGCCATCTCCATGCACAGATTTGTACAACAAGGGGAAAAAAATAATAATTCAAAAGGCAGAGCTAAAAATAAAATTCCAAAGTGTTGCCTGGAAATTAGTGGGAGTTCAAAGGAGTTAAATAAAAGATGGAAAATTGGAGATGTGCCATTGCTAAATCTTTAAGCTCTTCCAAAAGGTTTCTGTTTGCGGTTGTTGGTTTCTATCTCTCAGCCCTCGGCTGAACTGATGAGCATTTACTCCATTACTGAGAAGTCAGAAGCCACTCAGAGGCTCCACACTTGTGAGCCTGCCTAGCTGTTGTTGTTATTTTGTTTTAATGGATTTCTTTATTGGCCTAACAAACGAATTTACTATCGGCAGACCCTTTCTTTCCTCTCTCCATTTTATTATTATTGTTTTTTTAAATCAGGCAACACTTTGTTGAACAAACCTGACCCTGAAGAATGCTTGCTGGCACGTTGTCCAAGAAGTCTAGCAGAAGTTTGTATGATTATCTTTATGAGTGAGTACAGTTTAGTCTAGCTCCTTTTTTGTTGAATAACACCGTCACACATAGCCCCCAGAAAACAGGAGTGCCCATCTTACCTTAGACTGGGTGTTCCTCAGCCATCATGCTCCACGGAGGTCATAGAAGATGACCCCACACACTGCAGCAAAGCCACTATAAAGTCGTGTACATGTGTATTACCCTCATTATCACACTTCAGCTTGCCAGTCGTCTCTCTGCACCATCTGGAGGCCTGTCCCGATGCTGTCATCCACGTTCAACATTCAGTTTCAGGGAGGCAAATTCTAACCCCTAGATTCAGAATCAAAACAATGCCCTGGTAAGTGGTATATTAATTCTTAAAACTTTGAGGAATTAATTTGTCTGGGCCGCTCTATGATCTAAATTTCCATTTCAGTCTCCTCACTTTGTAGAGCTAGGAATTGAAGTGTTGGCATTAAGATCCAAGAGCTAATGTATATATAAAGCCTAGTTGGACGCCTGGCACATAATATGTGCTTAATAAATATGCTCTCTCTTCCCATCCTCTTTACTCTCAGAAATTCCCCTGCCCTAGAGTGAGCTCCTTGGGACCTGAAGCACAGTAAGGCTAGTTTCAGACCATAGTTCTTTGTTTTTACTTAATCGGGCTTGAGAGAGCCTCTTTGGGATGAAAAGCATTCCATTTCTAAAGATAGAAGAAAGCAGAACTTCCACTAACCTTTCCTCTTGGCTCTAGTTTATTTCCATTCTATGTCATGCCCTAAAGTATTAGACTGTAAACCACCCATGGAAATCTCCACTTTATGTACACTGAGATGACCCAACCTGTCAGCACCGCCATCCAGAGACAGTGCCCCAGATGACCCCAGGCCCATTCTTTTCCCTTCTGCACCTCATCCCGTGTCAAGAGTGGGAGATGCTGCAGATTGTTAGTCTTTGTTTGTCTGGCCAACACAGACCCAAGCTTATTTTACTGGTGAACTCAGTCTTGCTTCCTCATTTCACAGTTGCTATGTGCTTTGAAGTTATCATGTCTTCCTGACTCTATGTAGCAGACTGGATAGGTTGGGTTATGTTGAGGTAACAAACATCCGGAAATTCTCAGTGGCCTAAAGTAATGAAAGTTTATTTCTTGTTTGCTATGCACCCATTGCAGATGGGCTAGGGGCTCTTTTGCAAGATCTTTCTCACCCTGGGCCCCAGGCTGATGCAGCATCCACTCTAGAGAACATCGCTAGTGTCTGTGACAGAGAGGAAAGAGAAATTCATGTTGGTCCTTGAAACTTACCTCTGGAAGACAACACATCGTATTTCAGTGACTAAAATAAGGCATATAACTTTGCTGGAATTTGAGAGGGCAGAAACATGCCACACTACCCTGTGTCTTAAAGAAGAAAGAAAACAGTTTCATACCAAACCTGTCTGTAAGATATGCTAGCAGATAATAATAGTTCCATTTAGAAAATGAATACATGTCCACGAAAGAAAGAACTGGTGAGCCAGACTGGATTAAAATTAAAAATTTCTGCTTTACAAAGGACACTGTCAAGAGAATGAGAAGACGAGTCACAGACTGGGAGAAAATATTTGCAAAAGACACATCTGAAAAAGGACTATTGTCCAAAATAGACAAAGAACTGTTAGAATTCAACAATAAGAAAACAAACCACATAATTAAAAAATAGGCGAAAGACCTGAAACGGCGCTTCACCAAAGAAGACATGCATTGGAAAATAAGGGTAGGAAGGTGTTCAACACCATACGTCATTAGGGAATTGCAAATTAAAACAATGAGATACCACTGCACACCTGTTACAACGGCCAAAACTCGAAATACTGACAACACTAAATGAAGACAAGGATGTGGAGCAACAGGAATGCTCATTTAGTGCTGGTGGGAATGCAAAGTGGTACAGCCACTTTGGAAGATACTTTGGCAATTTCTTATAAAACAAAACATACTCTTACCATACAGTCCAGCAAGGGCATTTCTTGTTGCTTACTTGAAAACTTATTCAGACACAAAAACTTGCACACGGATATTTAGAGCAGCTTTATTCATAATTTCCAAAAGTTGGAAGCAAGTAAGATGTCATTCAGTAAGTGAATGGATAAATAAACTGTGGTACATCCAGACAAAGGAATATTATTCAACATTCGGTGTTAGAAAGAAATGAGCTATCAAGCCATGAAAAGACCTGGAGGAAATTAAATGTGTGTTACTAAGTGAAAGAAGCCAGTATGAAAAGCCTCATTATTGTATAATTTCAACTATATGACATTCTGGAAAAGGCAAAACTATGAAGACAGTAAAAAGATCAGTTGCTGGGGGTTGGGAGGAGAGAAGGATGAATAGATGGAGCACAGAGGATTTTTAGGGCAGTGAAACTACTCTGTAAGATACTATGATGGTTGATACATGTCATTATAAATTTTTTCAAACCCATAGAATGTACAACACTAAAAGTGACCCTAAGGTAAACTAAGGCTTTGGGTGATAATGATGTGTCAGTGCAGGTTTATCAAGCGTAACAAGTAGACCACTTTGGCAGGGAATGTTGACAAGGGGGAGGCTCTGGCTGTGTAGGGGCAGGGGATCTGTGGAAAATGTCTGTCCCTTCAGCTCAGTTTTGCTGCCTAAAACTGCTCCAAAAAATCAAGTCTATTTTTAAAAATGAACACATGTCTTAGAGGTTAAGTGGCTTGGAAAAGGTCATGCAAAAGAGTGCCTTGCACATAGTAGATAATAAATATTTGTTGAACAAATGAGGGAAGGCAAGTGTGAATTAATGAAAAAGTAAAATGATGAAATCCAGGTTGCAAATACAGGTGACCTGATTCTTGATACAGGTTTCTTTCTGTTTACAATATACTACTACCCAGCTCTCATCCCGCTCCTGCCCCCTCCCAGGCTACTAGCAATTATCTTTCACCCCCAGGAAGTTCTCTGGGTTTTACTTCTCTGTGTTTGTAAAATAACTTGGATTCCTGAGTTCTAGAATGACAAATAGTAAGCAAGCACCATTGTAATAAAATACAAGCACGTGCACATACACCCACAGACACACAAAAACTATCAACTTATAATTAGAGCAGCGACGGCATAGGGTAAAGTAAATAATAATCCACATAATTCGGACTGAAAACCTGTTACCAGGGAAGAAGTTGCAATAGTGATGCCTGAATGCACAGATTGTTATTATTTTGAATTTTGCTCCACTTTGGCAGCGACACCAAGCTTCCAGAGGTGTTACCGTCCTGAAGAGATAACTGTAGCATCTGCAGTTCAGATAAGAACCCAGAAGACTAGAGAAAAGAAAAATGAAAGAGAGACTGAGAGACAGAGAGCATTTAACTGAAAACATCTCCAGTATCAGGCAGAACAGAGAGAATGAAAAATTCCTCATCCATGAGAATCAAAAACTGCTCGTGAGCCAAATACATCTGTTGAATGTTGAAAGTGACAAAATGCAGCTCAGAGAGAGTATGCACTGAATCATTAAAAAAAATTCCTAGGAAACTTAGCAAGCACCTCTAGACACGGCTCAAGTATGTGCTCTGATGGCTCATGGAAACATCCCGGGGAAGTGATTCAAATGGCTTGGAAAATGCAGCCTCTTCGCTTGGATGATTCACCAATTGAGGAGACAGTAGGAAGTCAAGGTAACCGTAATTGGGTGTTTCTTGGGATCAGATAGAATCCTATAAGCCATGCCTACATGAAGGCATTAAGGAAGTTGGGTAATGGCGTGTGAGGGGGGTGGATGGGAGAAACAAAGGTGGACTATTTCCTTTTAAATTTTTATTTATTTTTTATGGATAATACAGTTATGAGTCAAAATTTTTCAAGCACAAAATAGTGCACAGTAAAAAGTTTTCCCCCAGCTCCTGTCCCAGCCGCCCAGTTGCCCGTCCCAGAATCAATGATCAATTCCTAGCATCTTCTTCCACACATATTTTTATGCAAAAACAAACGAATAAGTGTTTTAAATTTTTCTTCTTTTAATTAAAATACTAACCTACTGTTCAACCTGTTACTCTATACCTTAAAATAGAGCTTGGAAGCAGATGTTAAAATTGAACACATACGAAAACCAATGAAACAACTCTATCTCAACTTGCTATCATCTAATTACGGAAAAAGAAAAAAGAAAAGATTTAAGTAACTTTTGAACCCAGTGTATTCTGACTCTACATCCTTAGGGGGATATGTTTTAACGATAAAAAGAACTGTAAAGAAATCTTAATTTTACTTAGTTTATTTGTTGTTTGGTAATGGTACAGGGGTAGTTATTAGTTATTCTGAAACTATTTTGAGCATCTTGTAGAACAGAGAAAAATAAATAAACAAATCAATGTAATTGGGAACCGTGGGTTCTCAGGTGAGAGAGGGAGATAAAAATATGAGAAAAGTGGGAAAGAACCCTCTACTGTATTATGGACTGAATGTTTGTGTCCCCCACCCCCAAATTCACGTTAACATATTTTAATATGTTTAATGTAGAACCCTCACCGCCAATGTGATGATGTTTGGGTGGGGCCCCCAAGATGAGATAGTGTCCTTATAAGAAGAGGAATGTAGAGCAGAGCTTGCTCTTTCTCCACCATGTAAAGATACATTGAGAAGGTGGCCATCTGCAAGCCAGGAAGAGAGGCCTCACTGGGGAACTGAATTGGCCAGCACCTTGATCTTGGACTTCTCAACCTTCAAAACTGTGAGAAATAGACATCTGTTGTTTAAACCAGCAGTCTACGGTATTTTGTTACAGCAGCCTGAGCAGACCGAGACAAAGGAAGAGTATTAATATAGGTTAGTTCTAGCCACTGAGAAGGTCTAAAACTGTGGCCACTCCATAAGCAATGAGTACCTTTTGTGAGTGCCAAGATCTTAGTTTCTAAATTCTATTCCCCACTAAAAGGACTCAGGGAATCTTGGGAAAAATGGCTGTTTCTAGGTCAAAGGCAAAGATAGTGTAAGACGGTCATGGAACATTTTTTTATTGTGACAGAAAGTAGGAAGTGCTCAAAGACTGACACAGACATGTCAAAGTACACAGGAGCCAGCTTAAAGGGGCTTCCAATGGTCATATGTGGAGTACTTAGAGCATCAAAAAATAATGATAATTATTTTTTTAAATTAAAAAAATCAATTAATGTATAATATAGTCAAAAAGGGGGTAAAGTGGATTCTTCTTTAGGAAGAACACCAGATAATAAAATTAGGATTGGTGGATTTAGAAAATGACTATTTTACCACCTACAAAGTACTAAATGATTCAGGCAAGAGTCAACAGAGAATGGAGCCAGTAAAGTCTAAGGGCTGGTCCAAATCTAGGATTTTATAATTCAAGTAAGTAAGTTTTGACAAGTTTCCATAAAGTAGTAATCAGACTACAGTGAGTGAAATGTTGTGATGGGCTCATATTCACATGGTATCAAAGTTCCGCCCCTCAGATGTTATATTAATCTGCGAGGGCTGCCATAGCAAAGTCCCACAGACTGGGCAGCTTAAACAACAGAAATTTATTTTCCTACAGTTCTGGGGGCTGGAAGTCCAAGATCAAGGTTCCAGCAGAGTTGGTTTCTCCTGAGGTTTCTCTCCTTGGCTTACAGAAGGCTGCCCTCTTGCTACCTCCTCACGTGGTCTTCCCTCTGTCTACGTGCCCATCATGTCCCTCTGCTTGTCCTCTTCTTATAAGGATACCAGTCAGATTGGATTACAGTCTATGACCTCATTTAACTTTAATTATCTTTTTGAAACCCTAACTACAAATACACTCACACCCTGAGGTGCTGGGGGCTAGCACTTCAACATATGAATTCTGGGGAACACAATTCAGGCTATAACACAAGCATTCTTAAATGCAAAGGAATTTACAGTGGAGAAGTCTGGCAGCCACTACCTTAACCAAATGAGCAAACAGTAGCATTAAGAGGATCTCTGTCATATTCCTGACAAAAATATTTCACCTGAATCTCACTCTGAGGAAACAATCAGATGAACCTAGATTATGAAAATTTCTACAAGACAACCAGCGGATATTCTTCAAAAAGATCATTGTCATGAAATACAAATGGCAGGTGGGGACTGAACTAGATAAATAGAAGCTAAAGAGACACGACAACCAAATTCTAAACGCTGGATCCCCCCTAAAATGCCATAAAGAATATTTTTGTGATAACCAAGAAAATATGAATAGTGTATTAGATGATGCTACTGTTTCAGTGTCAAAATTCTTAGGTAGGGTGGTGGTGTCTCTTTGTATTTAGGGATAAATGTCATGATAGCTATAGTTTATTTTCAAATGGTTCCACAAAAAATGTCTGTAATTAACAATTAGTCTAAGTGAAAATTATATGATGTATATATCCTAAAGTCTTATAACTTTTCCTTCTATTTGAAATTCCTCAAAATGTTGAAGGAAATAGATAGATAGACAGATAATATCTACATTTTTTGGAGATAACTCTCTATCATACATAAGGAGTCTACTGGTTCTGCATAGTTTTTTCCATTGTGTATCCGTTTTTTAACCAGTTCCCCATTACTGAGTATTTAGATTATCTTTAATCTTTTCTTATTCAAAAAATGATACAAAAATAATCCTATACATATATCTTTTTTGACATGTGCAAGTATATCTTTAGGATAAATTCCTAGAAGAGGAATTACTAGGTGAAAGTTCTTTCTTGATAACTGTAAGTAGGCATTGCATTTCTAGGCAAAGTTGTTATTTTTTTCAGTTTGCTGGTGTTCTGAATCAACATAAAACAAGCCAGTTTAAAAAGTAAGCCTCCTTAATTCACAGTGAAGAACTGATTTCTTTACCGTAATGGTTTAATTCAAGCCTTGAATTACTCAACTTTAAATACAAAACATCTAACATAGTGTGCTGTACAAAATGGATACAGGCATTCGTCAAATGTGTTTGAATGAATGAGTGAATGAATGAATGGAAGCTTCTAGACACCAGAAGCATTAACTGTGGAATTATAAAATAAACACATCCTCCCTCCCCACATTCCAAAGAGGCTGTGAGAATCTTAATGGCATCTCACTATAACATACTCACAAATTAGATGTCAAGGCACATCTCCTGTGGACTTCATCCAAGTCACCAAAATGACTTCCTTATAATGGACTTGCAAGACAGAATTATAGTGTAGCAGTTGGGAATTTAAAGTTTATAAAACACTGTGACTTTTCTAGCTCCTTGCCTACTCCCTGCTGCTGCTGTTTTTCTCTCTGCTGGTCTCCGATTTTTCCATCACTTTGCTCCATATCAAGGCTATTTAGAGGGAATGGCAAACTTAGATCTCATCATAGCTTAAGTTCATTGAAGACAGAGGATTAAGGGACCTTGAGCCAAGTCACTTTATCCCTCACAGTTTCTATTTTATCATCTGTAAAAGAAAAGGGTTGAAGCACTAAGATTTCTTCCCACATTCTGCACCTCTTTGGAGAAATTATGTTATCAATCACACCATGAGTGATAATAATAACAGTCACATATGAAAAGGAAATAAAATGCGTTAAAATATCAACACACACAGTGTTACAGGATTATTGCATACATCAGAGGAGGAAAGTTTTCATAAACCAGGTTCCCAAATGAGCTTCTCATTTGTCCAGTTTTAGTCATTCTGCTTCTTGTAGGGAAGTAGGTGGCATACAAGTTTTGGATGTACACCTGCTTCCAACCTCAGATATCCATTGTACCTTTGCAATATACCACCAACAGCATGTACTGAGGATTTGCTATCTACAAAGTTCTCCACATACTGATGCAGACTAGAAAACTTTCTGAATTCCACCTCAACCCTTGGCGTGGGATCCTCTCCAAGTGAGCCATCTATAAAATAAGAGACAATAATGCCTCACTTACTTGTTCCTCAAAGTTCATTCCCTTTGTGAGAACCATTTATTACCCATCAACTCTTAGATAGGTGTCCCTAACACTAAGGTTGCCCCCTCAGGCCAAGACAGTTTGTCTCAAGGAATCACACACTATGGTTTTCATAATTTAAAAGAAAAGTTAAAAAACAATTTCTGGAGTGGAAGAACCAAGATCACAAAAATAATGGGAAGTCATTTCTTTCTAGAAATATTTCAAGCTATTGGCATGTTTAACCCAGAAAACAGAGAGATTGACTAAGAAACATGATGGGTGTTTACAAATTTACAAAGAGCTAACAGGTGGAAGATGCATGGGGCCAGTTCTTCATGGATCTGGAGAACGACATTTTGAGAAGGCAAATTTTCAGACTGGCAGATGTTGCTTCGATTTGATGAAGAATTTTCTAGTGAGTAGAGACCCTCAACAATGGGATACATTTTCTCTGACTTATGAGTTCTGAAGAATCTGAGGAATTGAAGAAAATGTTTGATGGTACTTCTCAGGGATGGTGTGGGATAAGAGATTGAAGCCGATGAAGTCTAAGGGCTGGTCCATATTCAACATCCTATAACACAAGCAATATTTGACAAATCTGCATGACGTAATAATCAGACTTCAATAATACTTTCCATCTTCATAAAGGAGAGAAAATAGAAATGGAATTCATGGTAAGATTATTCAGATTAAGAAAAAGAAAGTAGAATGTAATGATCCAAAATTGAGAGAAATGAAATATGACCATAAAATTCATGGTTGTACAGAAGAATCTTACTGGAAAATTGTGTGTGAAGGTGTATCAAATATTACAAAGATCCGATGCTTGCGGAAAATATGTAAATCTTGTATAGGAAATTGCAAGAGTATGACATTGAAAACTAAAGGGTAGTTTTTCCATGAATTAAAGACACAAATTTTACTATAAAAGAGTTTAAAACTAATTCAAATAACAAAACAGCAAGAATAAAATCAAAAGGAAAGCATTAAAAAAATAAGACAAGAAAAGGAAAAATGTGCACACAGATTAGGAAGGAAGAAATAAAACTATCTTTGTTTACTGATGACATAATTGTCTATGTAGAAAATCTGAAAGAAGTGACAAAAAATCTTCTGGAACTAGTAAGTAATTATAGCAAGATTATAGCAAGATTGCAGGATCGAGGTTAACACCCAAAAGTCAATCCCTTTTCTATATACCAGCAATGAATATATGGAATTTGAAATCAAAAACACAATACCATTTACATTAGCACCCCTCAAAATTAAATAGTTGGGTGTAAATCTAACACAATATGCACAAGATCTATATGAGAAGAATTACAAAATTCTGTTGAAAAATCAAAGAAGAAATAAATAAATGGGCAAATATTTCATGTTTGTGGATAGGAAAACTCACCATTCATCTCAATATTAAAATATCAGTTCAACACAACTTGATCCATACATTCAACACAATCCCAATCAAAATTCCAGAAAGTTATTTTGTGTATCTCAACAAAGTGATTCTAAAGTTCATATGGAGAGACAAAAGATCCAGAATAGCCAACACGATGTGGAAGGAGAAGAAGAAAATGACAGACATGACCTGACTTCAAGACTTACTACAGAGCTACAGTAATCAACATATTTGTATTTGGCCTTTATGAAGATGGAAAGTATTATTGAAGTCTGATTTGTATTGGCCAAAGTAGAGACAAATAGAACAATGGAACAGAATAGAAAGCCCAGAAATACACCCATAAATATAGTTAACTGATCTTTGACTAAGCAGCCAAGGTAATACAATGGAGCAAAGGTAGTCTTTTCAACTAATGGGGCTGGGAAAATTGGACATCCGCATGCAACAAAAATAATGTGTCTGGATACAGACCTTAAACCTTTAACAAAATAAATTAAAAATGGATCACAGGCCTAATTGTAAAAAACAAAACTGTAAAACTCCTAGAAGATAACATAAGACAAAATCTAGATGACCTTGGGTTTGGCAAGGACTTTTTAGCTAAAACACTGAAGGTACAATCCATGAAAGAAAGAGTTGATTAGCTGAACTTCACTAAAATTAAAAATTTCTGCTGTGAAAGGCAATGTCAAGAGAACAAGAAGAAAAGCCACATTCTGGGATAAAATATTTGCAAAAGACATATCTGAAAAAGGACTGGTATCCAAAATATACAAAGAACAGTTAAACTCAACAATAAGAAAACAAACAACGTGATTTAAAAAAGAGCCAAAGACCTTCATAGACGTCTTACCAAAAAAGATATACAGATGGAAAATAAGCATATGAAAAGATGCTCAATACTACATGTCATCAGGGAATTGCAAATTAAAACAACGAGATACCACTGCACATCTACTTGAATGGCCAAAATGTGGACTGCTTACAACACCTAATGCAGAAGAGGGCGTGGAGAAATAGGACCTCTCATTCATTGCTGGTGGGAATGCAAAATGGTACAGCCACTTTGGAAAACATTTTGGCAGTTTCTCCTCAAAAGAAACATTCTCTTGCCATATGATCCAGCAACTGTGCTAGTTGGTACTTACCCAAATGAGTTGAAAACTTATGTCAACACAAAAACCTACACGTGGATGATTATAGCAGCTTTATTAATAATTTCCCAAACTTGAGAGCAACCAAGATGTCCTTCGGTAGGTGAATGGATAGATAAATTGCGGTACATCTAGACAATGGAATATTATTTGAAATTAAAAAGAAATGAGCTATCCAGCCTTGAAAAGCTATGGGGGAAATTTAAATGCATATCACTAAGTGAAAAAAGCCAGTCTGAAAAATCTACGTACTGTACGATTCTACTGGAAAAGGCAACACTATTGCGACAGTAAAAGGATCAGCGGTTTCCAGGGGTTAGGACATGGCACAGATGAATCAGCAGAGTACAGAGGATTTTTAGGTGGTGAAACTAGTCTGCGTGACACTATAACCACGGACATCATTACACTTTTGCCAAAACCCATAGAATGTATACCAATAGTGACCCCTAATGTAAACTATGGCCTTCGGATGATAAAGATGTGTCAATATAGGCTCATCGATAGTAACAAATATGTCACTCTGGTGGGGGATGTTGATAGTGGGAAGACAGTGCATATGTGTGTGTGGGCAGGGAATATATGGAACTCTCTGTACTTTCCACTCAATTTTTCTGTGAAGTTAAAACTGCTTTTAAAAGTAGTCTATTATTAAAAACATCTTCTGGGGCAAACGTGAGGCCAGCCCCTTACGTCGATGGGAAATAATGGCAAGTTGGGCAGTTGGCTTTCTTTCACAATGTTATGAAGGTAAATTGTAGCTCTGTGGCATATTGCTGCTTCTCCTAACTCTTCTGGAGTCTGACTCTGGGGTTCTGCTCCTAATTTATTTCAACACTTTGACTCATGCAGATTATTTGAAGCTTATCCTGTGTGATCCAGGCTGAGTCATTGATTTGGTGATGGGGCCACCACTCCACTGACCCTGATGACAGAGAGAGAATCAAGATGGCAGGTTACCATGGGAAGCTGGCCAAGGGCTCAGTGACAGTTTGAAGGAAAACTAATTTCTTAACTTAATGTTTGGGGGGGGGAGGGTTGTGAGGAAGCCTGGCCCTGAGCTAACATCTGTGCCAATCTTCCTCTATTTTGTATTTGGGATGCTGCCACAGCATGGCTTGATGAATGGTGTGTAGGTCAGTGCCGGGGTTCTGAACCCGCAAACTGCAGGCTGCTGAAGCAGAGTGCACAAACAACCACTACACCACTGGGCCGGCCCCTTAACTTAATGTTTTTGACTCTCATAAAACATATATATTCAATAGATGTTAAATGAGATTATTTAAAAATGATATAGTTTCATTGGATTTTAGAGTTAAATATTGAATCTCTGATGAATTAAATCTGAGTAATTAATCAAACTTCACAATCATGAGATGTGGGGCTTCAGGAGTAGTGCATTCTAAAATATTTTTTAAGCAAAAAAACCACTTACTATACTGAAAAGCAAATACCATGCAGCAACTGACTTGGAACAATCTTGAAAAAGTTCAGAAGTTCCAGGTTTTAATATTGTATTTTATACATTTCAAATAGTCTTTCAGATTTTAAGCTAAACAATGAAATCTCACAGAAATGAAAAATAGAAGTGACACTCTTAAAAGTCTGCTTGAACATAGGAAAGACCAGTCCTGAAAGTCTTGTTTCTTCTTGATTTAACTGTGAGTAGGTTAATTAGTAATCAGACACCCATGAAAGCTTTGTTGTTTCACTAATTACATTTCCCAGATCATGAAAATGTTTGGTCATCCTAAGGCCCTTGACTCACTATGGGAGGTTTCCTTGCTCCTCATCCCTAGGGCTCTGAGTCGCGGTAAGTCACTTGAACTAGTATTTTGGATAATTCACTATTAATGTTCATTAAACACTCAAATAATATCACAAGAACCTGTGGAAATTAAATTGTATTAAAGAGGAAAAACGCCTTCATATCCTTTAGTCAGAATTCTAAAGTTTTCTCCATTTAGGCCATATACATTTCTTGCTAGTTTTATTTTTAATAATAATGATAGCTAACACATATACTGTTCTCAGGATTTTACATGTATTAACACTTAATTTCATAGCAACCTTATGAAGTAAGTACTACTGACATCTCCAGTTTACAGATGTGGAAATTGAGGCATGAAGAGGTTAAGTAGCTTGTTCCAGGTCACACAGTAGCAAGCCTGGATAGTCGGGCTCTTAACCACACCTACCTGCTACATTATACTGCTTGTTACATATTTTATCTCCTTGCTATTTCAAAGGTGATTTTCTTCTCTCATTTGTAAGGTGGTTTTGAGTATTCAATGAATTCATCTATTTAAAGCATTTAAAAGAGCTTTGACACATAGGATGCACTTCATAAATGCTAGTCATTTGTGTTATCATCACTATTATGAACATTTGTATATCTTCTAAAAAGCTATCACATATACAGAAAGGAAAACCTTTGATTTGGATATATCCAAATACTCTTATTTTTAATAGGTTTCGTGGTGATTCCCTTGTGTTTCATAGGTATCCAATTTTCAAACAGTAGTTTTGCTTTGTGTCTTCTCATCATTTTATTTTCTCATCTAATTGCCTTGAGTTTCTGCAGCAATGTTAAGTAAAGGGAGCAAAAGCGAGGCTCTCATTTCCCTTCTTGACCTCAATCTCCATGAAAACGGACATAATTCTACAATTTCTCCAGTAAGCATTTGGCTGGATTGGGAGGCAGGATTGAATATAAAATAGTAGTAAGAAGGTATTCTCTACTATTATTTTACTAAAGAGTTTTCATTAAAAATATATGCTTAGGGCTGGCCTGGTAGCGTAGTGGGTAAGTTCGCAGGCTCCCCTTCAGCAGCCCAGGGTTTGTGGTTTCACATCCTGGGCACCAACCCACACATTGCTCATCAAGCCATGCTGTGGTGGAGTCCTGCATATAAAATAGAGGAAGATTGCCCCAGATGTTAGCTCAGAGACAATCTTCCTCACCAAAAAAAAAGTACATGGATCTTATAATACATATTTTAGACAGTAATCACTCTGATAATATGATTTTCCCCCCATGATCAGTTAAAATGATGATTCAATAAAATAAATTCTCTAATATGGAATCATCTTTATTTTCCTAGAATGAAGTACATGTGGTTGTGTTGTGGTAGTCCATGAATTTATTGGTGAGTTATATTTGTTAATATGTTACTATAATTTTTGCCTCAATATAATTGCTGTTGTTCTCTAGAGTTTTTGGTGTGTGTGAGTCTGTCTGTGTTTACCATGTTATGATGGCTTTGAAAAAAATTCAAAAACTAATTTATTTCTCTATTCTCTGTGTTCTATTCTCTATGTTCTGAAACAACAATAACATTGTATCCTTCTATGCACTGAAAGTTATGGAGGATTCCCTTGTGAAATTATCTGAGTTTGATGCAATTTGTAATTTTGGAAACTTTTAATTTTGTCCATGATTATTGGTACTGCCTGAGGTTTTTCTCTCTTCTTGGGTCAAATTTGGTCATTTATATTTTCCCAGGGGAAAAAAAAAATTATTCATATCAGCTTTTCAAATTTTGCCTATAGTTTAAAAGGCAACCTCTTATGTTTTACCAACATTGTCTTTATCTGTCTTTGTTTTCTTGTCTTGTTTCTGAAATTGCCTATTTGTGCTTTCTCCCTTTTTCCTTAATTAATATAAATTTATTTATCTAATTTTTTAACTGCCTGCCATAGATTGGTTTTATTAGACTCAGTTTTTTTCTCAACCCCGTGATTTGAAGGCCTAACTTATTTATTCTCACTCTATTTTTTATGATATATTTAAGACCGTGAATTTTTTTCCACAATACTATTCACTTCCCAAGGGTTTTTATGGTTACTTTAAGAAAATGTACAATTCTGGTTTGCATTTCTTCACTGACCCAAAGGTAGCTTAAGAGTTTTCCTTCTTCTTCTTTTTTTTTTAGTTACCAAATACTTGGGATTTTTGCTTGCTTGATTTTACTCTTGCTAGTTTATGCTTTACTGCAAAACAGTTAAGAGAATGAGGTCTGTATTATTTCTACTTATTAGAATTTGTTGAGTTTTTTTTTTAATGTCCTAATATATCATCGTGGCACTTGGAAAAAAGTGTCTATTTTCTGTTTCATCAGGATCTGGAGTTTGTTCTACGTTTATTAGGTTATCGTTGTTACGTTAGTCAGATTCACCATGTGCTTACCTCTCTTTGTCTAAATCCACGTTGGTGTCAAAAGGGGTGAGGGAAGTCGCGTGTGACTACATGTTTCTGTCCTTTGCTCCTTCCATTCTTCAGTCGTTGTCTTGTGTATGTTGAACTACAGTATTTGGATTTATGACAGTTATCATGGTAAAGTACCACTCTTTCTGCTATTTTCCCTTTTTTACTTTACATTCAGCCTTGGTTTTAACGCTTCTTTGCTGTTTTTTTTATTTAATATCTTTTGCTCTTGGGTCTCTGTTTCTTGTTTTTATAAAAAAGAAAAGAAAAGAAAAGAAATTCTTCCTGTCTGACTATTTGTAAGGTTTATACTCTTATTTTTTTCAGTTCCTAAGGTGGTTATAACTTTAGACAGTAAACACATTTTCATTGTATTATGTTAAATGTACTCTATTAGACATACTCATCAAAGAGAGATAGATTAAGAATCATTAAATAGTGAGGGTCGCTCCGCCCGCTCCTCCACTCAATGGTCACATGCCCCAGAAGGAGCATGACATGGGAGGTGGTGATCCGGTGCTCCATCATGCTGGATTTGGGGCTGGTATTTTTGGATACGCATTCTTTCCATAACGTGGCCCCTAAAAGTAAGCAAATGATCTGATCTGGGCATTAAGAAAGAAAAATAATATTTTAAGGCTGGTGAGAAAATTTGCTAAGATGAATTAGACTGATTTCCAACAAGGCCCCTTCCTTACAGATTTTCAAAGCAATCTTGGTTATCGGGAGATAACAGTGGACGTTGTGGCTGCTTCCTCAAAGTTCATTTCCCATTCTTTTGGTAAAAACCTTCATTTTCATTTGTGAGCCCACTTCTCACCAGCATAGCCCAGGGGTGGGGAAATTTGTCTCTACTCCCAGCTCGAGGACTGGGCCTGTGGCTCACACCTGAACTGATCAGCATCCATGGTCACTTTCATTATGAGAAATGGCACACATAACCCAATCCATGCCAATAAGATACAAAGAGGGTTTTTTGAGAGCTTCTGGAAAAAAATAGTTCCTCATTCTTTTTCAAAGAGCTGAAAGGAATGGCATTCTCTCTCTAGATCCTTACATTTAGATGAGAAAGTGTATTATCTCAGATGTTGTTGGCAGGCATTTTGCAGCGGTGCCTGGCAGCCCCCCTTAGGATGAAGCTGATAGCAAGGAAGGAAAGACAAATGGGGAAAAGACACTAATCCTTGAGCACATATTTGAGCCCCTGAGTCAAACCAGTCACGATTATTCACAGTGTGTGGCCTTGCATTTCTGAGACTCAACAAGTCTCATATATTGTTGATTCAGATTGAACTTGTCTTGATTTTCTGCAGTCGAATTCATCTTAAGACAATGGTTTATGCTTGTGCTGACCTGGAAACCCAACCCAGTCATAAGATGTGACCTCCTTCTAATTCTAACTCTTCATTTATCAACTTTAATATAGAGCAATATCTATTAGCTTCTTGCTATGGGAGATAAGGAAATTAGTTCAGTAATTCTTTCTCACAGCTTCATTCCTCCTCCTCCCAATTTTTGTCGGAATAGCTGAGGATTTTAACATCCATACATATGCATTTATATATGTACCTTAATATTGCCTGTTTTCTTTCAAAGTTAGTGCTATTTAGAAATTTTTCTGAAAGCATAATTTTCACTTTTTTCGCCTTTAGATCTATATTTAAACAAAGTGGGTACTCACACTAATGCTTTCATAGTCCAGCTTCATCTTCTTGATTACCCTTTTTTCTCTTTGATTTCGCATTTAAATGGCTAAATTCCTTATAAAATAGATTGTTCAAAAATGACTTGTGTCAAGGTTGCCAGATTTAGCAAACAAAAATACAAATCATCCAGTGAAATTTGAATTTTAGATAAACAATGAGCAATTTTTTAGGATAAGCATGTTCTGTGAAATATGTGGAGCCTCGTAAAATATTATTGATTATCTGAAATTCAAATTTCACCAGGCATCTTATATTTTATCTGGAAATCTCACCTCGTGTGCGTTGTATTCTCTGAGCCCTTGATTATGCACACATACCAGACTGTTGCCTTTTATATCTGAAGGACACCTTAGCTTGGCTTAAAAATTCTTGGGCCATTTTTTTCTCCATTTGGAATCCTATAGAAGTGGTTCCACTATCTCCTATAGTGAATATTTTTATGGAGAGCATGAGATCACACAAGCTTTTTTGCCTCTTTTTTTCTTCATAAAGTGCCTTGATTTTTCCAGGTGGATACTTAGGGAATTCCTTCTCTAGTCTTGAAGCTCAGAGAATTCTTAGGCTATGTTTCATTAGTCATTGTTTGTTCTAACTTTTTTCCTGGAACATGGTATGCCTTTTCATTTGCAGATTCAATTCTTTTAATTCAGTTCTTTTTTTCCTATATCTATGAATCTTTTCCTATTGCATTTTTTTCTCCATATGTTAAATCATCATTGTCTGTTCTGTGTATTTATTATCTAGTCTCTACTTTTCATCTCTTTGTTTTTTTCCTCATATCTTATATCATTATCTCAAGACTTTTCTCCATCTTACTGATTCATTTTCAGTCACATCTACTTTTCTTTCTGTTTGTAGTGTATTTGTTGTTTTCTAATTATCTCCTTCTATTTTGATCCCCCATGTAATTCTTTAGTTTTTCAGCTCCCCTTTCATTGCATCTTGTTTTATTACGTCGTTTATCCCTCGCTTCATAGGTTCCTTCTCCACTTAAACCCCCTGAGAGAGGGAAGAATTTGTTGCAGAAATTTTTGGTCACATTTCTTCGGGCAAATTGGAATGGGTTCTTCATCAGCCTTTTGCACGCTACATTCCCTTTTGTGGGTTCAAGGGGAAAGGAAGCTCACAGAATTTTTGCCTGGCTGCCATTGTGATTTCTATCCATCTTATTCATTTTTGACCTAGGCAGCTCTGTGGGGACTTCCTAGAATGTGGAAGCGTGCTTTATCATTTCCTGTTTGGTGGCAGGGTTTAGGGGTGAAGAGGAGCAAGAGGAGGATTATCTGGTGCGATCAACAGTTTATTTTTTATTATAAATTTGTAAAAATTCCTATGTTAATATTTCCTCTATTTATGGAAATATCCCATGTCCACCAATGGTACCTTTAGGCTTGGGAATTTTGCCCCAATTTAGAAATGGCCATCAATTCTTCGCCTCTGATAGAGAAAGTTCTAAATAAATCCTCTCCCAATTCACTGCCTCTTCTCCAAACCAAAGCCACTTCCACTCTTCTACCAGCCAGATGGCGGAAAAGAGGGGTGAAATGTTCAGGTGTTGTCCTGCACATTAATGGACAGTTTAACTCATCGGAGCTTGTGTATGTCTTTTCGCATGGATATCCGCTCTTTCCACGGCTCTGGAATTATTTCTTTTTTTTTCTTTTTGTCGTTCCATTCTCATAAACCTTAGTTTATATTGTTAGAGATAATTAGCTCTGGGAGATTTGCTTGCTCTTCTCCCATCCAGGTGAAAACATCTCAGTAAATTCTAGCAGTTTTATTTTTCAATCTCTCTTGATTCACGGTTTAGCCGTGCTAGTTGGGAAGAGCTTCCATTCTGAAGAGACCTTTATTTTTGCTGTTTAGTGTTTAGTTGCTTGGTTTATTTTGTCACCTGGAGTGCCTCTTCCCTCTCCTTAATCCACTTCCCCTGGTTCTGGGGCATCACAGTGAGATTTTTCTATAATGTTTTTCTATCATCTTCTTCCTTCCATATGGTTCTTGGTGTGGTCAAGGTGTTGATGTCATGTGTTGATTCCTATCATGATCCATTTCTCTGTTTCTAGATGACACTTTCCAAGCTTATGGATGTAAGATTATATTCACTCTTTGATGTGAGTGCTACTGGTGTATTCTTTTTCTTTCTTTCTTTCTTTTTGTTATTTTCAAAAACTTACGTTTTGTTCTTTTTCTTGAATTGGGAGAGGAAAGTTTGCAAACACTATTTCTAAACAGCCACTTTTTTCTAGCAGTTACCAGAATTCATTTAAATTAAACTACTCAAAAGACTTTTACCTACTTACTTAGATCATTTCCAATAAATAGATGAATTCTTAAAAACTAATTCACTCAGAGTAAATATATAATGAATATACATTAAATAATTGAATGGTGAAGAAACAGTTTCATAGAGAAAAAGTATTGTGAAAATCAAGAGCACATTGAGAAAGCTAAAATAGAAGCTACCAAAGAAATTCACCATCAGTGAATTGCTGAAAGAGAAGAATAGTAATAAAGAAGTAAAAATGCTGACCAGGAAATTTTGCTGGCCTCAAAGATGATATTCAAATTAGCGCTTCAATTATTCCAACACTGTGTGACCTTCGGAAAAGCCCCTTAACATCTCTAAGCCTCAGTTTTCTCATCTTTGAGTGAGGATAATAAAGATGGCTACCTCATAGCCTTTTTTAAGAGTTAAATGAGATAACATATGCAGAGTTTAACATAGTGCCTGGCACACAGACAGAGCCCAATAGATGTCAGCTAATTATTATTTTCATTCCAATTATGTCTTTGAAAAACGAAAGGAAGAGACAAATGTTGCACATTTTGACATCCTTGTTCTTTTATCCTGAAATATTTGTTCCGGTTCTCCATGTGTGTACAAGATTATTGCATCAACCAAATTTTAAGCTTGCATTTTAACCTTCTAATCTGCCTAATCCAGGGCCTTGTGTTTACATATAACGGATGCTCCTTGATTTCAGCTATTGAATCAAAACAAATGAATTTAGAATCACAAGACGCAAAAGAGGAGGCATTTATCCAGGACCTATTGGATAAAACTGATTAGAGGTCCCCATATTTGCATTAATTCTGAAACCAGGGAGAAATGACTGTTCCCCTGGATTCTAAGTGAAGAAAGCTTCAGGGCACTTGAAATATCTCAACAATTTAGATATGCACTGCAGCCACAATGTTAGACCTCCCTCAGGGCATTTAGACTGTTGACAACCAACATGCAGAAGTTTACAAACAATCCTCCTACAACAAGGACTCCTAATACAATATCCAGAGTTGGGAGGGGTGGGGGCAGGGCACAGAACAAAAGCTAACGTAATTCTTGGAAAATGGAGTGAGGGAAGGGGGGTTATTAAAGAACCCAGCACAAACAGAGTAAAAACAAAGGCTAATGTTATCAACAGCAATAACAACTGGAAAGATAACATCAAGGACTTACATCGCGTTTACTACATACCAAATCTGGTTCTAAGACAGATAGATAGATCCATTTAATCCTTACAAAAATCCCCTGAAGGAGGTAAAATTATGTATAGGGGAGGAAACTAAGGCACAGAAAAGAGTTAAGTGCCCAAGTCACACATCCAATGGCCAAGTAAACTTGGATTCATGTCAGCTCTCTGTGGGAGCCATTTTATTCATAGGGCCTTTTATCATCACACAAGGAGAGATGACTGGCAGCTAGTGGTCCAAGATGACTTTAGGAGAAAAGAAAATTTTCTAATGAAGATTCTAATTAGGCTGCTTGCCTTGGGGTGTGCTGTGTCTCCTGCATCTTCCCACATTTAGGAAAAGATGCAGGATGTTATACTGGTTAAGAGCAGAGACCCCAGAGCCAGAATACCTACATTGGATTCTGCCTTTTTCTCTGATTAGCTGTGTGGCCCGGGCCTCTTCATTTATTCAATTTTAAGCAATGTTTCTACCATCTATCCACCAACTTAAGCCAGGAGCCCAGAATCCCTGTTGGTGATACCTGGCCGGCATACTCCATTTCCAATCCATCAAATCCTACAGATCTTAGCTCCTGAATAGCTGTCTCTTAGGTCAGTTCCCTTCTCACCTTCTCTACTGACACGGCCCTAGTCCAGACACTTTCCCTGCCGTGTGACTTTGGGAAAGTTAACTCTCTCTGTGCCTTAGTTTCCTCATCTGTAAAAGGGAGATAATAATAATAATACCCACCTCATAGAGCTTTGTGAGGGTTTAATATATTAATGCTGCAAAGAATTCAGAACAGTATATGGCCCATGGTAAGAGTTCAAAAAATATTAGCTTAAAGAAACTTCCTAAGGTTCCCCTGCTCTAATCTATTTTCTGCACAGAAGCCAGGATGATCTTTTCCAATTTTTTCAGTTTAGACTATGTGCATGCCTGACCTAAAAACTTTCTTGTACTTCCCCTTGTGCTTAGGGGATGGAAATCCCTGCCCGGAGTGGCCTTGCCTTTTCTCAAGTTCATCTCCCACTGTGCTCCACCTTGTTCCTGACTCATCACCCATTCCAATTTCCTATCAGTCCCTGGGATGCCCCATGTTTCTTCCCAGTGTGTGCTTAGCACATGGTGGTCCCTCCATCTGGAATACTTTCCCATCCCCTCTTCCTCTGTTCCAGGGCTAGCCCACTGATCCTTAGGATCTCCCTTCACTTCTTGGGAGGCGTTCTCTGATGCCTGCTCTCCCCACCCCAGTCTATGTCAGTCTCTTTTGACCAGATGCAATCTTAGGACCTCATTCTGCACTTATCTCATTCTTTAGAGAGACTGTTTGTTTAAATATTGGTCTCCTCCATTAGACTGAAACTATATCCCAGGGGGGACACTCATGTCTGTGTGTTTATATGAGTTTTCTCATAGCCCAAATGAGAAGCTCCATGAGGATTCATTTGCTCCCTCTGCTCCTTGATCCTCATGTTGACCTTTCTCTGCAAAAAAATTCCTTTTTCTAATCTTCACTGTGAGACTTTATATCAAGCTTTCTAGAAACACCACCCCATGTCCACCCAGGTTGGTCATATCCCAAGAGTCATGGCCTGTTCTCCAGTGGTACATTTCTCCAAGTGTAAGTTATATAAGCTGGAAAGTGCTCCAAGGGGCTAGGCGAGCAGGAAATTCCACAGCCTTGACACTCCATGTCCCACAGCACAGTCTGTCCTTGATGTGTGTGTGTGTGTGGAGGTGAGGAATGGGCAGGGGTGAAGGGAACTTTCGAAGAAGCATTTTGAGATAGGGGGAGCATTTCTAGGCCCTTTATCTCCAAGGTGACTCACAGGTTTTCTTTTAACCCTCTAGTTGTCAAGAAGGTAACTGTTTAACCACACACAACTGCCAACACACTACCTCCCAAGGACAAACACTAACTCTCAGATATGGTATAGTTTAAACCAGAAGTCACAAACCAGAAGTCTCAGGACCAAATCCAACATACGGAGTTTGGCATGCAAAAGTTATCAAATTTAACATAAAAATCAAAATTTCCAGCTTCTTTGGAAAAAAATGAAAGATTTCCAATGGTGGTCCCTTTGGATGTCAGGCTCTCTGCAGTCTGCCCATCCTGAACATCTCCTGAAAACAGCCTAAAACACTCATCCAGTTTATCTGCCTGGCCCCTGTGAGAAGCTGAGTTTTTCAGCCTTGTCTAACTCTGAAGATGGGAGAAACGTATTTTCCTACCTGCTCCTTAGTTTTCAAGGCCATATCACTCACGATGGAGTTTGTACTTTCCATTGCTCCACAGAGCAGGTAAAGTCCATTGCTGAGCCTTCTCCTCACTCCCTTTTATATTGCACCCCTGAGGACTTGCAGGGAATAAGAAATGATCCATTGCTGAGTCACCTATCTCTTAATAGCAACCCCCTTAGCTTCAAAATATGTAGTTGGAGTTCTAAAATTACTGCTTATAAGGGCCAAACTAAACTCTAAAATTAGGTCCTTCCTCCTCCGCAGATGATTCTGGTTGCACAACAGAACATAGATTGGCAGGGAATAATAAGAGGCTGGGAGAAAGAAAGTAAGGAGGCTGATATTATCGGGAAAGTAATAGGTTGAGTGTATGAACTCCAGCAGTGGCCATACAAAGAAGAGGGGACAGACGCTATTGGCTTAGCATAAAAATAACCAGCAATGCTGTCACTCCTCTAGAAAGATGACACACCAATTTACTGTCATGTCATCACATTCTATATTTATGTGCATTGTTCCCCCCCCCCCCCGCACCAGAACATTCCAAGGATCATCTCTTCTCTCATCTCTTGGACCTAAACACATGTTTTTAAAATCTATGTGTCTATATTATAATGAAAACATTTATAGGCTCCAATTAAAGCTGGATGACAACTGTGACTTTGGCTTCTAACCAACTAGCTAAACAGCCATAGCAATCAAATCCAAATCCAATTTAGGTTCAAGACAGTGATTACAAGTTGTGGTTGAATTAAACACAGAATCTGGCTCTCATGAGTAAAAGTAAAAAATCCTACCAAAAATTTTGACAGTAGTTTCAATTCTGGTCTTATTCTCTGTGGTGGAACACACCAGTATGTTTGTAAGGCCACTTTCAAAATTCTACAAAGGACGCTATTTTTCACTCCAAATGAAATAGGCATAGAATGGATACAGTGGGCACTCCATCAATATTTGTTGAAAGAAAGAAACCAAGAAACCAAGAGACACGGGAGTCCTCCAGCTGTAAGTTCTGTTTCCTAGAGAAATGACAATCTTGAAGGCCGGTCTTTGTTGAGAAATAAAAAGTATTACCAACTGCCAAAAGTTCCCCTGACCTATTAGAAACAGAGCTTGGAGATTCAAATATCAAGTTTTACTGTAATTCATATGTAAACAAAATGCAACACTCTCTGAGAGAAGTCCCCCCTCTGCCTGGGGATGACAAGGAGAATGAATCTGTCTGCAGGTGGAAGACTTGTTAAAGGAAGGAGACGAACTAGAAGTCAAGTACCAGAGTCTTGACCATTCCCTTGGGTTCAAAATCCTTATCAGAGCATTAACAGAAAAAAAAAAAAAGATGCATATTGGGGATATCTCATTGCAGCACAGCTTGTTCCTCACTTTTCTAACCTCACACTGGGACCACTTTAAGCCCCCTTCCAAATGCTTTATGATTAATTGAGTGCCACACCAACACGGAGCCCATGAGCTGAGGTGGACATCTATGTGAAATGGATTGCAAGTAGACTTTGGGTTCTCCATATTTGGTATATGGTGTGGAGAGTACCAGAGGCCCTGTAAATTCTGATGGGAGGTAGAAAGGGGCTGAAATTTCCAGTAGATCAACAGAGGGGTCAGAACAGAATACAGAAACTTTATGACCAAAGGCCAGGACCAGAACATCAACAGTAAGTGCAGCATGATGTTCCAAAAGGACAGATGGGATTGGATTTATGTGAGTGGCCACTGGTATGTGGATGCCCAGGGACCAGACCAGAGCAGCCAACCCAGATCAGAGACCAGTGTGGACCCAGAGGCAGCTATGGACCCAAGGGCTCTTGACGCATTGCCACGAAGACACAGAAACTTCCTGTCATCATCATAGACTAACTTGACCAGATGAGAGGGATGAGGTTGGCTATGAGGAGATGGGCAGGGAAACCCTGAAAGACTGAGCATTTCCCCAAGAGAGTCTCCCTACAACTGAAAAATCTGCTCAAATGCCCCAAACTAGTGGCAATAGAAACTCAAGAAACAGTTACAGATTATGCATATATGCATGACTTTGAACATATGAAATATAGATTGTAAATATTGGACCTTGCAATGAGAAACAAGTGAGATGATGATGATTAAAGATAAATTAGTCCAGAAATAGGAAAAAGAAAAAAGTAATACAGCAATTTGCAAAGAACACTAGCAATATGCAAAGAATAATAGAGCACTGTGCAAAAAATAATAAAGCAATATGCAAAAAAAAAAATGCTCAGAAGATGGAAAGAAACTATCTTTTCTTTTGTTCTTAACAATGTGAGTTTACCTCATTTATCCTCCACACAGTCAAGATAGTATTATGATGCCCAAAGTAAGATGAGGACGCAGAAGTTCTTGACCAGGAGCTTAAGGCTATGGGGCAGGTCTGCATATCATCCAGGGTCCAATAGCAAACAGATGGGATTAAGGATTAAGGGAATGAAAAGGTGAGTCACCCAGGGGCCAGTGACAGTGGGAAAGTGTTATCTTTTACCTTGGCCCGAAGGGGACAGTGTGAGAGACTTGTGTGGGAGAGCCTGGTGAGAACTGGAAGCATGGAAAACGATGCACCTGTGGGGAAGAATACCTCACCTCTCTCTCCTCCTGCCACCCAGTCTCCAGCTGGCGGTTCCTGTTGGCCAAATCCAGGTGGAGTCAGAGGTGAGGGGAGCCCAGGTAACACAGTCCATTGGGGTCAGTCTCCTGGGGCACAGACTAAAGTAGAGAAGGATAGACAATGAATCATGGGGTGGGGGACAAATGGAAAATAACCCACAGAGTCTGATACCCTGAATTATAGGACGTGGCTGACATCTTAAGCAGAGTCTGTCTGTTTCTGTGTGATTTTCTAAAACCAGAAAAGAATAGCAGCCCGAGAGTTGTGCTTGGGTGGCCAATTGAACACCTGAAAAGAATTTGTTTTTTTTTAATTTTCCAAAGAAATTAAGAAATTTCCATCATCTTCCCCAAGGCTGTGATGTCAGACTGTTTTAGTCTCAGCCAAGCTACTTCAAACATTGTCACGTATTTCTATAAACTTGAACTATGGGAGTTCTGCTTTCACAGATTCAATATACAGTCTAGAGGCAAAGACTGCGTCTATATGTCATGGATGTTCTGGTCACAAGACACACGGCCACACGGCACGGAAGACAAGCCAACAGGCCCTGCCAGACTAAGCTGAGCTCATTTTGCAATGCTGGCTTTGGGGGATTTTATTTTAAAACCTGAATATTTATACAGTTTGCATTCTTTAGGAGGTGATAGATTCTATTAACCTTCAAGAGCTCTCATTTGCTTTATCTTTTGCTAAGAGAAGCCAGGCTGCCTGGCTGAGAGGACGTAGCTGACTTGGCTTAGTTTAGCCATACCTGTTGTTATTAAACACAGAGCAGAATTATTTTAAGTTCAATTTTTACATTAAACATAATAATTTTGCTGTGTTTGGATTCCTGAGGGCTCTTTGGACACTATAATTTATTTCAATGTTCTGATGCCCCTCCTCCCACCACCGCCTTGAATTCTGCGCTCTCTATAAGGGAGTTGTGGGGAAGGGGTGAAGAAGGGGCAGCTGCAGTGGGGAATAGGATGGGAAGAAAAGGTGAGGATGGTCACCAAGACTCCTGGTCCTCCCTGCAGGGGTGGAGGGTAATGGACCTGATTCGTGTGAAAAGAATTGGGAGAGTAGAATTCAGGGAAGTGAGAGGTCATTCTTCCTCCCATTCTCTTTCCACCATAATTTATTTGAAATCTAGTCGCTGTGGCATAATTACTTTCCAGGCTTTTCTGCAGTGTCTATAGGTGAACCACAGGTGCTGGAGTTATCCTGACCTGCAGTGAAATCGATTTCACTGCAGCTTTTATGGCTGCATGCCCTTAGACAGGTGGTTTACTTTCTCTGGTGATTGGGCACAACTGGCTGCTCAAAGAAGTGTGCTGCACAGTCTGGTGCTGATGCAAGAACCGTGCAGCTCTTGATGAGGGAAGTAAAAAGACGAAGAGTAAGTGTTTAGAAATGTTTTTAGCAATTTGATGTTGCTGTAACACCCAAGCGTGTGATCCTTGGGCTCATCACATTGAACAGGGTATGGATCAAAAATAGAAATATAGGTCTGTGACAACATGGGGAAAGAAAAAGGAAAAATAAAAACCAAGCCAAAAAACAGATGTGGTATTTCCCCAGAGACGGTTTGAGAAGCTCGGGTAACGGTGATGCTGTCCATACCTCTCGGATAACACACAGGAAGTGCTGCGGCAGCACCTGGTGTATTCTAGAAGCTCAAGAAATGGCAGTTCCCTCCATTCCTCTGTTCCCAAGAAGACTCAGAGGATCTTGCAGTCGATACGTGAAAGCCATGAACCCTGAGCTTGCTGCAACAGAAAATGTCAGCTGAACCTCGCCAGAATCCTACCTTAGGAGCCTCTGTCTAGGAGGAAAGAGGTGCCTGTGAATCCTTGTCCCCAAACATTGTGAACACAGCAAGGTCCAAATAAGGAGCTCCCTCATCTCTCCATCTAGGAGGGGACCCCTCCCACGGGATCTTAGATCATATTAGCTCAAATTAGGTTTCAATTTACATAACGGGATCATTTCGAAGAAGCTGAGAATTTTTTCCAACTAAACAACCTCTTCTAGGCCTCTGTTTTTAAAAGAGAAACTGAGTAACAAAGAGGAAGTAAGGGCTCAGGCTGAGGCCGTCAAAGTCCACTTTTGTCACAACAGTGGCCCTGTATATTCTTTTTTTTTTTAAGATTTTAATTTTTTAGAGAAATTTTACGGTTCACGGCAAAATTGAATGGAAAGTACAGATTTCCCACAGAGCCCTGCCCCCACACAGGTATCGCCTCGCCATTATTAACAAACCCACCAGTGTGGTACGTTTGTTACAACTGAAGAAGCTATGCCACACATCACTATTACTCGGAGTGCACAGTTTACATTGGGGTTTACTCCTGGTGTTGTGCGTTCCATGGATTTGAACAAATGTGCGATGACAGGTGTCCATTATTATGGTATCATGCAGAGCTTTTTGGTATATTCTCACTTTGGACTCTGACGTAGCTCAGTTATGAGATGTCAAAGCTCCAGGCAAATTGTCTATCCAGTGCAGCATAACGTGCCCCCCGGAGCATGTCTAATCTTGTGCATATCTTGAAAATAAAATGTCCAAATCCTATGAGAAGTTTGCTGATGGAAGAGAAGCTTGTCTCAAACCTGGTTGGTTCACTGGCTGTATCAGGGTTGCCTCATCAGCATTGCACAGCAACCCCGAAGACTGAAAGAACGGGGAGAATTCTGGAAAGCTGTAAAGTTCAGCAAGGCCCTGGCCAGTGTATTTGTTAAACCTGCTTTCCAATGACTGCTTGTGTACACCACTTCAGAGGGAAATAATGAGCATGAAATTCAATTATACAGGCACCCGCTTAACCATCTCAACCAGAATTGTGTCCCTAATCTTTTATGTTGAAGATAAAGTGAAAATCTAAAGCTGCTCTCCTTATGATGGCATTTTATTCCCTTTGTGACTCAGCCAAGAGAATTCCCTTCAACCTAAGGCTCTAAACTTCAAAGTGAGTGCTCCTCTGAGCTGCTGTCCTGCTTTTGAACCTTAATTTCTGTTTTCTGTATGCTGAGAGAAGTAGGCCAAAGCCAACCCACCCATAGGCCCTCAGGAGCACTGCCCGGGGAAAGACAAGCTGCTGCTCAGGGCTGGGAAACGCTAGGCTGAGTCTCGCAGAGAGAGTGCACTCCTGCTCTTCTTGTGCGGTCACCGTGCTGGGGAGAAGAGTGATGAACTCACGTCCTTAGGAGTTCTGGAAGGCCCTGGCCCAGGCCTTGATGTGCCCCAGGCTAACACTGAGGCTGGTGGTCCAGAGCATCCTGAAAAGATGCTGCTTGGAGGACTCTATTGGACCTGCTTTCCAAGCCTTCTTGTTCCAGCTTTGCCACGCACCATTCTACACACGTCAGTACCCCGCACGAGACTCACACTTCACTTCACCTGCCTCTGCCGTGGGACCGTGTCTCACTCACCTTTGTGGATGAGTCGGCACCGAGCACAGCGTCTGGCCCTTGGGGAATGCCGTTAAATGTTTCCTGGATGAATATCTGTACGGTAAAGCTTTCGGAACCCTTAGGACTAGGGTTATGAAGCTTCAAAACCAATATCTAGGGAAATGGTGCTCCCCAAAGCCCCTTCGCTCTGCTTTTCCTGCTACCTGCCACTCAAATGAGAACCCTAGAAGCTTCCCTAACACAAACACAAACCCAGAGCCTTCCATAGACCTAAAACAATTCTGCACCCCACCCCCAGTATTATTTAGCAGTATTTTTAATGAAAAGAAGACATCAAGAATAGGAGTATTACTGTTTTTCACTTGCATGGCCTTTTTTCAAATATAAGAATTTATAAAGGATGATGAGCAGATTTTATAGTGTTTCCATTGAATGGCAGATAAAGGTGGGCTGAAATTGGCGAAGTTCAGCTTTTAGGTCAGACATTAAGAAGAACTTCCTGACAGCCAAAGTTCCAATGTACTAGAATAAGACATCGAAGTGGTATTAAAGGGCCCCTGCTGTCATGGAGACTAAATTGCCGGGGTGCTGGGGGTTTCCAGATGATAAATAAGGAAACAAACACACAAAATATTTTTAACTAGTTTCCAGTGTTATGGAAAAACAAACAGATTAACTAATTGAGAGCAGTTGAGAGTCTCTTAAAGGGGATTTTCTATAGGAAGAGGGGAGAGATCTCTGTGAGGAGGTGATGGTGACCTGAGGCTGAGAAAATCAGTATTTTTAGAGCTGGACAAGGTGATTCCAAGAGGAGGGAAGAGCAGGTGAACTTGGCACGTTCAAGAGACAGACACAAGCAATGTGAGTGGTGCTGGCCGAGCTAAAGTGAGAGGAGAGAAGGAGGCTGCTGCATCTGTGCCCCCCTGGGCAGTGTCTGGTCCTCTCTTTCTGACTGTCGTGGAAAGCTCTTGAAGGACTGTGATCTCCCACACAAGGTCTTGTTATGGACTGAATGTCTGTGCTCTAAAAATCATATATTGAAGCCCCAACCCTCAATTTGATGGAGTTTGGAGATGGACCCAGGAGGTAATTAAGGTTAAATGAGGTCGTGAGGGTGGGGCCCTGGTCTGATGGCATTAGTGTCCTTATAAGAAGAGAGACCAGAGAGCTCACTGGCTTTCTCTCTCAAACTCTTTCCCTTTTCCCCGCCACACACGCATAAGAGGTCATGTGAACACACAGCAAGATGGCAGCTGCCTACAAGCCAAGAGAAGAGGCCTCAGAATAAAACCTACCTTGCTGGCACCTGGATCTGGGACTTCCCAGCCTCCAGAATTGTAAGAAATAAATTTCTGTTGTCTAAGCCACCCCAACTATGGGGTTATGTATTATGGCAGCCTGAGATAATACAGGTTTACTAGGATGCCTGGAACTCAATGAAAGGTCTGTAAATATCTCTTCAACCAATGAGTGATGGAGTCAGAGATCGTAGCCCTCAGCCCCTTGCCATGACTCAGGCTCCACCCTGTGTAAGAAGGACCTTTGGTCCCCACTCGAAGCTTAACCAGATATTTCCAGGAGGTCCTGAGGAGATCTCACAGCAATCCAAAAAATGTCATCACATAGTCTTCCATTCCAGGCTCCTTCCCTTGCAAAGTCACTTTCAAAGCTGTGCCACGCCACTGTCCCTTTAGCTAAGACACCGAGGTTCATGCTGAGGGTGATAGTCACCCTCTGTCCCCAAAGCTCCAAACCACCAAGTGCCAGCGTGAGACTGTGTTCCCTGCAGCCCGCACTGAGGCAGGGACAGGACTGCGGGAAAACACGGGTTTCGTCCTGTGCCTTTCTCACCTTTGGCCCTAAGAAACTCTATTTTAGGCGCCAGCCTCAGGGCCGAGTGGTTAAGTTCACACTCTCTGCTTCAGTGGCCCAGAGTTCGCTGGTTCAGATCCTGGGTGTGGACCTAGCACTGCTCATCAAGCCATGTGGTGGGGCATCCCACATAGAAGAACTAGAGTGTCTTACAACTAAGATATACAATTATGTGCTGGGGCTTTGGGGAGAAAAGAAAAGAAAAAAGGAGGAAGATTGGCAACAGATGTTAACTCAAGGCCAATCTTCCTCACCAACAAACAAAAAAAAAAACAAAAAACCCCACACTCAGCCAGATCTTACCACCAGAATTTATTAAAAACTAAAAAAGAAAAGAAACTCTATTTGTGCCTTAGTGCTCACTGAGTCTTCTGGGGAGACAAGTCCTTCGGCTTCTGCCTGCAGCCTTGTCTCTACTGTGCTCAGGCCACGGACCACATCTGCCATGTCCACTGGCCCATCAGATGTATCTCAGGTAAGCCAACGTCTTTGGGTAGCCAGTTAGCCCATGCCAGCTTGTCATTCCCGTCCTGTGTGACCAAGTCTCAAGGTCAAGCTGCATGTTGAATCAAAGACCTACATTCCTTGGATTCTTGGGCTCTGTTCACGTCTAGCCATGAACTACAGTGAAGCGTTCTGGTAAATGGAAAAGACTCTGCCGAAAGTGGAGAGCCAACCCACCCTTTTCAGAGGAAGTCATGTGTGTGTCTGTGCCTCTCTGTGTGTCTGTGTGTGCGATGTAGCTCTCTGGGGCTAGAATCAAGATATATGTCCTCATTGTCTTGTTGCCAGTAGACATTTGACTAGCACCCCTACACATGACGTGTGTTTGTTCAAATGTCACACAATTCATGGTCCGTGTGGAGCACAGCAGTGCTGTAACACTGAGCAGCTGAGGACTCCCAAGCCTGGCAGCCTCCTGGGCGTGCTGCACTATGGCAGGCAGCCAGAGCCTTGCACAGCAGTGTGTGTGGATCCATGTGGACACACGTGTGTGCTACATACGTGCACATACATGTCCACACATGCACACACGCACACAAGAGCAGGTGAGAGACGCTCTGTCTCGGTGGATGATTCTTTCCTTTCATGTAATTTATTCCCCCAAACTGTGCTATGCACAATCTTGTCCTGGTGACTTGATTTCTTTCATGTGGTTCTTTGTGCTAACAAGATTAAATCAGTTCCAATAGGTACTGGTTTAATGGAGATGATAAACTTTTATTGAACTTGAGCACATTAAAATGAAATGTAAGCAATAGGTGATTTTGGCATCCTCCTGGGGTCTCTTCCAATTTGAATAAAGCCAGCATGCCTTCTCTGGAAAATAACAGCTCCTAGCCCAGCTCACTTTATGTGCTTAATTAAAGTCTATTTTTGTGGTACAAAAAGGAGCTAAACAATGTAACGTTCCTTCTCTTCCATAGAAGTCCAAAGAAACTACGTTTTCAGCTACAAAAACAGAGATGGACGAGTCCTTTCTTAAAAACAGATCTTTACATTTCACACAAAGAGCAGGTAATGTGCTGTTTACAGCGGCCTGTCTGCTAATCTGTGATCTGTTTTGTCTGTGAATGGGATTATCATGGTGGTTTATTGAAAAAGAGCCAAAAACGATGTTAAGTAAACTGTTTACACAAAGCCACCAGGCTGAAAAATCCAAACTCAGACTCATTTCAGGTTTTAACCAAAATAAACTTTATTATAGTTTCAACTGGACAGTTAAACCTTTCAGGGTCTGTTCAACTTGCTGAATGTGTGGAACACGAGACCACGGCTCTCCACAGAAATTATAGAACTGTAAATCTTGTGGTTAGCTCTGAAGGCTGCCTTTCTTCGCAGCGCTCTGCTCGGCTTTCACTCGGCCCAGGACTTCAGCCAGGCTGCTCGCCAGGCTCCTGTCACTGTCTTTGCCAGTCCCGTAAGTCAAGAGAGGGAGCTTCGGCTCTCCAGCGGGACGAGAGGTGGACGAGGAGCTGTCACGAACCCTCAGCCTGGCTCCCCAGGGAAGACATCTTTATGTCTCGGCGGGGCTGGCAGGGCTACACCTGGCTTCTTTCGACCCCCGTGGTGGCCCCCCAGTTCAAAAGGGTTGAAATGATTTTTTTTTTATTAATGTCCACTCTTGACCTTTGTGCATCTTAAATTCTAATCCGGGGCCAAAACATTTCACAAGACGTGCTTTGATCTGCTTGAAAGTAGACAAAAGACCAGAAGAGTAGAAACATCCACTAAGGAAACTTAACTTGAACACACTGTTTTTTTTTCCTTGGGGTTCTGTAGCAGTCAGCCAGACACAGCGTGCCCATCCGTGTCACTGTACCCACAGAAGGCACTTCAGTGATCGCTTCTCCAGGGCTTTCATTTTATAGATCAGGAAACTGGGGCTCATGGCAATGTTTTGGGACCTTTCTTTTTTTTCCTGAGCCTGTCTAATTTTTCCCAGAATTGTTTTCTGGAGCCCCTTGCAATACAAAAAGGCTGTGTCCTTTTGACCTCACATCAATCATCTCCCAACCTCATTCACTCATTCATTGTCAGTCAAAGGATCCAAGGCATGCCAAGCGTTGTGCAAGACATGGGTGATACAAAATAAGACAGGGCCCCTGACCTGACGGGCTCAGAGGTCAGTTGAGCGACAGATGGACAAACAGGCAATTATAATACAGAAGGATACATGGTTAAATAAAGGAACTAAGACTCTAGGAAAACAGGTGCTTCTTGCTCTCTGTCCCAGCTCTTCCTCTTCCCCTGACCTCTAGATGCTGAAGGCCCTTTGAATTCAGTCCTGGTCCTGTTTTCTATCTACGCTCTTGCCCTAGGTGGTCTCATCCAGTCCCAGAGCTTTGAACAATTATATGTTGATGACTATTTTTCCATCTCCAGCCCTGACGTCCCTCCAGAGCTCCACATTCGTTTAGCCCTCTGCCTGTTCAACCAGCTCCACGTGGATGATTAAAGACACATCTCAAACTTATGCACAATTAGTAACTCTTGACCTTTGCCTTCCCACAATGGCCGCTCCCCACCCCAGCTTTCCCTATCTGCCCAGTAGTTCTAGGAAAAAGCCCAGGAGGCAGCCTTGACTCTTCCTTTCCCTCCTCTCCTCACATCCAAGTCCTGTTGATTCCATCTCCAAGGCATCTGGATCTGTCCTCTGTCTCCATGTTCTCTGCAAAGATCTAGCTTCAGTGCCCATCACATCTGCCTGCATTCCCACGATAGCCTACCTGTTCTCCCATTTCCACTCTATTGTCCACACTGCTGTCTGTACGATCTTTTAAATCTCAACTAGTATAATGTCACTCCTCTACTGAAAAATCCTTCAAAGGGATGGGATTTCCATTTCTGATAGGGATGGAATAACAAGACCTAGATTTATCCTCCCCTATGAAATAACTAAAAAGTGATACAAAATATGTGGAACATCAATTTTCAAAATATTAAATGCCAGGCAACAAAGGAGAGTGATTGCTGTGAGACAAGAAGCAAAGTAAAGCCCTATGATTGCCCTGGCCTCCTGCCTGAAGAGAATTTCCAGGCCATGGGGCAGGGACAGGCAAGCAAAAAGCTCAGTGGTCTCCCTGAATTGAGGCAACAGTATCAGGAGTCCAAGGGGCCAAGGAAGCCTGAGTTCAGAGGAGAGTGCTGGAGACAGGAGAGTTTCCCAGACAGAGAGCTCCGGAGATCTGCAGAGGGTCCTCTATGAGTTTTGAGCTGAGTGCTACTCAGTGCAGACCTGTGAGAAAACCAATGGAGGCAGGGGAAACACGCTCAAAAGGGTTAGAGGGAGCAACTCCTCAGAGGTCATGTGAGACTGGAAATGATCTCTCTTCCCACCAGCCAGAGTCGAAAACACCTGAAGATGGGTCTCATATCACTGACCGTGGCTTCCTCCTTAAAAACAAACAAACAAAACCCCCTAAAAAGCCCTAGAAAAAACAAGTTAAACTCAAAATAATAGGATAAAGAAATAATAAAGAGCAAACATCAGTTAAATAAAAAACAGAAAACACAATAGAGAACATGAATGAGATCAAAAGTTGGTTATTTGTGAAGATCAATAAATTTGATAAACCTCTAGGCAGACTCATGGAGGATGAGGGGAGAGAAGTGTTCACATTAACAATTTCAGGAATGAGAGGTGTGACATCACTACAGATTCTACAGATGTTGAAAGGATTATTTCTTCTGAACAACTTTATGCCAATACAATTGACAACTTAGAAGAAATGGACGAATTCCTTAAAAGACATAAGACCAACACTTGTTCAAAAAGAAATATATAACGTATATCGATATACAGTCCTATATCTGTTTTTAAAAACTGAATTTGTACTTTGAAACCTTCTAACAAAGGAAACCTCCAGGTTCAGGTGGCTTCACTAGTGAATTCTGCCAAACATTAGGAAGAAATAGTACCCATCTGAACAAACTCCTAAAGAAAATTGAAGAGAGGGGCTGATTCCCAAACTATTCGATAAGGCCAGCATTCCTCTGATAACAAACTTAGAAAAAGACATTAAAAGAAAAGAAAACTACATAGGTGCAAATTTTCTAAACAAAAATCTTAGTAAATTTAATCCAAGAATACGTAAAAGGATAACAAATCACAATCAAGTAAGGATTATTCCAGGAATGTAATTTTGGCTTACTATTCAAAACAGTCTAAAAAAACCCCAACAGCTGATCATCTCAAAAGTTTGAGAAACAAATGTGACAAAATACAGCACCCATTCCTGATAACAACTTTCAGTAAAGAAAGAAGAGAACTTCCTTAACCTGCTAAAAGGCGTCTGTGAAAAACCTACAAGCTACACACGCAGAAGTACACACTATAGAGACCCAAGTAATCGATCTTATTTACATAAAATGCAAGCTAATTGATAGTAACAGAAAGGAAATGAGTGGTTGCCTGAGGTTGCAGTCTGGCAGGTTCTGACTGGGGATCACAAAGGACCACCACAAAACTTTGGGGGTTGATGGATGTGTTCACTATCCTGAGCGCGATGATAATTTCATGGGTGTATACATATGTCAAAACTTATCAACTCATCAAACCACAGATGTTTAGCTTATTGCATGTTAATTATACCTCAATAAGACCATTTTTTAAAATCTCTCAAAGGTTTTTATTTTTTTTTATTTTTTTTTATTTTTTTTTTTTTAAAGATTTTATTTTTTCCTTTTTCTCCCCAAAGCCCCCCGGTACATAGTTGTGTATTCTTCGTTGTGGGTTCTTCTAGTTGTAGCATGTGGGACGCTGCCTCAGCGTGGTCTGATGAGCAGTGCCATGTCCGCGCCCAGGATTCGAACTAACGAAACACTGGGCCGTCTGCAGCGGAGCGCGCGAACTTAACCACTCGGCCACGGGGCCAGCCCTCTCAAAGGTTTTTAGATTGTTTTTAGAATAAAATCCAAAGTGGCCTCACGGTTCAAATGACCTGGTGCCAACCTACCTTTTCTTTTACCACTCCAACAAAAGTAGCCCTCAAACATATCAAGTTATTTCCTGCCCCAGGACCTTTGTGCTTACTTCTCTCCCTGTTTGGAGTGTTCATTCGCTAGCACTTTATGTATTTGTCATTTTCTAAGTCACAGTTCAAACATCATCTCCTCATAGAGGACTTTCCTGACTCTGTATCTTTAGTAGGTTCCCCCTAGATACTGTCACCTGCTATTACCTTATTTATTATTCCTACAGAGCTTACCACACTAATTTTCTTAGTCATTTGTTTACTGGTTTATTATCTATCTCCCCATGAGAATGTAAACTCCTTGTGGGCAAGAATACGTTCTGTGTTGCTCCTGCCCCAGACCTAGCATAGTTCTTTGCATAAAGTACATTCCTAATAAATACTCATAAATAAATAATTATGAATGAAGGAGTGATAGCAATGAACCATGAGGAAATTAAAAGAGATTTCGTGCAAAAGTGACGTGTAAGCTCAGCTGAGGAGGATTGCTTCTTACCAGTCATGTGATTTCAAACGAGATTCTTTAAACCATCTATTTTCCTATAAAATAGAGCTGCAAATAAGTGTTTTAAGGACTGCTGAGAGACATGAATGATATACATAGAAAGACATTTATTATAGTGCCTGGAGCATAGTAGCAGCTCAACTAATGAGTTCCCTTCCCCTCCCCCAATTCCAGCCATGGGGAAAAGCATGTGTCCATGAAAGGGTGTGGCATATTTGAAGGATCATGGCAAAATGGAAAATTCCAGGAGCCGTAGTGGGGAGAAATGGAAGTCAAAATCGGAAATGCGCTTTGGCACCATGCTGTATGGGAACTTAATGATATGCCCATTCTGGACTTCTATCTGTGAATAACAAGAAGCCGTAAAGGAGCGAGGGGTGGGGTGGGATGGGGGAGAATGAGGATGGGGAGATTACAATTAACAAGAGCAACTCTAGTAACCGCGTGAACTGAGAAGTAAAAGTGGGTGAAGGTTGGGGAAGATCAGAGCAGAGAGAAGAGTTAGAATTTTTTTAATCAGCTAGATTCCAGGGATGTTGAAAAAGAGAGGTATAAATTCTTGCTAGCACCAGAGACTCTCGCCTCCAGATATGTGTCCTGCCTTAGCCAGCACCACCTACCTCTCTTTGGAGACCCCTCAAGGAACTCACAGCATCAAAGTTGAGACTGTGAATTAGAACAGAGGGAGCTCTTTACCATTGTTTGAAGACAAAATCAAAATAGCAGATTGGCAAAACATTTGAATGGTCGTGAACTTTCGATATAATTTTTCATAACCAAAGGTTACTGATGAGAACCACTGAGAACGTCAACTCTCTAATTAAGGAGAAAGAGAAAGGGGTGAAATGTTTAAAATCCCCAAGGCTACCGAGACACAAAACAAGAGAATTGGCAGCAGAGGCCCACGTAGTCAAGCCTAGTAAAGAACCAGTGGATAAACTGGTTAACAAGGGACTTAGCCTTGGAACATAGAAACTATGGGGTTGAAGGTTATGACTCAGGCTTTCCTAGCAACCCTGTTAAACAGGGACGTTCCTTAACAACAGATTCAACAAGGACCTAACTGGTAAACCTGGAGGTGGCTTCACTCCTCTGGCACGGAGAAAACCAACGAAAGAGAAGCCTTGGGGACAAATAAATGAAAACAACACTTTGTGGGATTTACTCCCAATGGAACTACAGGGGAGTCTAATGTTTTATAAGTTTGCCCATCAGAGGCTGTTGACATCCTTCCAGGTGGCGTTGGTATTTCTGTCTAGCTACCACCAGGAGACCCATGGACCTAGGGATGCAAGAGAATCACAGGTGAAGCTTGAGAAAAATGCTGATAGCCTGGAGACCCTAATTGAGGAGGTCTGGAATAGATCCTGCTATCTGAATTTTAAATAAGTTCCTCAGGTTATATTGATGTGCTGCCAGCGTTTCGAATCACTGATCTAAATCACGGCCTTGTCCAAACAGAGAGATTTTGCACAGGCGTAGAAAACTAAATGTTATGCAGTATAGCCTGATTCTTCTTTACAACACATTTGTAAGAAGAAACATAATACCTATGTTATATATATATATATATATATATGTAAATACTATCTATATTTCAATATATATAGTGACGTAATTCAAAGGAAGATCATTAAAAACATAGGTATATTAAAATCAGTTAAGAATTTTCTTCTCACTTTTCTTTCACTCTTAAAAGTAGGTTATGTGATGTTAGAATGGAAGTTTCGATGGTGAGACTCGGAGGGATAAGGGTTCAAATGAAAGTTGGAGGGAGAGCATTTCCAAAGCTCTGTTCCAAAGAGAGGGGAAAAGATTTCCCGGGAAAGAGATGTCACTGGGTTGAATTCTATTGCCCACCGAGGGGGCAGGGCATAGAGGGACTGAAATGAGACCACTCAGAGCATTCGAGATACGTTTCGTGTAGTTGGGAAGAACAAGGAAAGGTAGAGTGGCCTGTGTGTCTGGGAAGTGACTGCGCTCCTCTCCAATGGAAGGGGATCAGATGTAGGTCCTAAGCAGGAATGTTGTCTTAGAGCTATTTTAAGTCCTGTCCAAGAGGGACTGCTTGAAAGTGCAATGGAATCCAACAGAGAAAGTTTTGTGCAGAGTGGACAGCCAGAAATCTAGGGGCTGAGAGTGGAGGAAGCCAAAAGAGAGACCCAGGATTTAAAGTCAGAGGGCCCAGCAGCCGCAGAGTCTCTGGAGAGCTCACAAAACACCCTGTGGAGGCAGAGCCAGCTTTAATACTTGTCAGGTGCTAAGAGAGCAAGGTCATCTTGTGACAGTGTCAGTCAATTAAGAAATTTGAGTACTCATTTTCTCTTCCTTTCTTCTTGTGTTCCAGCTCTGCAAAGTACATAAGCAAAAGTTAGTAAGATGATGGTTGACATGAGCTGGAAATAAAGAAACACCTGACTGCACCTCCCTAGGCAGTGCGTAGCTAGTCTCGTAGGGAAAGCAAAAATGGTAGAACACAAAGCTGAGTTTGGAGTTTTGGTTACTGCACTGAATTGGTCATTTTCATACCTAAACTCAGACTGGCATGGGAGTTAAAGTTCTCTACCTCGGGTCTTGTCATTGTCCCCAATGGCAAGGACAATTTTAAAGAGACTGTGAGAAATAAAGATGCATTTTTGAGTTCATATCACAGGTTGAGCATATTCAATGTACAGTTACAAGAGTTTATTCTAGCCCTCATCTTCCCTAAATGCTTTCTCCCTACTCTAAGAAAAGCAAAATCAAAGCTGTTTCTAATTTACCATCCACCTCGTCTCACACTGGAAATCCCATAGCTTGTAGGTATGATCCTGATTCCAGAGCTTCTGTAAGAAAATCAGAAACAAAAGGAGAATAATGCAAAAGGACAAGAGGAAGCAGTTACGAGACTAGAGAACTGCAAGGGAGATGACACTTTCCAAAAAGAGGACATATGTTTTAAGGGCACTAGGGATTTATTTTATTGGCTATGATAAGACACGGACACGGAAATGACCTTCTTGGAGGAAGGTTTTGTACTCATGGATCCCTGGAAACGGGAGTCACGCCGGGCCACATGGGGGGCACTAGGCTCAGTCACGAGGCAGAGGGAGTGAGGAGAAAACATAGTTAAGAGCCTTTATTGTGGTTTCTGTGGGAAGGAACATATGAGGCAGATTGAGCAGGCTTAGGATTGGCTAGTTTGAATCATTTCAGCGAGCTCTGGGGCACAGTCTGGTTCCTGACATTGGGGTCATTAGGGCAAGAGAATAGTGGCCCTAAGTGAGAGCCTGATAGAGGAGGTGGTTGGGGCTTTCATTTGAAAGTACCCTTGAGGGCGAGTTGATAACTATCTCTAGGAATTGGCTAGCCCTGGGAGAGACAGTCCCTCCAGGGTCAGCAAAGCCCCAAGATGTCAAAGCATCAGAAAAGAGAAAATAAAAAGACGTACAACTTAAAATAACATATAACAAGGTCAAACGCTGCAAAGAGGGCGAGGAAGTCAATTCTTACAAAATAGGTATTGGATTTTCCAGCTGAGCAGCCACTGTGAGCATTCTGAGGACGCAATTTGGGTAGGGTGGTCCCAGCAAAAGGTATGAAAAAGAAAGATGTCAGTTGAGAAACTGTATCAGATAGCATAGAGTACTCTGCGTACAAATGACACCAAAAGGAAAGAGGAAAGCAGCGTGACTACAGTAAGATAGTAGGATAAGAGAAAAGTTATTTTGTTTTGTTAGATTTGTTACTGTTTTAGTGGACAAGAGATATAAATATGTTTGCAGGGGAAGAGAAGAAAGCAGGATAGAAAGAGAGAGCTGTAAGAGGTTGGCCTGAATTCCTGTGGGACTTCCACCAGCTTTGATTTCTGACAGTGTGCAAGTGGACGTGAGGGCTCGCAGTGAGAGGATGTGCCGATCCAGCCTCACGGTGCAGTCAACGGTGACAGTGGAGATTGGAATCAGCTGGCCCGTACACAAGGCAGTGACACTGTACAGAGTACAGCGGGCTTCCTTGAGGGCATTCATCAGGAGATTGTCCTTCTTGTCAGTGTCTGGTCTCCTACAATCTTGAGTAGAAAAGATTCAATAGATTAGACAAGCGAGCTAGATTGTCCTCTGATGTGGGAGGGGTACGTCCATGTCTTTATCCAGTTTTTCCATGTTGAAAGTACGTTTCTGGGCGTCAAGCTCTTAATAGCCACATCCAGCATCAAAATCGATCAATATTTGTTTAGAGCAATGATGATGTGTTGGCAAAACCACACTGGTTTAACTGAGGAAGCCCCCTTCAAGGACGCCTACTCCAACAGATTGACTTCGTAGATGGCAGGGCCTGAGATTTGTCCTCATTGCCAACCTGAGATTGATAAATATGCCCTCCCTCCCCATCAGAGTATTTCTACTCCATTACACCGCTTTGCAAAAATATAAGATCACCTTTCAATAGATACATTAATTCATCAATTATAGGTGATGAATTATAAATGAATAAATAGGTGAGGAATTCATCAATTATAGGTGAGAAATAAATCTTACCCGTTTGTTCAATCCGCCATCTTATAAAGATTCATTGTCTCTCATTTCATCAAGAAACCACACCAAGCCTGAGGAGAAAGACAATAAGAAATTTCTTTTTGAATATGTTTTTAAGATTTACCAAGCTTTTGCCAATGTCATTTCATTTAAATCTCTGTGAACATGCTCATTAATGCCATGGTCTCCATTTCATAGGGAGAAACCTGTTATTTGGAGCGTTTATGTAATTCTCAGGAAGGCACAGGGCTAGAACACAGTAGTTGCTGAAGCTAAACGGGATTCAGATGCTAGTTGATGGAACTAGACTAGGAGATCATACCAGAGACCTTTCCTCGGAATTTTCCTGAGAGAAGAAGAAATGTGGGGAGCAAAGGCGAACAGGGCTTGTGAATTTGGTTTCTAATGCTGAGTTCTCTGCTGTGCCAGGCTGGAGCGTGATTCTGGGACTAGCTTAGATGGAGTGGAAGAGGGAAAGGTGTGTGTCTGCTCAATTTGCCACCAGTAACTGGTGCTAGCTTGGCCTCGTTTCCAATTAGCCTGGCCTGTTGGACATGTGGATGATGAGAATGCGGAGAGAGAGGCCTTCGCACTCTGAGCTTACTGCTCCAGCTGCCTAGGAAGAGGAAGTGATGGGGACACGCACAGACACAGACGTGCATACACACATGCATGCACACATGCACACACTCTCACCTGCAAACTGGGCCTTTTAACACATGGCCCACCAGTCAAAGTGGCCCCTAATATCTGCAATCTGACATAGCCGGGTTAAGATGATTGCCTTCTCCTGGGAGTAGCTACAAAGACTATGGAAGGAATGTTTCCCTCCTTCACTATGTTAAAACTAGGATAATAAGCCAGGTCCTCTGACTCAGATCCTGGACTTTTTTTACAAGGAAAACTAAAACAAGTGTAATGCAGGTTCTCTGCCATCAAGAAATTAAGAGTCAGAGGAGGAAACAATCCAATAAAAAGGGAGCCCAATGAAAGGGGTCCAAGTCAGTAACACAAACAAGTGGTTTAGGAAAAGAAGAGCTCACTGTGGCCTTGACTAGTCAAGAAGGCCCTCTGGAAGAGGTGGGGTTTATTATCTGTCTATCTCAAACCGATGGACACAGTCTCCATTCGCCCAGTAAGGACCTCATCTTTGCAAAGGATGGAAGCGGCCACCATGGCTGGTTTCCCACTCTGCATCATGTCTCGTTGGAAGAGAGCACTCCCTTCTTAGGGAGCCGGAGTATTAACAGCAAGGAAATCTTAAGTTGGAAAGAACTTTCCTCCTGGAGAAAACTAACCATGACAAAGTTTGGCACAGAGCTGGGCCGAAGCTCTAGACATCCAGAGCCTAATCATCTGCAGGCGTTTTAGGAACCACTCCTGTGCATTGGATGGTTCTCAGGAAATAAACAGGGAATCTTTCTCCTCCCCAGGGCCCCTTTGCCCTATGCAAATTTGCCCTGACTAATCGTCTCAGTAGGTGTTGGGTCAGAGTCAGCAAAGGGTCTGACCAAGGTCACTTACTTGCTTTGTTTACACTACTAATTTTATCACTGCTTGGAAGGCTAATGATATTATTTATACTTTAACTATGATGAATGTCCAGTTAAAGCAGGGTTGGGGCAAGTTAAAGACCAATACAACAAATCCAGAATGTTTTTATACAAGAAATATTAATATTTTTGAGTTCCCCAATCTTTCCAGAATCTTGAACTTGACAAGGATAAACAGTCCTTCTAGCTCAGTGCTTCTCTTATTCTAGTCTGGGGAGAACCAGCATCAGAATCGCTGGGCGTGCCGGAGGGTGGGGCCCAAGAACCTGCACGTTAATACCCACATCTGGCTGTTCTTGTGCTTCCTGAAGCATGAGAACTTCTGATGCACCATCTCCGTGGAGGATGCAGGGAGCTGCTGGAGAAATGAAGGTCTGAGGCAATGACTGGAAACCCAGTTCTTAGCACATTTCAGAGCCATCTGTTCCTGGGTTCAACTTTCAGTACTCTGTGCTTATCAAGGTTTAATGTGCACATAAATCACCTGGGATCCTGTGAAAATACAGATTCTGTTTGAAAAGGTCTGGGGTGAGGCCCAAGATTCTGCATTTTAACAAACTCCCAGGTGATACTAATGGTACTGATCCATGGACCACACTTTGAGTAGCAAGTCAAAAGAGGACACTGAAGGATCAGAATATGATTCAATATATTATCCCATGTTGTCTTAATGAGCTCCCTAGCTGGACACTCAAGGTTTGCCTTTCCACAGCTCTCCCACTCCTGCTCTACACCCGCCAAGAAGGTGGACTTCCTAATGCTTCTGAGAGAAGGCCACTTGATTTCCCTTCTACAAGTGAGCGCTCACATTATTCTCCTCTTCTAGACTAGCTTCCTCCTGGAAAATTCAAATTCTAGAACTTCTGCTCAACCTTCAAGATCTATCACAAATTTTTCTTGCCATGTAATGACCCAGCTCCCACCCTGGGTGAAGTTTTTGGTTTTTTTCTTTTTCTTTCTTTCTTTTTTTCTTTATAGCCAGCAGTTTGTACTTTTTGACCACCTTCATCCAATTCCCCCAATCCCCACCCCTGCCTCTGGGAACCACAAATCTGATCTCTTTTTCCATGAGTTTCTTTCTTTTCTTTTTTTTAGATTCCACATATAAGTGAGATCATAGAGTATTTATCTTTCACTTGGAATCATGCCCTCATGGTCCATCCACATTGTTGCAAATGGTAGGATTTCCTCATTTTTTATGGCTGAATAACATTCCATTGCACGTATATACCAAAACTTCTTTACCCATTCATCCATCGGTAGACACTCAGGCTGTTTCCATATCTTGTCTATTGTATATCTTGTCTTTTTGATGACAGCCATTCTCACAAGTGTGAGATGATAGCTCATTGTGGTTTTGACTTGATTTCCCTGATGATCAGTGATGTTGAGCTGGGTAAGGTTTTATAGCTGCCACCCTACCATATCCCAGATAACATGGGAAGAGACTGTAAAGTGGCAGAGCCAGAGCCCCATCTCCAGCCTATTTATTGGGTAGCTATGATTTAAAAACAGTTTCAAGGAAAAGCAAGATGAGCCACTGGCTAAGTGAATGGTGCAAACCATGGATGCTAATGGAGTTCTGGGGTGGCAAGAATGATCCCTGAGGGCTGATGGAAGAGAGATGGGGCAGGAGCAAAGGGAGGTGCCTGAGGTTTGACATAGGCATGTGTACCTGCATCCTAGGCCAAATGGAAATGGACTGCTGCTTTATGAGTGGCTGGGCAAATACCGCAAACCCAAACCCACCTCATACTCTGCCTGCTGCAAATATAGACCAAAGCAGAACTCTCCTGGGGAATGTGGCTCTTGAATTTACCCTGGTCAGGTGCCCAGGGTAAGCCGTGTTACATAATCCTGCTTTTGGAGAGAGAAGAGACACTCTCAGAGAGTTCCTTCCTCTATCTACAACCTTTACTGAAAAAGGAGGCAGAAACTAGTCAGAGCTCCAACACTGGGGGCCATGGGGTTCCGGTAGGGAGGTTTGCTGAGATTTAAAGGCCTCTCAGCCTGTGGCCTTTCTCCCTCTTGTCTTGTGACCAGGTATTGCCATACACGGCCTCCTGGCCCCTCTGGCAAAGCTGCTCTCCCTCACCTCCTTTTCCAGGCTATCTGCCAGGGTCTACCATGCGAGTCTGACCATCTTAAATTCAGGGAGAGGAAGCCACATTGCCCAGCAGAAAGTTCTACTTTGGTGTATGTCTGCGGCAGGTGGGAGTATGGGATGGGGTTGAGGTTTGGGGTATTTTCCCAGCCCCTACTCCCATTAAGCAGCACTCCGGTTCCCATTCCCCTAGGATACAAGTGCCCGAGCCAGCCGTTAAACCTTTGGCACCTTCATTTGTCCCCCTCCGCGTCTTACTTCCATCAGCCCTCAAGGATCATTCTCTCCACTCCTAAAACACCTTTACCATCCGTGTTCTTCACCACTCACCTACCCTTGGCCAATATTGCTTGACTTGGATATTGTATTTAAATCAGGATTACACAACAAAGATCGTAAACCCTTCATTAACAGAAACTATGTCTTGGACTTTTCTGTACCTGTAGCTCCCAATCCCACTCCCTGAACATGGACAGTGCTCACGTTCTGTCACGCAGTAATGAAGAAAGTATTGTGGGAGGACCTGGAAAATAACAGGTGGTGCTGTCCTCACCAATGTGAGTACCACATGAGCTTAGAAAAGACGGTGGAAAAAAATCTCTCTCCGACAGGTAAGAGGGAGATGAATCGAGAAGGGAATATAAGAACACATACAGTTGGTGGATATGTGTGTGAAATTCATTTCAGCCTGTTCTGAAGAATCTGCCCACCCTTTGCGTCCACACTCCCACGGATCGGCACAGTACTATTCTGGCCTGAAGGGAGTTATTTTTAAAATTCCATGATCCATGCTGTGTTAACTCACTTTGGAACACCTGTTACTGGACCAAATTCAGGGGTATTAGAGTATTTTCAGCTCTTGCTGGATGATAAAGAAGCAGCTCCATGGGAACTCCTAGGAAGCAGCGGCAATCTGGCAATCACTTACGTCATGGGGATTTTTTAGAAACACAGATTCCTGGGAACTGACCTTCACCCTGGGCTTTCTCAGAAATGTGTTTTGTCTGATTGCACATCCTCCGTCCTCTGCCTCAAATGCCAGACTGGTGGTGGAGATGGCTGTTTGCTCTGGCCTCTTGGGAGGTCCCTCGTGCCTCCTTGGTGACCTAATCATTTAAATCCTCATGTATTTAATTTATATGAGTCACCATTTGGGCAAAAGAAGAAATCTCTCCAGAATATAGAAGCAAACCCACAAATAATACAAATTAAACATAGAAAACATATTTGTTCATTAGCATTCAGTGGAAACCTAAACAGAAGCCAGAGAACTGTGTGAGAGTAGATGTCCCTTTCATTGAAAATCATGGCAGATATCGTGGCCAAGATTCTCACAGAAATCAATCAAAGTGCAAAAGTAAATTCCACAGAAAAATCATAAATTCAGTATCAGAGGGCCCACATAGTTCATATTTTCCACAAACTGTGTCAAATCTATGCTAATCCTAAATCTATGTCTCTCTATTTAGTCAAGTATTCTTTTCTCTCCCTCAGGAAATTGGTGCACCTTGTACCATTTTTGTAGGTTTTTTTGGTGTTTCAGTTACTCAAGTGAATGGGATAGTCTCCCTGTTACATTTTCCAAATATAATTGCTATAGTATAACGGTGTTGAGATTTTATGTATTTATTTTATAATTGACCACATTACTGTAGTTTCTTCCCAAGTCCTGTATTTTTTAAGAGTGTCCATGATTCCTTACATTTTTATAGTCAGGTATATTTATCATGATGATGTTAATTTTATTAGTTAAGAAACGGGTTCAGGGAGACTGAGTGTTTTTCCAATATACAATTAGAAAGTGATGGAATGTGGAACAGTTTTCACACTATGAGGGTTATCTGTTCCTTGAAAGTTTGAAAGAATTCACCTATAAAATTGTCTAGAATTGACAAATTTGTTGCTGGTAATCTTGACTCTTTTCAATTTTTCTCTTGATTAAATACTTCAGATTTCCCACTTCAGTAAACTTTTATTATTTATATTTTTCTAGAGTTTTAAAATTTATTATCTTTGGGTTTTATAAGTATTTATTTTCATAGTATTTGATCTACTTGATATCTCTGTGATTATACATATTTTCTAATTCCTAAAGTTATATTTTTGAGTAGTCTCTCTTTTTTATTTTTTTATTAGACAAGCTAAAATGTTTAATATTTATTATTGTATTATTTACAAATCCTAATTCATTAATTTCTGTTTTTATGTTGTGTATTTATTTTTTATTTTCCCCTTTTAATTTTTCCTATATTCCCTGATGTATTTATCTTTCTGCATGTTTACTTTTTTTCCAATTTCTTGCGTTCACATATTTTGTTTTCACTTTGTCTGGGAATTAAAGTCTTTATGAATTTTTCTTTGAATAATGCTCTGTTAGCCATTTCCCACAAGCTCTAACTTGTAGTGTTCACATTATCATTGCTTTAATCAAAACATGCTTTAATAGGATTGATGTTTTCCTTTCTTCCAAGAGCTACTTAGGACAGTGCATTAAAATTTCCAGATGATTGGGATTACTTTATTGTTATGTCTTGGTTATTTATATCTAGTTTTAAAGAAATATAGTCAGAATGTATGGTCCATAGAGCTTCTATTTAATAGATAACACGTCTATTAAAATCACTCTATTAATTGTACTATTTAAGTTCTCTCTATATCCTTTTCCCCCCTTGTTTTGATGTAATCATGACTAAGATTTCCCATTTTGATTTAATCATGACTAAAAGAGATATGCTAATGCCTCAAAAGTTGCTGTGTTTCTGGGAATTGTTTCCTCAATTTAAAACAGTTTTTGATCTATCTATTTTAATGGTATTTGGGAGGCACACATATTCACGATTTTATATTTTCCTGGTAGACTATAAACTTCAAAAAAAATTTGTCTGATATAATATTTTTTCTGCCTTGAATCTTACTTTTGTATTAATGCCACAATGTTTTTACTTGGTTTGTATTTGCATAATTTATTTTCCCTTCCCCTTCATGTTTAGAGTTTTATTTTAAACAAAATATTCTATTCCAATAAATTTAAAAGTCAAATAGTGCTAAGAGGCTTACAGCAAAAAGAAAACAATTATTTTTAACTCAGCCTTTCCCTTACTCCTTCAAGTCCCCAGAAGCAACTCTTTCAAACTGTTCTAACCTTAACTGTTATTGTTATTTAATCTCAAATTTCTAAATAATAGAAATTCTCTTTTTATTCATCAATTTTACAAATTAACTATTGGCTCCCTATTATTTAGCTCACTTATATACCCGCTTCCCTTTCCTTCATTCTCCAAATATAATTATATTTTAATTTTTATTAAATCCATGCCCAATGTTTTCATTATTATAACTACATAAATATTGCTCACCATTAAACGGATCTTGCACAACTTTTGTTTTCCCTGGAGTTAATCATTGCTTCTGTTGTTTATTTGCTTCTGCCAGGCATTCAGGATTTCTGTCAGTCGAGGAACACTATAGTCAAAATTCACAGACTGAAGGTTTTTGAACTACCCCAGGTGATGTGAATTTAAATGGTAAACACAGGGGTGTGCTACCTTGTGGGTCCATGCTTGTGCTCAGAGCCATGGTGACTTTCCTTGCAGTCCCTGGGGGTAGAGACTGGTCAGAGGTTCACTTCCATCACCCTCCCCCTAAGGATGTGACTCTACCATGGAAGGTCTCCTATTAGCTTTTCCATCTGAGGTGAGTCCTGGGTTTGAATTCTGTCCTGACTCTGCTCCCTTCCTACCCTATAGATACAGTTTATCCTGCCTTCCTCCTTGCTGTTTAAATCATTTGTCCTTCCTTGTTCTGCTTTACATATACACATAGTGCAGTTGCATATGTTATACGTTATATATATTTTATATGTGTTATATGTTATATATATGTGATATATGTCATCTAGCTTTATCCAAGTAGAATTTATGATTTTGTTTTCTTTCTTATTTTTTGAAGACTTTTCAAGAAGAAAAGAAAGCAGAAATGTCTTTAGGTTACTATCTTAAAAGAGGAATTCCCAGTCTCCTCCTTATAAAAAATTATAATATATTTTAAAATTATTATAAAAAGTCATAAATATTCATTTCATTTAAATAGGATAAAATTAGCAAAACAGGACTTGACGTCAAGATGGCAGTGTATGCAGACTCTGAACTCACTCCTCCCATGACACAACAAATTTACAACTATTCTTGGAACAATTACCTCTGAAAGACAGCTGAAGACCAGATAAAAGGAACCCCCACAACAAGGGATGGTCCTGACTGAGGTGGAAAAGGCAGAAATTCCTTTCTAGAGAGGAAAGAAAGACACCTTCACAAGCTTCAGTGCTTCTTGGCTGGCTGGGAGCAATACTAAGGTACGAAGCCTTCCCTGGAAGGGTGAGAGACCTGAGCGGGGGAGCATTACCTCTATAAGCATCTTTTGGACTCAGCACAGCCAAGACAAGTGTCATAATATCTGGCTTTGCTGGGCACTAACAACGGCAGGGAGTACCCCCAGAAAAGCTATCAGACATAAAGGAAAAAAAGCTGGCTCTTAAAGGGCCAATGCACAAATTCACCCATTTCAGAAAGCAACCTAAAATCACCAGAAAGAAAGGTACACAGTCCTTTGGTGAAAAGGGACTCACCTGACAGGCTCTGGGTGAGAGGTAACACCTTTCCAGGGACTGAGACATTGGTGGGAGCCATTATTGTGATCTATTACAGGCATACTGACACAGATGCTGGCAGAAGCCATTGGAGTTCTTCCCCAGCCTGTTAGCCTAGGGTATGCCCCACTCACTAGAGCACCGATTTAATCCAGCTCAGCCAGGGCAGACAGCCCCCAGGGATTGGCTCCACCCAATAGCAAACCCTCAGGCAACTTGTGGGCCTGCATAGGCTGGGTGCCTGGATCCTCTGCTGCCAGGTGAGTGGGTGCACCTCTGCAGGGCAGGGAGTTCATGAGGAGAGGGTGGAGTGTGTGGGGCATTGGTGGAGTGTGTGGGGCCTCTGCAGTGGGGCAACTGGGTCCACTTCAGGGTGTCAGGGTGCACACACAGGGCAGGACTGTGTTGATGGTGTAACTGGCCCTGTGGGTGGTGGGGTTTGTCAGCTGCAGAAGACTTGTGCTTCTCAAACAGCCACATGGGAGACTGGCCCCACCTTCCAGAGCCTGAAACAATTAGGTGCTCCCATGCCTGGGGCAAGCCCCACTCAGCTGCAATACTGAGAGACCTGACAAGAGCCTTGCAGGCTGGAGGCCTATAGCAATTGTAAGCACCTGAGCCTAGCAAGCAGCTACACTGGGGCCCTATTCACCTAACAGAAGAACTGCAACAGGAATGTGTTATTAGACCTTATAGCTAATGATGCTGCGGCTCCCAACACCCAATAAAGTGACTGAAGTGTCCATAGCAGCCACAAGCAGCTGAGCATTACAACCAGCTAGCCAGGGGGGCAGCCTAGCCTCCCTGGGAACCTGCAGGAAGAGCAACCCTGCTACAACAGAAGGACACACATAGCCCACACAGGGGTCACTCCTGGAACATTTGGAATGGGTGATGAGAGGGAAGCACACTGCTGGGCCTCATAAGGCATCTCTTACATAAGCGCATCTCTCCAAGATCAGGAGACATAGTTGACCCACCTTATACATAGATAGAAGCACAGAGAAAGAGTCGAAATGAGGAGGCAAAGGAATATGTTCCAAGTAAGGGAACAGGACAAAACCCCAGAAAAAGAACCAAATGAAACAGAAATAATCTACCTGACAAAGAGTTCAAACAAAAAGTCATAAGGATGAACACTGATCTTGGGAGAATGGATGAACTCAGTGAGAACATCAACAAAGAATTGGAAAGTATAAAAAAGAACCAAGCAGAAATGAAGAATACAATACTGGAAATTAAAAATTCACTAGAGAGTCTCAATGGCAGAGTAGATGATACAGAAGAATGGATCAGCAAGCTGGACAAAAGACTAGAGGGAATCACCCAAGCTAACCAGAGAAAAGAAAAAAGAATTAAAAATAATGAGAACAGTCTAAGGGACCTCTGGGACAACATCAAGTACACTAATATCCTTATTGTAGATGCCCCAGAAGGAGAAAAGAGAGGCAAAGAGGGCAGAAAATCTGTTTGAAGAAATAACAGCTTAAAACTTTCCTAACATAAGGAAGGAAACACACATCCAGGTACAGGAAGCACAGAGAGCACCAAACAAGATAAACCCAAAGAGGCCTACACCAAGACACATTATAATTAAAATGTCGAGAGTTAAAGATAAAGAGAGAATCTTAAAAGCCATAAGAAAAAGGCAACAAGTGACATACAAAGGAAACCCCATAAAGCTATCAGCTGAATTCTCAGCAGAAACCTCACAGGCTAGAAGAGAGTGGCACAATATATTTAATGTGCCAAAAGGAAAAAGCCTACAGCCAAGAATACTCTATCCAGCAAGGTTATCATTCAGAATGGGAGGAGAGATAAAGAGTTTCCTAGACAAGCAAAAATTAAAGGGTTTTATCACCAAGAAACTAGTCTTACAAGAAACACAAAAGGGAATTATTTAAGTGGGAAAGAGAAGACCACAAATAGGAATAAGAAAATTATCAAGAAAAAAAAAGCAATAAAATCACTGGTAAAGACAAAAATACAGTAAAGATATCAGACCAACCACATACGAAGATAATATGAAGGTCAAAAAACCAAAGTACTAAAATTAACTATTTCCATGATAAGAGGGAACTTGATACACACACAGACACAAAAAGAGGTTAGATATGACATCAAAAACATAAAATGTGGGTGGGTGGAGGGGAGTAAAAGAGTAGAGCTTTTAGAAAGTGGTCAAACTCCAAGAGACCATCAACTTAATATAATTCTTATATACATAGGATATTATATATGAACCTCATGGTAATCACGTCAGAAAAATATAATAAATACACAAAAAATTAAGAGAAAGGAACACAAACATAACGCCAAAGAAAGCCATCAAACCACAAGAAAAGAGAGCAAGAGAAGAAGAAAGGAACAGAGTAGAACTACTAAAACATCACGAAAAAAAGTAACAAAATGTCAATAAGTACATACTGATCAACAGCTACTTTAAATGTCAATGGACTAAATGCTCCAATCAAAAGGCCTAGGGTGGCTGATTGAATAAAAAACAAGACCCAAATATATGCTGCATACAAGAGACACAGTTCAGACCTAAAGACGCTGACAATCTGAAAGTGAAGGGATGGAAAAAGATACTCCATGCAAATGGTAATGAAAAGAAAGCTGGGGTAGCAATACTCATTTCAGTTGAAATAGAATTTAAGACAAAAACTATAACAAGAGACAAAGAAGGGCACTACATAATGATAAAGGGAACAACCCAACAGGAAGATATAACACTTGTAAATATCTATGCACCCAACAAGGGAGCACCTAAATATATAAAGCAATTATTAACAGACATAAAAGGAGATATAGACAGCAACACAATAATAGTAGAGGACTTTAACACTCTACTTACACCAACGGATGGCTCAATCAAACACAAGATCAATAAGGAAACATTGGCCTTAAATGACACATTAGACCAGATGGACTTATGAGATATACAGAAAAGTCCATCAAAAATCCACAGAATACACATTCTTTTCAAATGCACATGGAACCTTCTCCAGGATAGATCACATACTAGGCCACAAAACAAGTCTCAATAAATTTAAAAAGATTGAAATAATACCAAGCATCTTTTCTGACCACAACAGTATGAAACTAGAAATCAAGACAGGAAGAAAATTGGAAAAGCCACAAATACGTGGAGATTAAACAAAATGCTACTGAACAATGATTGGGTCAGTGAAGAAATCAAAGGAGAAGTCAAAAATTACCTGGAGACAAATGAAAATGAAAATATGACATGCCAAAATTTATGGGATACAGCAAAAATGGTTCTAAGAGGGAAGTTTTTAGCAATAGAGGCTTACCTCAACAAACAAGAAAACTCCCAAATAAACAATCTAACAGTACACCTAAAGGAACTGAAAAAAGAAGAACAAACAAAGCCCAAAATCAGTAGAAGGAAGGAAATAATAAAAATCAGAGCAGAAATAAATGAAATAGAGACTAAAAGTTTTAAAACAATAGAAAAAAAATCAATGAAACAAAAAGCTGGTCCTTTGAAAAGATAAATAAAATTGATGAACCTTTAGCTAGACTCAACAAGAAAAGAAGAGAGAAGTCTCAATAAATAAAAATAAAAAATGAAAGAGGAGAAATTACAGTGGACACTGTGGCAATATAAAAGATTATAGGAGAATACTACAAAAAGCTATATGCCAACAAATGGGATAATCTAGAAGAAATGGATAAATTCTTAGAATCATACAACCTTCCAAAACTGAATCAAGAAAAAATAAAGAATTTGAATAGACCAATCATCACTAAGGAGATTGAAACAGCAATCAAAAACCTCCCAAAAAATAAAAGTCCAGGACCAGATGGCTTCCCTAGTGAATTCTACCAAACATTCAAAGAATACCTAATACCTATCCTTCTCAAACTCTTCCAAAAAATTGAGGAGGAGGGGAAGGTTCCTAGCTCATTCTATGAAGCCTACATTACCCTGATACCAAAACAAGACAAGGACAACACATAAAAAGAAAATTACAGGCCAATATCACTGATAAACATCAACGCAAAAATCCTAAACCAAACACTAGCAAATTGAATACAACAGTGCATTAAAAAGATCATACACCATGATTAAGTGGGATTTATTCCAGGGATGCAGTTTGGTTCAACACCCACATATCAATCAACATGATACTCCACATTAACAAAATGAAGAATGAAAACCACATGATCATCTCCATAGAGGCAGAGAAAGCATCTGACAAGGTACAGCATCCATTTATGATAAAAACTCTGAATAAAATGGGTTTAGAAGCAGAGTACCTCAATGTAAAGGTCATACATGACAAACCCACAGCTAATATTATATTCAATGGAGAAAAACTGAAAGCTATCCCTCTAAGAACAGGAACCAGACAAGGATGCCCACTTTCACCTCATTTATCATAGTATTGGAAGTCCTAGTCAGAGTAATCAGGCAAGAAGAAGAAATAAAAGGGACCCAAACTGGAAAGGAAGAAGTGAAACTGTCACTATTTGAAGACGACACGATTTGATTTATAGAAAATCCTAAAGAATCCAGAAAAAAAACTTTTAGAAATAATAAATGAATATGGTAAAGTTGCAGGATACAAAGTCAACATACAAAAATCTGTTGCATTTCTATACGCTAACAATGAAGTAAGAGAAAGAGAATACAATCTCATTGAGAATCGTAACAAAAAGAATAAAGTACCTAGGAATAAATTTAACCAAAGAAGTGAAAGACCTGTACATTGAAAACTAGAAAACGTTGTTGAAAAAAATAGAAAAAGACACAAAGAAATGGAAAGATATTCTGTCTTCTTGGATTGGAAGAATTAACATAGTTAGAATGCCCACACTTCCTAAAGCAAAGTACAGATTCAATGCAATCCCTATCAAAGTTCCAACAACATTTTTCACAGAAATAGAACAAAGAATCCTAAAATTTATATGAAACAACAAAAGACTCCAAATAGCCAAAGGAATTCTGAGAAAAAAGAACAAAGCTGGAGCTATCACAATCCCTGATTTCAAAACGTACTACAAAGCTATAGTAATCAAAACAGCATGGTTCTACCACAAAAACAGACACACAGATAAATGGAACAGAAGTGAGAGCCCAGAAATAAACCTAGACGTCAATGGACAGTTAATTTTCAACAAGGGAGCCAAGAGCACATGATGGAGAAAGGAAAGTCTCTTTAACAAATGGCTTTGGGAAAACTGGACAGCCACAGGCAAAAGAATGAAAGTAGACCATTATCTTATACCATACACAAAAATTAACTTAAAATGGATTAAGGATTTGAATGTAAGACCTGAAACCATGAAACTTCTAAAAGAAAACATGGGCAGTACATTCTTCAACATCGGTCTTAGCAGCCTATTTTCAAGCACCATGTTTGACCAGGCAAAGGAAACAACAGAAAAAAGTAAACAAATGGGACTACATCAAACTAAAAAGCTTCTTTACAGCAAAGGAAACCATCAACAAAATGAAAAGACAACCTAAAAATTGGGAGAAGATATTTGCAAACCGTATATCTGATAAGAGGTTAATACCCAAAATATATAAAGAACTTACACATCGTAACAACAAAAAAACTAACAGCCCAGTTAAAAGAGGGGCAAAAGATCTGAACAGAAATTTCTCCAAAGAAGATATACAGATGACCAACAGGCACATGAAAAGGTGTTCAACATCACTAAGTATCAGGGAAATGCAAATCAAAACTACAATGAAACATCACCTCACTCCCGTCAGAATGGCTATCATTAACAAGACAGGAAACAACAAGTGTCGGAGAGGACGTAGAGAGAAGGGAACCCTCATAGACTGCTTGTGGGAGTGCAAACTGGCGCAGCCACTACGGAAAACAATATGGAGTTTCGTCAAAAACTTATGAATAGAACTACCACACAATCCAGCTATTCCACTGCTTGGTATTTATCCAAAGAACACGAAAACACGAGTGTGTAAAGATACTTGCACCCCTGTGTTCATCACAACATTATTCACAATAGCCAAGACTTGGAAGCAACCTAAGTGCCCATCAAGGGACGAATGGATAAAGAAGATGTGGTATACATGGTACACAATGGAATACCACTCAGCCATAAGAAATATTGCAATTTGGCCATTTGTGACAACATGGATGGATCTTGAGGGTATTATACTAAGTGAAATAAGTGAGAGGGAGAAAATCAAATACCATATGATCTCACTCATAAGTAGAAGATTGAAACAACAACAGACAATCATACAGAGACAGAGATTGGAGTGGTGGTTACCAGAGGGGAAGGGCGGAGGGAGGAGGGAGAAAGAGGTGATTAGGCACATGCGTGTGGTGATGGATTGTAATTAGTCTTTGAGTGGTGAACATGATGTAATCTATACAGAAATCGAAATATAATGAGGTACACCTGAAATTTATATAACGTTATAAACCAATGTTACTGCAATTTAAAAAATTAACAAAACAAATAAAATGCATGCTGCAGCATATTATATGCAGTATTATGTCATTCAAGTAAATGTTTAAAAGCACCCAAAACTATGTTTGTACATACACACATTTATATATGTGTGCCCGTGTGTGTATATATATATATATATATATATATGCTTGTATATATAAATATATATACACATAAACGTAGGTATATATGTGTACACATACATATTATATACATATTGTGTGTATATGTATACGTGTGTGTATATATATATGTCTATGAAAGTATAGAATTGTGGACTGGATATGGACCAAATTCCTGACATTTGCCTCTAGGGAGGAATGAAGGATGAGAATAGTTATTTTAGTCATTGAGGCATGACAAGGACCACTAATTAGTATGAGCAGGAATAAAGAAGAGGTGAATATAAGGACTACTTGAGAGGACTAACCTATAAGACTTGACGGTACTTCATACAAGAAATGAAGAAAGCAGCATTTCTAGCTTGAGAGAGAGAATCACAATGCCTCCTGTTGACACTAGAAATTTGGGAATGGGACCTGATTTTAGGGAAACAATCAAGAATTTAGATATGTTTAAATTTGAATGACATCACAGTAAATAAATCTTTACTGAGAACCAAGGTATACTCAGGGTCTAGTACACAAAAGTGCGAGGCACATAGCAATTTTTAAAAAATTATTAAATGAATGGTCAAGATTACAAGGTACTATGCTGATGGCTCGGCGTGCAGAAGTAAACCAGGCAGGCTCAAGGCTTTCCTTAAGGAGCTTTGGAGCCTGGAGGATAAAAATAGATACTATAAGAATGCATATGGGTGTGCTAGGTGTTTTTTAAAAAAATGGATCTTCAAGGTCGCTGTGGAGGCCAGTAACAGGGGAAGCATCCTAGTTTGAGGAGGTTTAAGGAGTGCTTCAGTACAAAAGAAGCCTTTAAGCAGAGGTTGAAGGAGACACAGTCCGCCCCACCTTGGCCAGAGGCTCTGTGTGGCAGACTGAGGGCTGGAGTGGGTGAAGCCGGTGAGAGAAATGGCCACCAGACAGAGGAGACACCTGCATGAAGACCCTGGGGCAAAAGACAGCAGGCAGGTTCTGGGACCTGAGATGAATAGGTGGGGCTGAAACAGAGGAGGGACAGAGGACAGGGACAGAAAGAGCTTTCTCTTCAACCTTGACTGAGGCTTTTCATGGCACGTGCCAGAGGTGGGTTGAGTAGAGGGTCCTTGCCAACTGTGGCTGCACTTGAATGTCTGGGTGATGATTTATAGAAGAAAACTCAGCCTCCTGAGGTCAGAGTCCCTGTGAAAAACAAAACGTTTCGTCCTGCTGTGCGAACACTACACTCGCCGTGTTCTGGGGCTGTCAGTGCCTCATCAAGAAGATGGGAGAGCAAAAGAGCAAAGGAGGAGAAACAGCTGGATTCAGTTACACTTAAGATACATATAGTTTAGGAATAAATTATCTGTCAAAGTGTGTTTTGTTTCTTGCTTATTCCAGCATGTTTGAAAATGTTTGAATTGTTTGGTTGAGGCCAGAATTCTCTAAGGATCAGGCTTTCATTTTATTGCATGTGTCTGTTAACACTTATGGCCCTTTTCTGCTTGGCCTCATGTGATCTGAATCAAATAAAGTAAGTGGCCGACCTAACCTATGATTTGACGAAGCCCTAAATAAACTGTAGCAAAACTGTCATGCATCCGGCAGCAAATACTGGTGGCTCTACCTTCGGAGATAATGCAGAATCCTACAATTACACATCACCCCTGCTACTAGCGGGTCCAGGCTACCACTGTTAACTCTTGCTTGGATTATTATGATGTCTTCCAAAGTGGTCTCCTGTTTCTGCCCTTGACTCTGCTGTGGTCTAAATTCGGTACAGCGGCCAAGGATTTATTTAAAGAGTTAATCAGATCCTATCCCTTCTCTGTTTATAACCTTCCTGTGTGAGGGTTCTCTAGAGAAATAGAACCAATAGAATGTGCACATATCTAGACAGAGACTTGTTTGAAGAGTTTGGTTCACATAATTATAGAGGCTGACAAGACCAAAATCTGCAGCGTGGGCCAGCAGGCTAGAGACCCAGGGAGAGCCAGTGATGCAATTCAAGTCCAAAAGCCATCTGCTGGCAGAATCCCCTCTTGCTTGGGAGAGGTCAGTCTCTTGTTCTAGTCAGACCTTCAACTGATTGGATGAGACCCACCCACATTGTGGAGAGCAATCTGCTCTAGTCAAAGTCCACCAATTTAAAGGTAAACCTCATCCAATTACACCCCTACAGAAACATCCAAACAACGTTTGACCACATATCTGCGCAATGTGGCCCAGTCAGTTTGACAGACGTAATTAACCATTGAGTCTCCTCACAATGGCCTAAGGGCTCCTCATTGCTGGTTCTCAGCCTTGGTTGCACACTAGAATCACCTGAGGGCTTTAAAAACCACTGACCACTGGGTCCCAAGCCCAAAGAGTCTGATCTGGAGGACGGTCTGGACCTTGGGATTTTGAAGAGCTCCGTAGGTAGGTTTAACATACAGCAAAGTTTGCAAACAATTGCCCTACATCACTGTGACCTCCCATTCTCCCCCTCAGTGGGTTCTCTGTAGCCACACTGGTCTGTTCTTTGAACACTCTGAACACACACACACACACACAAGCATGCCTCCCACACAGGCTCTGCCAGCTATGTGTGGCTCAGTCCTTCAGAGCTCTTCTCGGATGCCGTCTTATCTGTGAGACCTTTCTTGACCACCCCACACATCAGAGCAGCCCCACTCCTTCCCTGGCTTATTTTTTTCCATTACACTCTCATCACCTGAAACACTGTTATGTTTACTTATTTATTATTCTTATGCCTGCCCCCCTTTCACTAGAATATAGATTCCACAAGGATACAGGCTATGTTCGTTCTACTCACTGTTGAATCCCCATGGCTTAGAACAATGCCTGGCATCTAGCGGGAGCTTAGTAAACATTTCCTGAATGAATGAATGAGTGATGGATAGTGTGCAGATTTTTTTCCCTAACAATGCAAGTTTCAGATACCCCAGAGCACCTCACTATTATGCATTTGAACCCATTTCTGCTCTCCTCCGGCTGAAGGTTTCTCACAGAGGGCTAGGTCCAAACATGCAGGTACTTTGAACAAGACAACTATTTGGTGCCATAGCCAGGCAATAAGATGGCATGCCTTCACAGAGTGGAACGATGGTTACAAGAGATGGGATGAAAGGGGACATGGGGAGGTGTTGGCCAAAGGGCAATAAGTCTCATTTATGCAAGAAGAAGAAGTTCTGTAGACCCAATGTACAACAAGATGACAACACTTAACAGTACTGTATTACATACTGGAAATTTGCTAAGAAGGTGGGTCTTAAGAGTTCTCACCACAAAAAAAAATGAAAGAAAATGATAACTATATGAGATGATTGATCTATTAGCTTCACGATGGTGAACATTTCACTATATATACACCACATGTCAAGTCGTACACCTTAAATATATACAATTCCTATTTGTCAATTGTACCTCAATAAAGCTGATAAGAAAAAAAAGATTCCATGCTTTCAAACGGAAATCTTGAGTTGTTTCATCAAGACTGATTTCAGCAGAGGCAGGAGCTGGATCAGGGAGAAGTGACTTTTTTATTTCCATTCTAGAGTGCTGTCTTCTTCAGCCCAAGATGGACACATTTCCATTATGTAAAAAAACCACACGTGGAAACCTAAACTAACTAGCAACCATCTTTCCGTTTTGCTCCAGGGTTGGCTGGTACCCTTCTTGGATGGGTGTGGCTGCTGTGTTGACCCAAGAATCCAGCTTGTTTTTATAGCTGTGAATCTCCCAAAGGCAGGATCCTCCGTTTCTGCAATTTTATCTCCCTGTCCTTAGCCTGCAGAAGGCTCTCACTGGGCATTTGTTAAATTTATACGCTATACTGTTTAATAGTTTCAAAAGCTTTCAGGAAAGCTTTTGAAGGAACTAATCTAAAGCTATCACTAGTTAGAGCCAGAACTAGAGCTTGGACAGAAGGCTCTTGACTTCGTCAGTTTCTCTCCCTGCCTCTTCAAAACACAAAGGAAATCCCAGAATCCTCCCCGCCCCCCACCCCTGCTCCCTTTTCCGTTCATCCTGGGAGCATGTTCTTAATAAAAAACTCACACAGAATCCTTGACTCAGGCCTTCCAGGGAACCAAACCTAAGACTTCTAGTGCCTAATACAAAACAGTTGTCCAGTATATTTTTTCTATATGAATGAACAAATGATTCTTTTTCCTTAAAATGCAATCTCAGTGCCACCTTGTAATAAAATTCCTCTATTAGAATAATTGGCATAGTGATAATACACATATAAATGAGGAAGAAATACTTTTTTCATAAGCTGAACATGATTAGATGCAACTTTCTTAGAACTTAAGCTTCTCTTTCTGCCCTTCTTTGTTCTTTTGGTGCATTGGTCGGATACTGCAAGGTCTACTAATTGTCTATTTCTTTGCATGAGAGAATTATCCATTCTGAGCTCATGAAACATAATACCTTCTGGAAAGTTGGATCCATGTGAAGCTGTAGAATAATGTGCATTGAAGGCACCTGCCTCCCAACTCCTGCTCCATACTCCTGCTTCTCTGATCCCCTCTTGTTCCGAGACTTAAGGAAACCATCTTGTACTTCTTTCCCATTACTCAACTCTTAATGTCTTTAGCAGTGTCGCTTTGGATCATCAAGTCAGATAAACCTGTGGATGATCCAGAGTCTGCCTCTATGTGAATCTGTGTATATGTTGGGGGTGATGTGAAGATGTTAATAATGCATGGAGAAAGATGACTGAAATTCCAGAGATTCAATGTGACAGAAGAGTAAAGAGAAAGAGAAGAGAGTTCTGGACTGGAGTCTTGAAGGAGAAGATGGTATGGATAAATACAATAATGAGAGGGAGATAATTTTCAAGACTAGCAACCATATAAGCAAGGATTTGGGATGCATAAGAGTGACAGGGAAGTTAGGCTGAAATAAAAGATGAGATAGCTAGAGTTATTCCATAGGTTCATTCCTGCTCTAACATTTCACTCCTCCTCACCCTCCTGCATCCTTATCAACTACCCAGCTCCACCTTCAGCTCTTCTCTCCCTACCTCCAATCAAGGCAATATGAGTTGAGAATGATCCTGGACACACATTTTTAAAACCACATCCTTTGTACTTATGATGTGGCCCAGATCACATTTGCCTGATCCTCACACAAGGCAGTGAGAAGACATGGAGTCAGGTCTGTTAGAGAAAAGAATTCCTAGGGTCAATCCTTATAGTGAGGGAAGATGGTGTAGACTCATGAGGAAAAGAAGGTACTAGCCAGAAGTTTGGGCAACCGGACAGAGATCTAAAAAAGTGAGGCAGTAAGAGAAAATATTGGCATCTGAGAATGAGGAAAAGACTTTAAAGTCATATTGGAATAGTCATATTGGGAAAGTAAGACACGACATGACTTCTAATGTAAACTTGCTTGGGACCAGGAGGATTTAGGACTGGTTAAAAATGAGAGAGAAGTAGGATTGCACACATTAACATTTCCTGTGACAGGAGTTATCTGGAAAGAAAAGGGAGGTAGAAAGAAAGAATTGCAATCAATGGCAGGGAATGGCAGGGAGGGTATCAAAGGACTCTACGGTGGTGTCCCATTATCTACTGCTTCATGACAAATTAATTCCAAACTCAGTGGCTGAAAACAGTAATCAACCTATTTATTTGCTCATGATTCTGCAATTAAAGCAGGGCTCAGTGTGGACAGTTTGTAATGGATTAAATTGTGCCCCCCAAAAAGAAAGGTTGAAGTCCTCGCCCCTGGTACAAATGAATGTGACTTAATTTGGAAATTGGGTCTTAGTAAATGTAATAAAGTTAAGATGAGGTCATTAGGGTGGGCTCTAATCCCGTGACTGGTTTCCTTATAAGAAGAAAGAACTTCGGGTACAGACACAGAGGGAAGATGGCCATGTGAAGATGGAAGGAGATTGGAGTGATGCTGTCACAAGCTGAGGAATACCCAAGGCTACCAGAAGTTGGAAGAGGCAAAGAAGGATCCTCCCTAGAGTCTTCAGAGGGAGCATGGCCCTGCCAACTCCCTGATTTCAGACGTCTCGCTTCTGGAATTTAAGAGAATAAATTTCTGTTAAGTCACATAATTTGTGGGTCTTTATTCCAGCTACCCTAGGAAACTAATACACAGTTCATCTGTGTTCCATGTGGCATCAGCTGAGGCTTGAGTGAGGCAAGAAGATCCACTTCCAAGATGGCCACACTCATATGGCCAAATAGTTGGTGCTGGCTTCCAGCTGTGAAATAGCTGGATCTACTAGCTGGGGACCTCAGTTCTCCTCCATATAAACTCTCAGTATGGCTGGCTTGGGGTTTCTTACAGCACGAAGGTCTTAAAGTAGTAGGACTTCTTACATGGTTGAGCGCTTCCCCCAGACACAAAAGCAGAAGCTTTCAGGCCTTCTGAAGACATAGGTGAAGACATGGATCAGCATCACTTCTGCCACATGCTATGGGATAAAGCAGGTCACAAGGCAGCCCAGATTTAATGGGAGGGGATACACTAGAACAAAATTCCAGGAGCATAGTTCACTGGGGACCAAAAAGTAGCATTCTACCTTGCTTAGCATTCAAAATCCTAGAGAGAGAAGTTGTAGAGATAGAGAACATACTAAGAAATAACTGAAGGAGAGAAGAGGAAATGGCTAGTTGAGCAGATCAATAATAATAATTGTTCCTTCCACCTCCATAGCATTTTAACAGCTTACCAAGTGATTATCTTAGTAAACCCAAGTCCCTCCAACTTCTCCTACCATGCTCACACCCAATTACCTAGTGAGTATATAGGCTATTAATGACCACTTTTCAACTGAGTTGACTAGTCTTTGAAGGCAACTTCCTGGAATGTCGTCGTCACTCCTTTGTGTTATCCTACCTTACATCTTACTCCCTCTACTCCAGCCAGACTCAAGTTTCCTCTAACGTTCCATGCACATGTCTGCCTGTGCCCACCATGCACACACTTCTTCACAGCTGGAATCTCCTCTAATAATCCTGTCCTTCCTTCTCAACTTCCAAGAGACCTTCCCCATCGCTTCTCGGTCACAGTCTCACTTAACTCCTCCTAAAATACTGAGTGTGTATTACAAATGTTAAGCCCCAAGATGAGAGCAGCTTCTTGTTCTGCTCTATATGGCCTCAATGTCTAGACTTGCACATTGCAGATCTCCCATATTTGTGTGATCAAGAAGGAGGAACAAGATGTGAAATGTTTCTCTTCAGCTAGGAGTTAAGCTGTTGCCAACAGCTCTTGTTTACATGGATTCATCACCTTTCAAGTTGAAAACCGTAATAAAGGCTCAAACACCAGGCATGCAGTAGGTCTGCTACAGACATATTCACTAACAAGTGTATGTACAGGCAGCCAGAAGACCTCACTGAAAGAAGATCACAATCACGGCTATTGTTGTTTGAGAGCCCTCTTCGCTTTATGACCTTTAAGGAGTTAAGCCCACTGCTCAGAGGCACAAAGCCAGCAATTAATAGTATCAAGATTAAAACCCTGGTTTGTCTGACTTGGAAGCTCATGTTTTTGACATCCTGATGTCTCTTAATATAGCAGTCATTGGTACCCACACCCACGAAATATGATGATGTTTGCCTTTTGCATATCATCGCTTGTCCTCACCATAACTCTGCAAGATAGTTTCCATATGAGAAAACTCAAAGATCTCAAGTCCTTAAAGTTAAACCAGACGAGCACGTCCAGGCCTTGAAATGAATTGATCAATATCCCTCTTTGGGCTAAGTTTCCAGGAATATTCCTTTGGAATGACAGAAATCAATCCCCTCCAACTTGGCAATTAATTACACCAGATCAATGGAGTCTAGATAAGACCCCCAAAGCATTTCTTCCAATTCAAAACTATGGATGGTTGTTTGAGTATCCATAGCATGCATCAGATAGAGCACTTACTGGGAACCAGATGCTCTAGGTTCAGACTCTACCCCTAAGTTCTGAATCTACATTGTACAAACTACATCACTGAGGGCAGATTGTTTAACCTCTCTGAGCTTCAGGGGTTTTTTTCTGTAAGTGAAGATAATGATGCCTACCTTAGTGGCATCACTAAGTGACTTTGAAAATAGCTAGCACAATTTTCAGATTATAGCAATATTCCTATAACGTTAATTTACTTGTGGTCCATGGGTACTAGCATTTGCCCTGCCTTTCCCTAAGCACTGTGAGGAAAAAACATGTTCAAGCAGGTATAAAGGTTTTTGTATATGTTATATAAATGTGAACTATCATTATTGTTACTTTCCTAGATTATAAACGGAAAAGTGTGTTGGCATTGGTGTATTGAATCAGGAGGAAGTCTGTGAAAATAGCAATAAATTAGCTTCTTTGTTTGTATTCTTCAAATTCCAATAAGAAAGAAGACCAACCAGAGCTGGTCTAGATAATGAAAATGAAAAGAAGTCTCTCCCACTGTGGGCTTTTTTGAACCCATGCCAAGTGACAGAGTTTGGACCAGGGGGTAAGAATCCATGGGAGATTTTCCAAATGTTGGGCCTGCATCTCAAATCAAGAATTGGATTGCATGGTATGGTTTGGTTATCCATGTGAATTGCCACAATCTTGAGACAGCAGTCCTCCAACAGAGATCAGATCCCCTCCCCACGGTCCCTTCCTGCACCCTAGCAAATTGTCATGGTCTCTTACATAGAAGCTTTCTCCCTCACTTCCTGTCCCCTGTCCCAATGTGGTTTCTGAATTCCTTTCAATTTCAAATGAAGATCATTCTCTTTCTGGAATTTCCAGGATACGAAAAGGAAACACTTTAAAAGATTTTAGTCAATTAACTTCAAGAAACATTTGCGACCACCAAGTTGGTGTCAGGTACTGGTAAATCAGCCTTGGCAAAATAAATACATAAGTCGTGTCTGTGATGGCATCCAGCAGCCTCAGAAAGAAAAGTCCATAAAAATCTACACTTTTCTGTGTGGGGATCACCTTCTCCCACCAGCCCATAAAAGCCCTTAATTTAACACATAACATGTTAATGTTCCGCACAACTGAATTACAAATAAATTTTTGGCAGAAATCGGGGTTTGCCTGTACTGACAAGAGGCCAAACCAAAAGTTTCAGAGTGTCTCCCTTCGCTCCTTCCCGCGCAGCAGGATGGCCTTAGGTCCCAGAAATGTCTGTTCTTTCAGATCCCGACAGCCTAGTGCAGTGTGTTCCCAAAGCATGGTACAAATGCAGGAGATGGTTTTTCAGAGGTACATGGACAAATGTTTTCTATTTTGATAGTTATGTACTTATTTTAATGTGTATCTAAAAACTATTACTAATAAATTAGGTCAATTTTATCTTCAACTTTATAACTTAGAATCAGGTTAAGAAAGTCCTTATATTCCTACAAAGAATCTATTTATGGGAAAAGATTGAGTAAGTACTCTTATAGACAGCACAGATGTGAAAAGCCACGAAGGTGGCACATCAATGACTAAAATTTGGGAACCGCTGATGTAATGATTTTGTCACAACTTGCAGCACAGTGTTGGCATCTCTCCACTGCCCTCCTTAGCTGTGATAAGCATGGAAATACCTATATTTATGGTGATTATATAATCACAATTTTTTAAATGTCTTGATTTCGAGTGTTCTGTGTATTATTCCCATAATCCCTGAAGTGTTCTGGAAATTTAGACATTTCAGCATCTAAACTACAGTTCTAAGACAGACAGGCCAAACAGAACACACATGCTTAAAGACTCTGTGGCCTGAGTTTGGGAAATGTAGACACACCCATACAAAGTGTTGACATGTTTGCTGATTTTCAAGGCTGGAGTTCGAGCTCATTCTGGTTGTGCACGTGGCAAAGTTTCACCTACCCATTCTACTCACCTACACACGGGAGTTTTCTGTTCCCCTTATGCTGAAGATAAAAGGCATTTTAATACATTTTCCTTCAAATTAAAATAATCATCTGCTTTATCTTATTACAGAAACAAATTATGGTCAATATATAAAAGACAATCAATATGAGCAAAAAGAAAAAAATTTTAAACCATTTGTAACTTCAATAAAGATCTGGGTAATTAGTGTTCGGGTGGTGAACATGATGTAATGTATACAGAATTTGAAATATGATGTACATCCGAAAAAAATAAAAATTAAAAAAAGATCTGGGTGATTATTGTTTATGATCGCTTCCTACACATGCACTTCATACACATATATTTGTACAGATCACTTTAGTAAGGTCCTCCTCAACTCACCGCTTTATCACTGGCATTTTTCACTCAGCAAAATACTACAAAAATCTTTCCGTGTTCTCAAATATGCATTTATAGTAGAGTGACGCCTCTATCATGTGGACAAATCATATGCAATTTAAGCCATCTTTCCTGTTGACATCATTTCAGTTTTACCCTATTATAAACAACACATCAGCAAAATCTTTGCACCCTTATTTATTCTCTCTTGATAAATTCCTAATTGTAGAATTTCTGAGTCAAAGGGTTCTCAGGTCAGATTCCCCAGGAAGTAGGCTAGGAGTACAATTTGAGTGTAGGAAGATTGTTAGTCTGCCCTCAAAATCAACACCTGTTGCGTGTTGACGAGAGAAGGAAAAAGAGCTGGAAAGAGGGAGTTGCTGAGCTGTGATGCAGCCATGACGAAGGCCTCAGTAGATCTCACAGGGAGCTCTGGATCCATAATGGCCCTTCAGAATCCTCACCTTGAGGCGAGGAAGGTGGGTCTTTATATACACCCCATATTGACCCATCAGTGGATGCAGGCTGCTCCCAACTGGGGTGGCTCTCTTTGGCGGAGGGCAATCCCCAAAGAACAACTCAGCTGAGAGCCAGCAGTAGAGTCAGCACTCTCAGCAGCTGGGGAAATGCATGCCCCAGCCCTGCAGAGGTGTGTGGTCCTAAGGAGGGGGTCTGAGCCGTGCCTTACAATGTAATGGGATGTAGAGATGCAGATATTTTAAAATTTTGATGTTATCAACTCTCACCCAGAAGGTTCTATCAATTGTCATTGCCATTAATTCATGTATGAGATGCTCTTTCCCTGCTCCCTTATAAAATCTGATGAGTGGTAAGACAGAAACATGCCTGGGAGCGGGTAGCAGGGAATCCTACTCTACCAGCAACACCGACTTGGCTCTTCTCTGTCGTTCTTTAATGGTTGAATTCTAAGTCTTACCTTGCTACAATAAATGTACGACTATGAGACTCAAATGGACACTTAATGCTGTTTCCTGACAATCATACAATTTTTCACTAGTTCATTCTCTCCCTCACTCTTTTAGGTAAATATTTTACACCTTTCTCTCTTCTCAGCATCTAACGCCGTGGCCTGGTGTCCTACTGTTCTGAGAAAACTGAAGCATTCAGAAGAAGCTTCCCAAAACTCCCATTAAAACATCTTCACATCTGCCAGAATCTATAACCTATATCCCTTTTGTTAAAATTATGAACTGTATTTGTTCTTATCCAAGGCTAAAATGTCCCTGGAGATTTACACCCATTACTTCTTGACTACAATAGGTAGGATATTCATGTAGCAAGCCTCCTCTCTCTCTGCTTTTACCTTCCATTTTCCCCTCCCTAGGGGATCATTCCCATCAGCAGACAAATTGCTATCATTTCTCACAACAAAGAAAAAAGACCACTCTTGACTCCACTTCTCATCTAACTATTACTCCATTTGTCAACTCTTCTCTGCAGCAAAATGACTCAAAACAGTTGTTTCTACTCCCTGTCTCCAATTACTTTCCTCCAATTCCCTCTTAAACGGATCCAATCTGACTTCGCAGACACAACTTTCTCTTGGCTTTCCTCCTCCCTCTCTGGCTGCATTTTTTCTGTCCTCTCTGTTGGCCTCCTCTTCTCCCCGACCTATAAATGTAGGAAGGCCCCAGGGCTCAGCCCCTTGGAGTGCTTCTCCTCTCCCTCTGCATCCCTCTGGTGATCTCATTTGGTCTCATGGCTTTGAAGCGAATCCTTATGCTGAAGATTGCTACAATTACATCTCCAAACCAGTCCTCACCCCTAAAACTCCAGGCTTAGGTCCAGCTTCCTACTTGGCATCTCTTATTTTATGTCTAATATTCACTTTGATTTATAAACGTCCAAAACTGAACTCCCGATCTTCCTCATCAAATCTGTTCCCTCTACTGCCTTCCCCGTCTCACTTAATAGCAACTCTATTCTTCTAGCTGCTGAGGCCAAAAGACTTACAACTCTCCTTCACTCATCCCTTGCTCTCATAATTCACATCCAATCTACCGGGAAATCCTGTGGGCTCTACCTTCAAACTATATCCTGAATCCATCTACTTCTTACCACCTCCCCCCACAACCACCCTGGTCTCAGGCATCTTCATCATCCCTCTTACATCCTCAACATCCCTCTTATAGTTGATTCCCAGCTAAGCAGCCAAAAGGATGTGTTTAAATGTAAATCAAGTTACATCACTCCTCTGCTCAAAGCCCTCTGATGGCTCACCTTTCCTCTCATGTCAGCCTTACAGTAATACATCAGGTCTATGAGATCTGGTCCCCTGCAGCCCTCAACCCCGTCTTTTATTGCTTTCACCCGTGCTCACTCCATTCCAGCCACTCAGAGAGTCCTCCTCAGTGTTCTTGGATCATGCCAGACATCCTCTCACATTGGGGCCCTGGAACTGTCTACACCTCAGCCTAGAATGCACTTTTATTTAGATAGCCGCTCGGCTTACCCTCAACCTCTTTCAAGTCTTTGTTTAGATATCACTTGCATAGTGAGGCCTACAAGGACCTCCTCACTTTAAATTTCAGCCCTGCAGTAGACACTTAGGGTGCACTATGCTGGTGCCTGCAGCCCACTTGAATTCAGTATACTTTGGAAACGTTTCCAGTGTCCCATGCCAAGTACATGCCCTGGCACCTCTCTGTGCTGCTGTTTTGGAGTCACAAAAGACCTTCCTTCTCTGCAGGCACAACCTGAACATTTAGAGGAGTTAAATTTCCCCAGGAGCAGCCCACAAGCAATGAAGGATAAAAGCCCAAGCTCCTCATTTTGCCACAGGAAAATTCTGGGGTGTGTTCTGTGTAGTTCCTAGAGGTTGCCCAGGGCAACAGAGCCCTAGTTGGGGTAATCAGTTCTTTAATGTCTCCTTCATTGGCCTTTCTTCCTACCTCGGGTCACTTTCCCCACTCCCTCATTTTGCTTCCCGGGATCACCTCCCAAATAAACTAACCTCTTCCAAATCTTTGTTTCAGGCTCTGCTGGAGGGAACTCAAACTGAAATAAACCCTTCCACAACATTCTTGAACCCCCTACCTAGCTCTCTTTTTTTCATAGCACTCATCAACTTCCTACCTACCATGTAACTATGTATTTATTGCTCATCATCATCCTATTACGCTGGAATATAAGCTCTGTGAGGACAGAGAATTTTGTCTGTTTTGTCCTTTGATCAATCCTCAGCACCTAGAATACCTCCTAGCACATAGTAGGTCCTCCATATATATATGTTGCATGTTAAACTATCTTGCCCACTCTTTAAGAGCAAGGACACCATCTCCTAACACAATGTTAGACAAACATCAATTTAAATCTCAGATTGACCACTTATTAATTGGGTGACCTTGAGCAAATTAACCTCTCCGAGACTCATTTCCTCACTGGTAAATGGCAATGATGGTTACTTTGCCATAAATGCCTTCATCTGAAGAAAGCAACTAGGAAAGTTCTGGCCCAATAATGCAAGCTCCCTTCCCTCCTTTCAGCCTGCTCTCCTTGATCAATGAATCATGGTTTAATGGAGTGAAACCCATGACTCAGCATCTTCTTCCTTTGTGAATTTGACTATGTGAAGATTCTTCTGAAGAACCTCCTTACACCCAGCGGAGGTCAGGAAGCCAGGCTTCTTTCAATCCCCCAGTGAAATGCCAATTAGAAGGACATTACCAGCAGGAAGAGCTACTGGAGAAAACCACACACTTGTTCCAAAACAAAGATCACTCTGCATGTCATAAAAGCTCAGAAATGTCTTCCAGATGTTGCATACTGGGCCTGCACAGATGTTTCCGATGTCAAACCATAAATGCTGGAAACATAAAACATTTGTGCCCCACAGATGTAGAGATTTAATTATACAGTGAATGCGATAAATCTTTGGGTAATAAAAAAAGACCACAAACTGGCCACATTACATTTTTTAAATCTGATTTTTTCCCCCCACATTGGAGTTCTAAGGGCTACTTCAGAGTTTTTGTTTTTGTTTTTAAATTTGACTAGGCAATTCACAGGGGAAAGTGGGATTTACATGAAAACATATATTAACAACAGTTCTGAATCCTTCCATTTTGATGTCTACACAGTCCATGACAGCTAGGAAGCAAATCATGACTGATGATGAGTTCCTTCAAGGCTTCCCCACTTCAGTCACTGTCCCCCCTTGGGAGTGCTGAGTTATGTACAATGACTGTCTAATTGAACTCTCAGGGTGCATTGGGAATGGATCCACCATGAGCTCAACACTACCACTCATGATTCCATGTGGAAGTAACTCTGTTTTTGACATCTGGAAAATTAGGCCTTTCATCACCTCCAAGAATATAAATATACTTGTGTACCTATGAGAAGGAAAGAGAAGAAGTGTATATATGGAATTTGGGGCCCTCACACACACACACACATATACACTCATGCACACGCACACACACAAATACTTCACACGGAGCCAAAATAGCTGAAGAAATGTTACTCACCATATACATTAGAGCAAGGCAGGAAGTAAACACAAATATGACCACATGGTCTAGCATATTTCCTCAGCATTCTCCCTTTATTCCAACACATTCTCTTCTCCCTTGGTAAATTAATATGGCTAAAATATTGTGTTTATTCTTAACACTTTTGTTCAAAAATATTTGTTATATTAAACTAGTAGCAGAAAAATAGATAAAAATTTGTAAGGCCCTATATGCCCATTAAAAAGTTAGACTATGAAAGGAATACAAAATGAATTTTACAGCTGGGAGACATATGCAAGCTTGATCTCCATCGTGAAATTTCTTTTAAATTTTCTTTATTAGATCAAAAGAAAATGACAACTCACACATATATTTTTCTTTAGTTTTATTGAGGTATAATTGACACAAAAAATTATAAGATATTTAAGGTGTACATTGTGATGATTTGACATATGTATACAACGTGAAAGGATTCCCGCCATCAACGTAATTTACATATCCATCACCTCACATACTTGGTGAAAACATTTAAATTCTACTTTCTTATCAGATTTCAATTACATGATGTAGTGTTATCAACTATAGTCACCATGTTATAATTAGATTAAAAAAATGTGGTTTATACACATATATATACACAATGGAATATTATTCAGCCATGATGAAGAAGGAAATCCTGCCATTTGTGACAACACGGATGGAACTTGAGGGTGTTTTGTTAAGTGAGATAGGCCAGACAGAGAGAGACAAATACCACATGATGTCACTTACATATAGAATCTTTAAAAAAAAAAGTCAAACATACAATTTTAAAATCAAGAACAGGAAACATACCTCTTCAATAAATTTTCCTAAAACACTGATAATAATTCTCCTGTTCTTAATATAGTCAGTTATACGGAAGGAAAATAGAAAGGGAGAAATGGAAGGGACATGTAATGGTAAGCCCCCCAGGACTCTGCATGTCTGTTAGCCAACGAGGCAAAGAAGACAATTTGGTGACAATAAAATTCTTGACCTAGTAGTCATTGTTTCTTTTTTGGTTCGATCACGGCTGGAAAAGGGCAACCAAACAAATCTGAATGAGACAAAGATCAGGAAAGATACAACCATTTAAGGGGGGCCAGCTATGCAAACATTCCCTGCACTCCTGACTCCCCCTCCCCTCCTGCTCCAGCCCACACACCTCAAGCTAGAGATTCGTAGCCTTAAATACATACATCAGAAAAGAAGAAAGCCTAAAAATAAATTAGTGATCCACCACAAAAGGCTGGAAAAAGAACAACAAATCACACTCAAAGAAATGGAAGACTGGACGTGGTGTAAATAAAGGCAGAAGAAAATAAACAGGATGAAGGCACAATACAAAATGATGTGAAAACTTTAGGCCAATACATATGAAAATTTGGATAAAAGTGAGAAATTCCTATAAACCAAAAACTATCAAATGGTCATAAAATATATGAAAAATATGAACGGTTGTATGTCTTCTAAAAAAATTGAGTTTGTAACTGAGAATCGTCTAGCACAGAAACCTCCAGGTTCAGATAGCTTTAGCATTTCATCTTTTCAAATAGACAAAGATGAAATAGATCAATCTTACAAATTCTCCCAGATAAAGTATAACATGTGAAACTTCATGGCTCCTGTTATAAGACCAGCATAACCTTGATGATGAGGAGGACAATCTCAGAAAGGAAAATTATATGCTAATATCTCTTATTAACATAGATACGATATCCTGGATCAAATATTAGGAAAGAATAAGTAAACAATGATACAGAAAAAGAAGAATACATTGTGACCAATTGAAGTTTATTTCAGAAAGACAGGGTTTGTTTAACATTAAAAAGTCAATCCATGTAAATCATACCATTTGTGTAATAAAGGAGAAAATTATGTGATCATCTCAAGAGAGGCAGGAAAAAAGTTTGATAAAATTCAACACTCCTTCATGATTAAAAAAACCCACTTAGTAAATTAGGCACAGAAGGGAATTCTCTTAATCGAATAGAGGGTATCTATCAAAACCCATTTCAGGGGCCAGCCTGGTGGCACAGCAGTTAAGTTCGCAAGTTCTACTTCAGTGGCCTGGAGTTTGCTGGTTCGGATCCCTGGTGCAGACTCACGCACAATGTGTCAAGCCATGCTGTGGCAGGCGTCCCACATATAAAGTAGAGGAAGATAAACACAAATGTTAGCTCAGGGGCCAGTCTTCCTCAGCAAAAAGAAGAGGATTGGCAGTGGATGTTAGCTCAGGGCTAATCGTATTCAAAAAGAAAACGAAAAAAACCCAAGCCATTGCAAACATCATACTTTATGGTGAAATATTGAGAAGTTTCCTCCAAAATTTGAGATTCAAGAGCTTTTCTGGCAATACTGTACTGGAAAGCATTCGGCTCAAAAAGAAAAGAAAACAAAAAGTATACAGATTAGAAAGGAAGGAAAAACTATTCACAGACAACATGATTTTGGACTTACGGAATCCAAAAGAATCTACAGTTACACTACCAGAATTTAGAACTGATTTCAGCAAAATTGCTAGATATAAGGTTAATATATAAAAAGTAAATGCACTTCTACACATTAGTAAGAAACAATTAGAAAACAATTTTTGATAATATCATCGAAAACAGCATCAAAAAAACCCAGGAATCAAACACTTTGGAAAAAAATTTACAATAAAGCTGGGTAAGCCCTCTACATTTAAAAAAGCTACAAAAAATTGAGGCCTAAGAAAACTTAAGGAAATAAAGGGATATATCACATTCATTTATTAGAAGACTCAAGAGTATAAAGATTTCAATTCTCCCCAAAGTGATGTATAGATTTCTTGCAATCTCAATCAAAATCTTAGCAAGTTTTTGTGGAAATAAACATATTGTAAACTTCATTTGAAAATATAAAAGGCCAAATATAGCCAAGACTGTCACGAAGAACAAAGTTAGAAGACTAATTCTACCAGATATCATCTCATTATAAAGCTACAGTAATAAGACAGTGAAATATTGAGAAAAGTACAGAAAAATAGAACAATGGAAGAAAATGGAGGATCCTGAAAGAGATCCATATAAAGAGAGACACTTGATATGTGCAAAGCTACCAAAGATACTAAAAACCAGTAAGGAAAGAAGAATGTCTCCTGTAAAATGGTGCTGAGTCAAATGAATATCAATATGGAAAAGAAAATATCGACTCTTTCTTCACGTCCTAACCTGAACTCAAAGCTGGCAGGCAATACGCATACGCATTTCCATTCCCATCAACTGAGTTGTATACTTTTCAAGAGTCAATAGCTTGTGCCCAAATGCGTTTTGTCAATTTCGCTTGTTATTATACTTTTCTTATTCAATTAAATAATATGTATACTGGTAAACACTCACAAACATGCATACGAATGTAAGCAATCTTGAGTATAATAGCAAAAACCTAAAAACAACTCAAATGTCTATCAAACAGAGTATGGATAAATGAATTCTGGAATGTTTAGACAACAGAATATTATACTGCAATGAAAGTGAATGAACAACTACTCATGTAACTATGAGTGAATTTCACAAGAAAACATTGAGCAAAAGAAGCCAGACAAGAAAAAGTCCATACAGTATGACATTCATATAAAGTTCAAAAACCGACAAAACTAATATGAGATGTTTTAAGTCAGGATAGTGGTTATCTTCCAGGAGAAATTCAGGATGGTTATTGGAAGGGCTTGGAAGTAGTGCTTCTCAGGGACTGGTGATATTTTATTTCTTGATTTGGGTGGCACTTAGCTGGGTATTTTCACTTTGCGATAATTCATTAAGCCATACACTGAGGATTTGTACACTTTTCTGAATGTGGGGTACACTATAATTAAAGTATTTATTAAAAAACAATCACAACATAGTCGTGTCTCTTTCAATGTTATTTTCCACTATGCATGAAGGCATTTTTTGAGATTAGGTTTCCTGTGTTTTTATATCTCCTAGTGAAACAAAGACGGCTAGCGGTCAACCAAGCCTTGTCCTTCTATGGTATACAGATGAAACTAAAAAGAGACTGCCGGCTAGAGACTACGTTTCTCCAGCCTCCCTCGGAGCCTGTGCTGACCATGGCTGGTTTTCACTAACAACCAAAGGGATATGTCACACTTCTGGGCCAAGGCTTTGAAGAAACAAAACAGGTATGACTCCACTACAGGATCTTTGTCTTTTCAGCAGCTGGATAGAGACAATGATGAGACCCTGGAGGAGGCAAAGTCATAAGAAAGAAGAAGCCTGAATTACCACATGGAGAAGAGCTACCCACTGACCAGGAATATCTAGCTGGAATGGTTATATGAGCAAACAAATACCTTGTAGCCACTTAAGCCACTAAATTTTGGGCATCTCAGTGAATTTTGGGCATTTGCTGTAGCTTATCCTATTCAAACTAACTTTTCTGGTGTTTTCTGGAGAGAAATTGGAATTTTTTTCTCTTTTATTTTTCCTTCCTTCCTTCTTTTTCTTTCTCTCTTTCTGTCTCCCCCTCCCCGCTCCTGCCCTCTCTCGTTCTTTCTTGTTGGTTTAATAATATCAGTGTGCTGCACTATTCTAAGATCCGATTTGTAATCTAGTTCACAAACTTCAGTTAAGTCTAATCTGCTATTAAACTCATTGATTTAATTTCTAATTTCAAATATTTTACCTTTTTTTATTGTTAGAAGTTCTATTTGGTTCTTTTTGAAACTACTTGGTCAGGATTTTAGAATTTCTTATTCCCAGAAAGTATTTCTAATCTTGTCTTTCTTCTTTAAATACAGTAGAGAAAAATTGCTTTATTATCTGTGTCTAGTAATTCCAATATCTAAACGCTCGCGAGTCTACGCTGCCGGTTGTTTCTGCTGCTTCTTGCTCATGGTGTCTTATTTTCATGACAGCTTAGATAGTATTACTGTAAACACTCATTTTTCTTAGAAAATTACTTATGGAGCTTCTTTGAGGCAGGGATGAGAATTTTATTTTGCCTCTGTCAGGAGCCTGGGGACACGACTAATCCTGGACACTTTTAAACTGAATTAGTAGATGATGTTGGTTTTGACCGTCATATAGATTGGGTGTGCGTGATGTAGCAGAGAAAAAAATTCTTTTTCCTACTACCCTCCTAAGTTCTCCAGCTGGAGCCTTGTAAACTGGACTAACAAAAGACAGATTAACAAGAGAAAAACAAACAGAAGTTTATTAGCATGGGTATCACGCACACATCTCTGGTAGGACTACCCAGAGATGAGTAACTGAAAGAGGTGGTTCGAATTGGGCTTATATAGCATCTTAGCAAAGGAACATTTTTAGAGAAGTGACAGTACAAGGGAAAAGGTCTCTGAGTTTCTAAGGTGGCAAATTGTAGGAAGGCAAATATATGGGGGAACAAATAGAAGATAAGGGCCAGTTAGTGAAGTTTGTTATGTAGATTCCCCTGGTGCTGTCTCTGGGCTGATAAGGGTCCTAAAGTTGTCTCTGGTGATTAACGTTTGTCCTTCCCAGTAGAGAAGGAAAGGGGACACTTTTACAAATTTATGTCCTGCTTTTAGGCAAATAGGGAGAGGTCAGAGAGCTTTTTTGTATCTGCTTCTTCCCAATTTCCATCAACTCAAAATAATCCTTATGCCAAGGAGACATATTTTGGGTGACATATTCTGCTACCTAATTGGCAAATCTATACAGGGCAAGCTAGAGATTATAACTTCTTAGGGATATTTCCCCCCTGCTGTGCTCAGTGCCAAACAAATAAAACAAACAAACAACAATTCCAACAAAACCTTTCTCTGCAGTGCCCGGGGAGTGGGGACAGAATGGAAAGTTTACATCTGCTTCACTTTCCCCTAAGGATTTGACTCTGGCATTCTCATTTGATGATAGAAGCATCTTCTTTTTGATTCCTACTTTGAGAACCCTCTTGGGTTTGTTTACCATTTTTCTATTTTGAACACTCTGCCATTACAATCAAAGGCAGGTTTGCCTATCTGTCAAATGCCCTCAAGGCCAAAGTCAGTTCACAACTCTGCTTACGTCGATAAGATCCTTTAGATTGTGGCCTCAGGATGCTTCACAATCTTGTCATTTCTTTGATGTTGTTGACCACAATTTTTAAGGAATATGTTCACCCAAATTTTTCATATCTGGCAAGATGGTGGGTCTATTAACATATCCGGTCTAATACCAGAAATGACTCTACAGTAATTCTTGAAAAAGAAGAGACAGCAAGAGAAAAACCTAATACTGAAGTGAAGTTAAAGTTCTAAACTACCTCTTACAACATAGGAATTGGAGGTGGGGGAGGGGGAAAGTAAAAATGTTGTAATTAGTGTTGAAGAAATGGCTCATTAATAGAATATCTTGTTTTAGTCTGCTCATCTGCTATAACAAAGTACCAAAGCCTGGGTGACTTAAACAACAAACATTTATTTCTCAGAACTCTGGAGGCTGGGAAGTCCAAGATCAAGGTGCTGGCAGATTTGGTGTGTAGTGAAAGCCTGTTTTCTGGTTCAAAGATAGCCAACTTCTCTTGTATCCCTACTGGCAAAGCAGGGGCTAGGGAGCTCTCTGGGGTCTGTTTTATGAGGGCACTAATCCCCTTCATGAGGGCTCCATCCTCATGACCTAATAACCAACCAAAGGCCTCGCCTCCTAATACCAACACAATGGGGGTTAGGATTTCAACATAATGATATCAAACCTCTTAATCCCAAGTTCATGTGCCCAATGCACAGTAAGCCAATGACTGAGACATTGGTGCTTGGAGGTAGAGAAAGGTTTATTCATACTGGCCAAAATGAGAAGGCTAGAGGATAAGTTCTCCCAAATCTACCTTAACAAGAGAAGAAAGCAAGGGGTTTTATAGAGCTAAAGGGCTTGAGAGGAGGAGTTTTGGAGAAACAAAGGGGTCACTCCCCATAAGCCCCTGGGCAATCTGACTTCTGGGCATCAGTGGCAGCTGGGGGCTGGTTATCTGGCGATCTTATCTTCCTTGAAGGCACTCTTTCTTCTGTGAAACAAGCTCATAAATCCTTATGACCCTTAAGTCACCCCTCAGGTTAAGCAGGAAAACAGTAAGTTGTCAAGATTTTGTTGGGAACAAGGTTGAAAGGTCTTATTGAATATTTACAGTAACACTTAAGTACCCAGCTTCAATGTGAATTTTGGGGAGACACAAACATTCAGTCCATTGCACTCCACCCTTGGGCCCACGAGATTCATGTCCTTCTCACACACAAAACACATTCATTTCATCCCAACAGCCCCCAAACTCTTAACTCATCCCAACATCAACTCTAAAGTCCAATGGCTCATCTAGATCAGATATTGGTGAGACTTAAGGTGCACTTCATCTGGAGGCAAAATTTCTCCCCAGTTGTGAGACTGTGAAACCAAAAAAAGTTATGTACTTCCCAAATATAATGGTGGGACAGGCCA